>NC_000069.6:51968725-52268725 GCF_000001635.26 Mus musculus | reverse complement strand
AGTGTCGCTCCGAGATTGGGGGGCCGCGGACGGCGGACGCACGCCGGAGTCAGGCGCGGCGGGGCGCAGCGGACGGACGCGCCCAGAACTTAACTTCGCTGGGTCACCGGTGTCTAAGGAGCCTCCGAGTTCGTGCCTAGGACGGGGCACCGACCAGGCCGCGGAGCCCGGCAGCTCGGGCACCGCGCTCCCGCTGACAAGGGCCGCGGACGCCAAGGCAGACGGGCGGACGCTGCGGGCCGCTCTAGCTCTCCGCGGCCGCGCGACAGCGGCGCTGCTGCCTGTTGAATGTGGCGGCGGCGGGGACTGAAGCGACTCCGCAGACTCCCGTCTTACGGGATCTGCAGCGGGCTCCCCGCCCGCGGCGGCGCGCGCGCCGCCCCGCCCCTGACTGACAGGCTGCGCGGCCAATGGACGCGCGAAGTCTCCGCCGAAGCAGCCAATGAACGCGGGCCTGGGCGGGCGCTGCCTTCCCTCGGGAGGCGGCAGTAGGTTGGTGGGGGGCGGTGGGGTATTTTTCTTTCTCACACACTTTTTTTTTTTTTTCCAATCTCCGTTATTATTTTCTGTAATTCTCAAGTGTTTCTGAGTCTCTGGCGTCTCAGCGATCGGATTGCTAGGAGGCAAACCGGCGTGGAGGCGGCTACCATACTTTTGTTTACTACAGAGTGCAATCGAGTACTCCAGGCAGAGCCCAGACCCTGACTCCCGGGATGGCGCGGGGCCGCTGCGCGCTCCCGGACGCGACGTGGGCGGTGGGGCGCCTCGTGGATTCCACTCAAGCCCGCTCCGCCCACGCGTCTTCGCGCAGCTCTCGGGAAGTCGGTGGGGTTTGTTTTGGAGGAATGTTTTCTTAAGCTGGCATCTGCCCTGGCCGCCCCAGGCGCGCAGATCCTTCGGTGAAGACCCGTCGCTCTGCGGCTCCGGAGTAACCGCTTCCCACCCTACCTGTGCACACCTGCAAGACGAGCCTCTGCGGCTCGGTCCAGCCCCCAGCCTCCACTCATCCTGAACCCCAGAGAGGTGCGGCGCGGGGAGAACACTGTTGCACAAGCACCTAGCTCCAGTAGCGCCTCAGATCCGACGTCTTCTATGGGAACCGCTTTTCTGCCACGGGAATCTCACTTTTTCCTGAGGACCGGTGTGGTGGCTAAAGAGTCAGAGGAGCGCTTAGAGACAACTTTGTCACTTTATTACCCCTAATTAAGTTTAACTGCTTGCTTATTTCTTTTTTATTTAGCATGGAAGCGATGAGGTGTTGAAGTCGCAAAAGGAGATAAGCCCCAAGTGTTGGGGCACAGCTCCGCCCCTCAGTTCTTTAAACTCACAGAGTGAGCTCCCAGACCCGCGTATCTAACACACGTCCGGCGGAGCCAAAGGTAGAAAGACAGTGGTTCTTTTTGCCTTACAGAATAGAAGAAAATGTTCCCTCGCTTGATCCTCTGATTTGCTTTCTTTTTTAAAAAAAAAGAAATATGGGTGGCATTTTCTTTTATTGGCTAGGATGCTTTAGAATTGAAGATGCATATTAGGGCTTTAAATATGTCCAAAAACGCAGCTCCAAATGTCTTGTTGCGGTTGTACTTCGCTCTTCTTTCTTACGTGGAGTTTTTCTATGTAAAATGAGACTCCAAAAGAAAACCAGCCTTCTTACTCCTTCCACTTTGTCTCTAACGTCTCGCTAATCCAGGCCCCTATTCCCCTATTCATAATCCCTTTTTCTGAAACGGCTGCCTACTGATAAAAGTTTTGAGTGGCGATCCTGAACCAGAGGTGCCGAGGACAGTTTGGTTAACTGTCTCTTCACCTTGACTACAAAATTTGGCTTTGACAACCGCTGGGAGACTCGAGTAAATGGATGAGCCTAAGCAGGACCACAAAGAACAACCCTCTGGTGCTCCTTTGTAATCACACTCTGCCGAGGTGGGCCCACAGTCAGACAGCCGCACCCTACAAATAGGCGGAGCACTAGAGGACCATTCTTGGCGATGAAATCCAGCTGTGAATTTGGCCTTCGCCTCATTTCTGTTTCGGTTTCTCAGGGACTGTTGCGATGAGAGCATTTGGTTAAAGGAGTTTTCCTAAAGCTTTCCCCAGATCTTCAAATTCTCTAAGGCCACTGTCCCCAACTGTTTCTATAAGTGTCATAGTATAGGCTAGTGATACAGCCAAGGCTTAACAAGAGTGGGACCCTAAGCTCAATGCTAAGACCAAAAAAGAAAAGAGTCAGAGAATCTGCACAATCAATGCCCCCAATACAAAGGTTTGTATAACAGATGCACCTTAAACGGTTCATAGAGGTGATTATTCGTGGTGTGTGAAGTCAGTTTACTGAAGCGTGGGACGTCACTGAGCATCTTACTGGTTCCCTGCCTTTGCCTGGTACAAACTATTCTGTAAAGAACGACCATTCACACCCTTAACAAGTATGGAGACATGTGCAAAAATCGGAGTCTCTGGGAAAGCAGGCACGAAGTGCTTTGGGAATTTTGAAAGATACAGCCTTTGATAGAAGTTATGTCAGGTTAAACATTCTTTTCTGATAGCCCTATAAAAATGTTAAGGTTGGAAGTAAATGTGGAGGGTCTCTTTGGCCTCCTTTAATTGCTAGATAGTAAAACATGACACTTCTTGCTTCCCATCAATATTATCAATGCAGAAAGTATAAGCATCCTATAATACCAGTGTATCTATCAGTAGATGTCGTAGATGGTATGTCTTCTTCCTGCTAACCATGCATCGTGGTAATTCTAGTCATGTGAAGTCCACCAAGATGAGTGAAGTCTTCACTTACAAGATTAAGAAAACCGGACTAGGGACTTTGTCAGATGGTATCGTGTCTGCTGAGCATACACCGTGCCCTGGCTTCTAGCATAAACAGGAAAGATAGCCCTTCAGATGTGGAGGCAGGAAGATCAGGAGTTTAGGGTGCATTCCAAACTAGCCTGGGCTACAGGAGGTCCTACCCCCACCCCTACCCCCCAAAAAAAGAGAAAGAGAAAAGGAGGATTAAAAAAGCAAATTAGATACTTTCATAAAAGGCGTTTTAGTGGAAAATGTAAACAAGCCAGGTGTGGTGGCACAGCCATTAAACCAAGCCCTCAGGGAGGCAGAGGCAGGCAGAGCTCTTTGAGTTCCACGGCCAGCCTGTTTCACACAGTGAGTCTCATGCCAGCTAAGGTTGTCTAGTGAGACCTTGTCTCAAAACCAAACAAGTGTTTTAGCTGGAACTAAAGGCCTGGAGTCCCAGAAACTCACAAAGCAGAAGCCAGAGAATCTCAAGTTTTAGGATTCCTGGGCCATAGAATGAGTTCAAGTCCGGTTGGAGTAACACTTAATCAGACCCCGTCTCAAAATAAAAAGAGGGCTGGAATGTAGTCTCACAGTAGAGACGTCCATCTGAGGCCCTAGGTCTAATCCCCAGTACTGTGAGGGGAAACGTGGACATACTAAGTGGATAACATGCAGTTACTGGGCTGTGGTTATAGCTCAGTGGTATGTGTGCTTGGTGACTCCTGTATGAGAGACACCCTGGCTTTAATCCCTAGAACTGAAATGAAATAAAAACACTGGAGATGATATTCCCCAATGCTGCTGGTGATACAACAGTGAACAATTGGGAAAGCTCTCCGGTCACTTAAGGGTGCTATCATTTTAACACAGCCCTCATGTTTCCGACTAGAGATAGGGAAGTTAAATGCTTGAGTCAAGTTTTGTGAAGTTAGTAGGGCTGGGTACAAAAAGATTTCTCCTTGTTCAGGCCAAAATGTTGCTTTCCATTCTGCCGACTGTGGATACCACTTTTAGTGCCTGAACGTTTTGAGACCATCTGATGAAATTTAACCTGTTTTAAATAGCAGGTCCTTGGACTATTTTTAAAATAAGCCAATTCTGAGCTCCAAACTTCATGGGCACTATCATTTCAATTGTGAGTGTGTGTGTGTGTGTGTGTGTGTGTGTGTGTGTGTGTGTGTGACATTGAGGACTCAGTATGGCCATAAAATTAATAGAGAGCGAAGTGTCACGAGTCTCAACCTTGCGTTCATTGTGAAACACAATGTGTTTTCACTATCTTATTTCTGTTTCTTGTCATATTAAAGCTCCTCCCAAAGAGCAGGACATGTGTATTAACTAAGAGAACGCTGCCATGCAGAACACAGATGGTCGTGCATTTTTGGCAGAGAGGAAGTTTTAATGAGGCATTTTAGTTGGAAAGCTAGTGTTCGTGAATGCTCAAATTACAAAGTAAGGAATCAATTGCTGTTTTATAATATCAGCTCGTTTTCTTGTTCTTCTAATCTAAGCACCCCATTTCCGTAGTGTTCAATCCAGGCAAGGGGTTCAAATGTGATGGCAAACAAATGGCCAACAGAGTCCAGGATAATAACAAAGAAATGATCGGCTGAAGAAGAGGCTACTAGCATGTCTGTCTGTCTGTATGTCTGTACACACGTATGAGCAAGCATAACAGGAAGTGTGTGGAGGCCAGAGGATAGCTTTCTTGATTCTGCTGCCTCATTCCAGCTTGTGGACCCTGGAGATCACATTCAGTTCCTCAGGGTTGGTGGCAGGAACCTCACCTCACTACAGCTGTGTTGCTACTGGGCCATCTGCTTACATTTTCTAGTAACTAGCCATACTGCTTGCCGTTTGTTGAATTAAATCAATGAATGGATGAATACATAAATAGAGGTAATGGCTGTGTGGTTAAGAGTGCATGTGTTTTTCTATAATGTGCAGACTACCTGTGTCAGAGACGACGTGAAAACAGGAGACAAGAGATTATCAAATTTCAGGGCCCAGAGGAATGGCTCGGAGGTTAAGAGAACTGAGTGATCTGGCATAAGGCCTCGAGGTAGCCCACGACTAGTCTAGTTTCAGGGGATCGGACGTCCCCTTCTGGCCCCTGCAGGTATACTACACATGAACTGCCACAGGCAAACACCCATATACATTTAAATGTTTTTAGAGAGAGGAAGAGATTATTACATATCAGATTTGACTGACTCAGAAGACCCATCCTTATGTAAAGGCCCATGTGCCAGAAAATAAGACAGACAGACACACACACATCTTTCAGGATATCATGTTTCTGTTTTGCAGTAAATACTACCTATAAAAAACATGGCAATGTTCTATTTCCTAAGGTTTAACATGCTCTATTTTTGGTTTTTGAGGCAGGGTTGTGTAACCCAGGCTGGTCTCTAACTGGTCGAGTAGCTGAGGATGGCCTTGAACTCTTGTTCTTCTACCTCCATCTCCTGAGGATGCAGGGGATACAGGATTCACTCTGCACTTAGGTTTAACATTTAAAAATGAAATTTCTAATTAGCAGATGACTGAAAGAGTGTGCCTGGAAAGAAAAAAAAAGGATGCCATATGTACTTTAAATAATCTTATGTTTCAACAACAAACTCAAAATAGGATATTTTAGTTATGTTGCATGTTTGAGCTCTACAAGATTCTAACTTGGAAAAACTTTGCAATACAAAACGAAGCTCCACTAGAGGTTGACTTCCTTAGGGTTTCTATTGCTGGCATGAAGACACCAAGACCAAAAAGCAAGCTGGGGGAGGAGTGGGTTTCTGTGGCTTACACTTCTACATCACTGTTCATCATCAAAAGGAGTCAGGACAGAAACTCACACAGGGCAGGAACCTGGAGGCAGGAACCTGGAGGCAGGAGCTGAGGCTGGGGCCGTGGAGGGGCGCTGATGATTGGCCTGCGTCCTCTGGCTTGCTCAGCCTGCTTTCTCTTAGAGCCCAGGACCACCGCCAAGGGTTGGAACCAGCCACAATGGGCTGGGCCCTGCCGCCTAGATCGCTAATTGAGAAAATGCCCTACAGCTGGATCTCCCGGAGGCTCCTTCCCCTCTGATGACTATAACTTGTGTCAAACTGACATAAAACCAACCAGTACAGATGTCTTCTTTCTGTTTTTCGGATTTGTGCATCACCGGAAACAAGAACATCTATCATATGACGTGGCTGAGGATGTCACTCAAAGGGAGGATGGGATGGCATTACAAATTTATGTTCCTTTTACTGAACAAACACTATACCCCTGCAACAACAACAGCAAAAGCACATGATAATTGGCGCCTGGCAACTCCAGTTCCAGGGGATCCGCTGCCACCTTCTGGTCATTGAGAGCACTGCATGCATATGGTTCTCACATGCATGCAAGCAAAAATAAATTTTTTTTTTTAAAAGAAAACTAGTTCAGTTTAGGTTAATAAAAGATGCCTAGACACAATGTAACCAGCAACGATCATGATTATTTTGGGTTTGTATACAGAAATGAAGTAGAGCCTATCCAGTCATTAGTGCTTGGCTGTTGAGACAGCTTCAGTAGTCAGCTCTTCCAGGCTGGCTGGCTTCATGTCCTTCCTGGCCTTTCCTTTTTCTTTCTCTTTCTCTCTTTCTCTCTTTCTCTCTTTCTCTCTTTCTCTCTTTCTCTCTTTCTTTCTTTCTTTCTTTCTTACTTTCTTTCTTTCTCCCTTTCTTTCTTTCTTTCTTTCTTTCTTTCTTTCTTTTCTTCCTTCCTTCCTTTCTCCTCCTCCTCCTCCTCCTCCTCCTCCTCCTCCTCCTCCTCCTTCTTTTTTAAATCCTGAATCACATTAAGTTCCATAACCATCAGAGAGTGATCATTACTGCATTTTTTTTTTTAATAGAAAAGACATCCTTTCTCCTGAGTTCTAGAGGTTAGAACCCAGGAAAGTTTATCCTATAGGGCCTTGCTCCATCTAATCTAGCCCGGCCAACATGCTGCTGGAGTCAAAGCCAGGGCCACTGTCTTGAGGCACCCGACAAGATTTAAAAGAAAACAAAACAATTCTTGTGGTTCCTCTCTGTTTCAAACATGGCCACAAAGGAAACCAGATTGGGTCCCCCTCTACTGTCCAGTAAGCATAAATATCAGACATATTTTTAAAGTATGCTAAAACAATGCAATACCGTGCCTTGGCAATGGAGTGGGATTAGAAATGTATGTTCATAGATTTCATTAAGCCACCTTCAGTGAAGATGTGCCTGTCTTCTATCAGTCTCCTGTGAGAGCAGAAACAGCTATAGAATAAGCCAGTTTTATGTATGGTTGTGCTCCCCCAAGTGTATGCTTAGTTGGGACCATAGGAGGTCACCTCTTATCTCCCTTTTTGGCTGCCCCACTGGAGGTACAGGAGGGCTGCCCCCTCCTTGTTCCAGTGATGGTAGGAATGAAAGTGACAAGGACTACTGCCTTGGGTCCTCCTGCCCTAATCAGAGGAGAAATGGGCCTCCAACAGATAAGTTAGCAGACAGACGCAGACATTGGACACCCGCCGTTCTCCCCTGGTTATTATGGCTACACTATACAGCGGGTTAGTCCAGTGGTACGGGCAAACCAAGTTCCTGTGTGAGCGAAATAAGTTTCTGAGTTATGAGTAACGGTGAGACTGAGATTCCAACAGGCAGATAGGAGGTGATAGACATAGCCAAACAGGAGTCCCATTTGTGAGAGACTCTTAGCCCAAGTCTGGTTCAAGCAAGACGGTCCAATTCTGGTTTTGGTGTGGAACACGTTTGTCATGGGAGGGTGACTCCGGGACCTTCCATTCACCTGTATCACACTTGGCGTCCCCAGGAGGACAGGGTGATGTTGTCTCCAGGCATGTGTCAGTCCGCTTTTCTGAAACATTTTGATGAACACTTGGTTCTGGGTTAGAATAAATGGCAGGGCACTGAGGAGGGAAACAGATGGTCTCCGGAACCCTAATATGGACTGCAGTCTGGACCCTTTGGAGAGGCTGGAGATATTTTAAAAGAATTGATTATTAATCTCATCCATGATAGGGTCTCTTAAACAAGGCAACCAGGGGTGGCCTTCCAAACACGATCTCACAGGGGGTGTATCTCAACTAGTATCTCTTTCTAGGAAGGGCCATGGGTGAAGGACTACGCCCATTTCTACTGGGTTTAAGAATTAATTTAGAGAGGATGGGCTTAGTAGTCTAGTTTATGTGTGAACTGTCTGGAACTCTGAGGTTAGGGGGCTCAGTGGAGTTTCTAGGTTACACTTAAGGCCTTGTCTGGATGAAGTGGAGACAAGTTCATTATCTGATCCAGTCGATGGGGCAGCCCATCGATTAGAAAGGAGTTTTAGCCACCGTCAGAGCAGTCTCCCTGCAGATAAAGCAAAGGCTCTCATCTCCTTGAGAAGGTATCCTCAGACACGAACAGAGACTTACTCCCAGGGCAGACTAGGCCAGCCTTGAACTCAGATATCTGACTGCACCTGCTTCCTGAGTGCTGGGATTAACATGCCTGGCTAACAGTTTTGTTTTAGTTTTAGTGTAAAAGTAATTCTGGCTTTTCTATGCCCACTCTAACTTCCAAATAAAGGCACAGAGACCTTATATTTATGAAAAGTCTTCTTGCACTGTATCTGGGCAAGGCTTGCATCTATTCCAACCCAACTATGCTGCCTGCTACCTGGCCATGTGCCCCGTCGTCACCTGACATCTTAGTCTTGGTCCTGGCTGCTCCGGCTCTATCCATCCTCCCAAGGGAACCATCTCTGGGGAATCCTGGCAAATCTGGTCAGCATCTGAATACACAGTGCACAAAAACCACCTCCCAACATCTCAGTGTTTGTTTCTGTAGCTAATAGGCTTCTCTTCTGATAAATCATGGCGGACATGGCATTTGGTAAGGCCAAAACTGAGGCTCTGGTCCGAGTCTACTTTAGTTTCTGGAAAGGTTGTTCCTCTGCTTCTGTCTTTTAAAAGGCGAGTCTCCTGCCTTTCCATGACAGAATAATGGGCTGGGGCAGTTACAGCAAACCCAGCAATCCACAGCTTGTAATGTTCCACATCCCCAGAAATTCTCCTACCGGCTTCTTGGTTTGGGGGATAGGGGTCCTGAGGATGGCTGCTTCCCTTGGGGTATCATTGAGCGTTTCCTCCCGTGCGTGAACCACTATCCTACCAGATAGCCTATATCCTACTAGAGACCTCCATTTGGCAGAGCTCAGCAAGCCCTCTGTGTACTTCAAATAGGAGGTGGTTGGCAGCTGCTACCTGTAGAAGATCATCTACACGCTGGAGTGGAAAGGAGCCAGGGTGTGACAGCCCGAATCCGGTTAAGTCGTTTTATGATGTCTCCCCAAAGAGTCTAGGGGAATTTTAAGTCATGTCCAGGTTAGCTGGCTATTCTCATTGGGCACTGGATCAGACTGTTCAAAGGCAAATATGAGCTGGCTCACTGGTACAGGGGGAATGGGGAAGAGAGCATCCTCAAGAGAGCATCCAGGCTGTCTATACAGCTCTGGATGTCTGTGAGGAGGGGACAGAGCAAAGTGTACAGATTTGGAATACAGGAAGGCATAATCTAAGCCAACTGGCATGGGGTGAGGATGTCAGCTTCTAACAGCCTCTGGATATGAGGAGCAATTTTTAGTCTAGTCTTTTGGTTTATGGGATATTGCCGAACCCTTATGGGCATGGCTGTATGGGTGGTACGCTGCCAAGCCTGTTGGATTTGTCCCAGCCCATACCTTAGGAAACTGTCGTTGCAGGTCCTGGAGCAGGATCCCTGGACCTGGATTTGTTTCCGGTGTGGAGTCTGGGAGAGCTAGAAAATGCATTTCAGACAGAGGGGCAGGTAAGCTGGGTTGGTAGCAGGTGCAAAAGAAATTCTAGGTTTTTGAGGAGTAAAGGCAGGTGTGGCGCCTAATTTTTGACAACTATCTCTGCTCAGGAGGAAAAGGGTGATTTGGGACCACGTGGAAGGAGTGAGTATCATACCTGTGGCTCAGGTTAACTGTTCTTATAGGTGTGAGATTATGGTCTGTAATTGGTGCCTGTGGCTCCTTGTACTGGCATTTTTTTTTTAAATTATTTTTTGGTTGCTAACTGGCCCCATTTCTCTGTTTTTTTAGGATCTCTTCCTTGGACCTGAGCAGTTCAAGCCCTGGGGAGCTCAGAGTGAGCTGACTGGACAGCAGCCAGCATACTCTTGGCTTCGCCTCTGCCTTTTAAGTGTCTTGGCATTGTACACGGAGAGCTATGCACTCCTGTAAATCCCTCTAACTTTTTGGAGTGTTTGTTTGTTTGTTTTTGTTTTGTCTGGAGGTGATTGAGTGACAAAGTTGAATTTAATGTCCCAGCATTTTCCGGAGCCAGTGGGTCAATAGAGGTATACAATTTTAAGGGGTTCTCTCTCTCTCTCTCTCTCTCTCTCTCTCTCTCTCTCTCATCGCTTTAGAACCGCCCTTAAGGAACTTCAGAAGTCGTACACAAATTAATGGTTTTTCGAGGGGCACCCCGATTTCCACTTATAAGGTACAGGTGAAAAGTGTCCAGGGTCTGAGAACCTGTGTGCATGCTGGGGTCCCAATCGGGGTGTTTGGGTGAGAAAGTTGCTTCAAAAGACAGTAGCTTTTAGCCACTGTACCGGTGGCTGAGGCCAAAAACCCTTTCTTGCCTCTGTCCTACTAAGTTCCCTACGAGCCAAAGAAAACAGAATCAGAATTGCTGGCAAACATCCCATGTAGGGCGATGGGTGTGAGAGACAGATTGGCACTTATCAGCGGAGGGGGGGTGGGGGGTGGTCTGGATCTTCCAGTTATACAGATCTGAAGCAGAAAACGGAACAGAGATCAGGAAAGGGCGATTCCCTTTCTCTAAATCACTGCCCACCTCCCCCACCCAGAGGGTGTGGTGTTTCCTCTGACTCGACTCTGCTGACGGGACAGGGGCGGCCCAAGGCGAGCGCAGATCCTAGGGACTTTGCCCTAAACAAGCTTAGGCTGGGGTGGACTCCCCACGGTGGAGCCCAGAGCTGACTTGCCAGGGGGAAGCAAGGGGGGAAAAAAAGTTAGCAATGGCGTGCAGATGGTGCCACCTATTGGTAGAATCCGGAAAACTCAGCAGAATTTCGATCCATCAGTCCTTTTGAGGGGGACAAGACAAAACAGAAACACCAGTCAATCAATCAATCAATCAATCAATCAAATAAACATCACTGTGAATCAAACTTGTCCATCACACGGTTAATCATTTACATAACTTGGCTGGCCATTTATTCAAGCAAACCTGTATCTATCATAAGCTAGAACCAGATTCCAGGGTCTCTCACTCTTGGCATCCCAACTTCATGTGCAGGACTGGAAAGAGTTGCCCATTGGAAGTTGTGTTCCTAAACCAAGAAGACCCAAGTTCAGTTCTCAGAACTCAGTGGAGAGAGTTGGCCTCTGACCTCTTCTCACACCCCACCCCTGCAATAATAACATTAAAATTATATTTACTTTTATTTTTTGGAGTCAGGGTCTCTCTAGAAAGCCCTTGCTCTCTGTCTTGGTTAGGGTTTTACTGCTGTGAACAGACACCATGACTAAGGCAACTCTATTAATGACAACATTTAATTGGGGCTGGCTTACAGGTTCAGAGGTTCAGTCCATTATCATCAAGGTGGGAGCATGGCAGCATCCAGGCAGGTATGGTACAGGCAGAGCTGAGAGTTCTACGTCTTCGTCTGAAGGCTGCTAGTGGAAGACTGGCTTCTAGGCAGCTGGAACGAGGGTCTTAAACTCACGTCCACAGTGACACACCTACTCTAATAATGCTACACTGAGTAGTTTGACTCCCTGAGCCAAGCATATACACACTACCACACTCTCCGAGAGTTCACTGGCGGACCAGGCTGGCCTCAAACTTACAGAGCTCCACCTGCTTCTGTCTCATGAGCGCTGGGACTAACAGTGGGCACCACTGTGCCCAGAAACAAAATGAATAGCAGCTGAGAAGGACAACTAATTTCAACCTCAACCACCACGTGCAGAAGTGCCACTGCACACAAGAAATCACACACACACACACACACACCACATACACACACCACACATACACACACACACCACACATACACACACACCACACATACACACATACACACACACACACACACACACACACACACGCACACCACACATACACACACACACACACACACCACACATACACACACACACACACACACACACACACACACACACACGTTGTGATGCAGAAATCATGCAAGTGGCACAGAAAGCTCCTTTTGACCCTCAGAAGATCCAAGGCCTTTCTTGAGTTGGATCCTGCTGAAGAGACATCTGTGTTCCTGAAATGGCTCACCTCCCTCTATTTAATGCTGCCACTTCCCGTTTCCGTCAATTTGGGGGAAGACACGTGAAAAAGCAGCTAAAGAAATTGTATAACAACAACAAAAACATGATGCATTTAATTTAAAGTCAGGTAGAACGGGGTCTGTGCAGGCTCTTGTGACGTCAGGACAGCGCACTAATATCCAGCAGGGATGGGACTGCTCCCGTGACTTCTCCATCACCCAGGCATCTATCGGAGTTGAGGATGTAGCTCTCCTAGAACTTCCCCTAAGGTATGTGCGCCAATCTCCAGCTCTGCAGGAAGAAGGAAGCAAAAGCCTTCCATCCTTTGATTGACACAGCATATGTAAGTTGTTTTGTGTTTTTGTTTTGACTTGTTTTTATCTTTTGCTTTGTTTGCTTGGGGAACCTGACTGTTTGAAGATTCTGGTGTCCCTTTCAGACTGAAGGCCAGCTTCCCACCTCCACCTGCCACAAATACCTCGGTGATGGAAATAATGGGGCCCCGAAGGAGGTAAGTTAAAATGAGATCATCCGGGTGGTCCCAAGTGCAACTTGTCTCTACAAGAGGAGATGTAAACATAGATATGTTTGCACAGACGAATGGCCAGAGTGGATGCAGGGTCCACCTGCAAGTTCAGGTGAGGTGCGGGACCTCCCAAAGAAACCAAACCTCGGACAGGTTTATTTTAGACCTGAGCTCAAACGCTGTGAGAAAGTTAATTTTGTTTGTTTAAACCACCTAATCTGTGATATGTTGTTATTGTAGCAGAGCATTGGCCAAAGAGCCGGCTGCTCTTTAGAAGGTTTGGATGGCCTTCTCGAATTCCGTTTAAGAACTAAAGGATCCTAATCTCAAGAGGCAGCTAAACAAATAAACTGTTCATTTGTCAAAGTTTCAAAGTCTTTGTCCTAAGACATGGGCTATTCAGTATCAGGGTCCATGTTATAGACCGATGTTTTTACCCAGTGCTTACAATGTATCAGAAGGGTTCTAACACTTTGCTATACAAACACATTTTATCTTCAGGAAACTTGTTATGCTTCCTAAGAGCAGCTGTTATTTTGCTGGGAAAAAAAAAATATAAGGAGGTTGAGGCTGTCACTAAATGGTAGAGAGCCCTCGGTCGATATGCACAGGGCCACAGTCAACCCCCAGATTCACAAAGTAAATTTAAAAACACATAAAATAAAGCTAAGGCGTTTGGTTGAGTTTGATTTTGGGACAGGGTCTCCTCTGTAGGTCAAGTTGTCTCCAAACTCACTGCCTAAGCCTGCTCATTATTAGTACTGAATATGTGAGCCACTATGCAAGGCAAGATACATTTAAAAAGAAAGCTAGGCAGATAGACATGGAGTTAGCTCAGTGGTAAAGTGCTTGCTATGCGTGAGGACCTGAGTTCAAATCCCCAGTCCCATGTAAAAACAGGTCATGGCAGCACATGACAGACAGAATGTCCCAGGGATTTGCCCACTAGACAGGCTGGCCAACTGGTGAGCTCCAGGCCTAAGAAATTAAAATTTTGAGAGAGGAAGAGAGAGAGAGAGAGAGAGAGAGAGAGAGAGAGAGAGAGAGAGAGAGAGAGAGAATACTATTAATGCATAGACTGTATGATTTCTCACATATGTTTGGCTTTGGACAGGGGCAAGGGGCTGAGGTCCCTTCATTTTACATATGAAAGCAGACCTGACATCCAGGTTTTCCCAGCAGCTCTCAGTCCATACCTGGCATACCCTGCTTCCAACCCTGAATTTTTCAGCTCAGGAGCTGGGCTGTCCTTGCCCCAGAGCCTCTTACCTATATAATCCTAACATTTTGGTCTCTCCTTCCTTCTTCTCTCTCTGCACTGGTTCCCCCCTCCCTCCATGGCGACTTCCCTTGCTTCTGTCCTTGGGGCCAGTGAACTCACCCAAGGGCAGCTTCCCAGTAAAAGTACCTTTAATATATTTGAATCTGGCTTGATTTTGGCTCATTTAACCGGTGGAGAAATAACCTATCAACAAGGCCATGTTAACAATCAGAGCTGGAATCCAAACCCCATGGCAACTTTACTTAAAGCTACCAATCCAGGCTACCTCTTAATTCTTAGACCTTCTACTGACCGCTCACACACCCAACAGACACTTGACAGTTCAGCAAATGCAACTAAGACGCTTACTTAAATTCACGATCAAATTCTCCCGCCATCCTCCAGGAAGTTCTCTTGGAGAGTAACTACCATGATAATAGGTACGTGCAGTAGGGATCCTCACAGATAATGGCTTGCTACTAGGATTAGCACCAGGTTTAGCAGGCCGGTTTACTGGTCTTTTATCTTAAGTCTGAAGTTCATTTAAATGATAAAAAAAAGTTCTCTGCTGAGAGGTGATTCTGAGGGCCTCACCCAACCAAGGGCTGGGCTGCCACACCTGGTGAGTCAGACCCCCCCCACCTCCCACCAGGACGGTAGTAATTAAGACACCCCTGACAGACCAGGCGGGTCAGATGGGCTTGGCTGCCATCTAGTGGTTTCCAAGGCTTATTTGAGATTTCTTGTACCTTTGACCTGTAAATACAAAGTTGTTTTGTCTTGTTTTACTTTTTTTGTTGTTGGTTTGTTTGTGGTACCCGGGATGGTGACTTAGAGCCTTCTGCATGTTAAGTAGGCAAGTGTTTTACCACGTGAGCTGCAGCAGCGGTAGGTAAGGACTGAATCTAGGACTAGCAGGCGTGTCTTTATGTGTGTGTACGGTGTCTGTGCATCTGTGTGTGGGTTGCATTGCCTGTGTGTGTGTGTGTGTGTGTGTGTGTGTGTGTGTGTGTGTGTACGTGTGGAAGCCAGAGCTCCGTGTCAAGCACAGGTTGTCTTCTTCTATCTCTTACTGCCTTTTTTTGTTTTTGTTTTTTGTTTTTTTTTTTTTTGTTTGTTTGTTTGTTTGTTTCTGAGTGAGTCTCTTCATTGAACCTGGACCTCACAGATTGGCCTGCGTGGCCTGAGATTTATCTGGTGCTAGGAAACCTATGGTTTTGAGATTACAAAGGGAACTGGGGAATCCCAATTCAAGTCTTTACGTTATGTAGCAAGCTATCGGCCTAAACTCCAAATAGTCATCTTTTGAAGGAGCAAATGTCCACAGACTTGTGGGGTTAGTCGGACCAGCCAATGAGCCAATGAATGATCAGGGCCTCTATTCCCAGTCTGTTCACACCTGATGACTCATGGCCATCTCCTCTGTCCACACCACAAGTGGACCTACTAAGTGCTTCTCACCCAAGCCCCAACCTCTCTGGACTCTATTTCAACCCAGATTTCTTATGAATTTCAAAATGTGTAGACAATCATGTATGGCTTGTCCTTTGTTTGAACTTGGAAGATCCTCAGATGTGTAGATGGCAACAGAGGTTATTGTTAGCATTTTGTCTAGGCTCCGCCCCACAGTTACCTGGCAACAGACAGGTGTGCCTGACTCACTATAAAAGGGACAGCTTGCCCCCTCTGCTCTCTTGCCTTCTTGCTCCCACTCTGTCCTGCTCCCTCTCTCTCCCCATTCCCCTCCCCCTCTCTCCCCATTCCCCTCTCCCTCTCTCCCCATTCCCCTCCTCCCTCTCCATGTGCTCATGGGTGGCCTCTATTCCTCTTATCTCTTCTCTCTCTCTCTTCTCTCTCTCTCTCTCTCTCTCTCTCTCTCTCTCTCTCTCTCTCTCTCTCTCTCTCTCTGTGTGTGTGTCTCTGCCTTTCTCGGTCTCTACTACCCTCTCAAGTCCCTTCCTCATGCCCCAAATAAACTCTATTCTATACTATACTCTGTAGCTGGTCCCTCAGGGGAGGGGGGGGGGATGCCTCAGCATGGGCCTGCAGAGGCACTTCCATCCCCACAGCTGACTAAACACCCACCAAACATATTCCTTCTCTCTTTATTTTTATAAAACGCAACAGTCATACTGGACCAGAGTGTCCATGACACCCTTACCCATACTGGCCATTGCCGTCCCACTGGTTTTGGGTTTTTTGTTTGTTTGTTTGTTTTTTGTTTTAAATAGAGAAATTATTCTGGGGTAGTGGTTGAGAGCACTGACTCCTCTGTTGGATGACCCAGGTTTGAATCCCAGGACCCACACCCTAACTGTAACTCCAGTTCCAGGGAATCTCATGGCCTCTTGTGGCATCCATGGGTGCTGCATGCATGTAGGGTGAAGACATACATCCAGGCCACCCATATACATAAAATGGAAAGAAGGAAGGAAGGAAGGAAGGAAGGAAGGAAGGAAGGAAGGAAGGAAAGGAGGGAGGGAGGGAGGAAGGGAGGGAAGGAGGAAGGGAGAAGAGAAAGAAAGAAGGGAAAGAAGGAAGGAAGGCAGGAAGAAAGAAAGGGAGGGAGGGAGAAGAGAAAGAAGGATGGGAAAGAAGGAAGGAAGAAATGCAGGCAGGCAGGTAGGAAGGAAGGAAGGGAGAGAGGGAGGGAGAGAGGGAGGGAGGGAGGGAGGGAGGGAGGGAGGGAGAGAAAAGAAAGAAAGAAGGGAAAGAAGGAAGGCAGGAAGAAAGAAAGGGAGGGAGGGAGAAGAGAAAGAAGGACAGGAAAGAAGGAAGGAAGAAATGCAGGCAGGTAGGTAGGAAGGAAGGAAGGAAGGAAGGGAGGGAGGGAGGGAGGGAGGGAGGGAGGGAGGAAGGAGGGAGAATGTGATTCTTTTGCAAACTTAGGTCACAGTAACTTGTTGCTTGTTTCTGAGCTATGCAGGTCTGGCCAGCTGGTAAGGAATCGACATAGCCAGTAAAGGTCTTAACTCTGCAGCCATCCACTGTTCTAACCACCGCAAAGCTGAGATTCCAGCTGCGACCGCTTGGGCTCTGTGGAGAGTTTTACATTTATTATTATTATTATTATTATTATTATTATTGGTTTGTGGGTTGTTTTTGGTGTTGGTTTTGAGACAGAATCTCACTATATAGCCTGGAACTCACTACATAGACCAGGCTGGCCTCAAACTTAGAGATCCATCTAGCTGCCTCTGCCTACCAAATCCTGGCACTAAAGTTGTACACCACAACCCTCTGGCCTATTGTTAGCTCTATTTCTTTCCCTCTCAGCGCCCTAGACAATTATTTGGCAAAAAGAAAGGGAAGGAAGGAGGGAGGGGGAGAGAGAGAGAGGAGAGAAAGATTTTGCTTAAAAAAATTTTTTGTAACATTGAAAAGGAGTGTTTTATCACCCTCTACTGGCACTATGTTGGCTTTTTTTTTTTTAAAGAACTTAAGTATTTTATAGAGCAATGTTTTTAAAAATTAAAAAAGAAAGGTCTTTATTATTATTAATTATTATTATTTTGGCTTTTCAAGACATGATTTCTCTTTTTCTCTGTAGCCCTGTCCTGGAACTTACTCTGTAGACCAGGCTGTCCTTGAACTCAGAGCTTCACCTGCCTTTACCTCCCAAGTGCTGGGATTAAAGGCATGCACCACCACTGCCCGGTTGTCTGCTTCATTTTAAACCAGGCATAGTGGGGCACACCTATAACTTGGGAATCAAAGGTAGGCAATCTCTGTCAATTGAAGACCATCTTGTTGGACATAGGGTCAACCAGGGATGCAGAGTGAAACCCAGTCTTTAAAAACAGAAATTAAATTAATTAATTGATTAACGAGATAGTAAAAATAAATAAAATGAGTACATTGCATAGTCTCTGAAGAGCAACAGATGCCTGGGCACCGCCTAATAGTGCAACTCCCTGGGCTAAGCACATTCAAGCCACCACAGCATGTGTGGCATTCTTGGTTGGCGCATCTCCCCTCTCCCCTCTCCCCTCCCCCCTCTCCCCTCTCCCCTCCCTCCTCTCCCCTCACCCCTCTCCCCTCCCCCCTCTCCCCTCCCCCCTCTCCCCTCACCCCTCTCCCCTCTCCCCTCTCCCCTCCCCAGTTAGCTTCACAGTTACGGGAGGCCCTGTCTCAGAGCAGAAGCAGAGTCAGGTACTTGGAACCAAGAAAAATAGCAAGAAAGAAACAATTTGATAGTATCTAGGAATGGCAGGGAGTTAAGAAGTCATGAAAGGAAGAAGACTGGACGAATTTCAACTTGAATTGTTCATTTTTTCAACCCCAAAGCAAAACCTCACAGTGACTAGAATGAAAACTTTCACATAGTTCTTCAAGTTCAGACTCAAAAAAAAAAAAAAAATAGAAAAGCGGTCAGTGGACTCAGAAAGATTATTTGAAGTTGCTAAGTTTGATGAACAAAAAGAAAAAAAAAGAAGAAGTAAGGTGAAAGATACCCTGGGAATTGTGGGTGTGGGACACAGCTGGGTGAACCCACAGCAATTCTCAAAAAGTCAAAGGCAAGATGAGAATTTAGGGAGTAACAAAAGATTGGATTTCTCTATGTGGCATCTAGGTAAAGATTTCAATAAGGGGTTGAAGTTTTCTATCTAACATCTAGGTAAAGATTTCATTATGTTTAATCTCTTTGATGTTCTTTCATTTTTGTGAATTTCTATATTCGAAAGGTTTCCGTAATTGATATTTTGGCAACCATGTTTTCTTATCTCAGATAACCAGTTTGCATCTTTGAGAAAAGATATTTCTACACACTGAGCTGATATTCATATATGAGATGGAATATCCAAATCTATAGTTTTCCTATGGAAGAATTTCATCAAGAAAAAGACAAAGAGGCAGGAACTAAAACAAACACGGAAAGCAAGGAACCCATAAGGTGCTATAGAAAAATTTATAATTTGTATTTTTTTCAAGTATTTTACTAGATAAATACCAAACTACAAAGTAGAAGACATAATGTATACTGTCAAAACAGAATAATTTCTAGTACAAAACTGATTTGTACATACTAACAAAAATAAAATTAATTTTACATGAGAATATACTTGACATGTATATATATATATATATGTATATATATATATATTTTTTGAGGCAGGGTCTTCATGCAGTCTTGGCTAGCCTGGAGCTGGCCTTAAACTCAAAGAGATCCTCCTGCCTCTGCCTCCCAAGTGATGGGATCAAAGGCCAGCACCACCATGGCCGACTATGAGAAAATATTTAAGCAATGCTTCCCACAAGAAGCAGCTGTGTCTTCTTGGTTCCTGTAGAGTAAGGAGTAACATCTGATGAGACGGACAGTTAAATTAGAGCCGTACACGTGGGCTGTGTCAGGTGTTGGCTTCCATATCAAAGAAAGCCACAGGTAAATCTTAAAAACAAAGTGACAGATTCAATTTTCATTTAAAAAAAAAAAAGCCCTCACTCTTCACATGCATTTGGCTTGAGACAGGAAGAGGCATGAAAAGAGCAGGGTAATGTTAGTGAACACTGACTGGAGAACAAAAAATACTAGGAAAGAATGTTAATGCAAGTATATCAAATATGGAAATTACAATTTGCAAGTATACCTTTAACTGTTGGGGTTCAGGAATCGCCACTCGGACCAAGTGAACACTAATCATCTCAGTTAAGTAAGAATGGTTTGTGGAATGCATATGTTAATACTGGATGTCCAGGACTGCAAAACGTCCTGTGGCAGCCTAATTGCAGTACAGTCTGCTCTCAGAGTAGACTTCTTATAGGAAAAACTAGGTTCAAACCTGTAAAGGGCAAGGAGGGGAGCAGTTGGCTTATGAGGCAAAATATTATCAGCTAACCTTTAAGCTGATTGGTCCTGAGTAAGGTGAGGGATTGGGGGTGGTGGACGGGTGGTGAACAGGGGAATTTCAGAACATTGAGATAACAGAGCATGGGTATTATAATCATAAATGTTTGGCTTATTAGTAGCATTCGTCAGTGTCAGCCATAAAAATCATAGTGACCTTATTTGTAGCTGCAGGAAGGGTTGCCTGATGGTCAGCTCTCACTCAAGATATTTTAGAGATAACAGTTCATATTGACCTTTGATTTGATGGGGCCCTACCTACAGCTTTGTGAAATTTCTTAAGATTAAAAACCTTATACAGAACATCTGATCGAACACTGTTTAGACAGTTGTGACTTGGTGAGGCAGACTGAACGTGAGTGCCCATAGTTAAGGTTCTTCTTTGTTACAGCAGGCATTTCGCCCTCTTTTGTTTGCATCTGTCTCAGGGTACAAGAGAGGACACAGATGCCCAGCACAAGGGAGCTGCAGCCGGTGGAAAGAAAGATTTCCAGTGTGAAGACACCTGAGTTTTCACCTCCTTAGTTCTTCTACTGATTTATTATCGACTCACTCTAGAAAGGCGGGCACACCGTGGCTGCCTGGAGAAAAAAATGGACCAAGGAAGGTATGCATGAAGGAGTGCGTGTGTGCTGTTTGTGGTGGTAGTTTTATACGCACATACAGCTTTTCAAACTCCTATGTCATTATAACTTAAACAGGTACTGTTTCTTGTACATAAATTATTGCTCTATAAACTGATTAGATAAAATATATTCTAGAGTTTGGCTTACCCACACTTCCAGGTGGGAACTAAACTCAGATATCATTTGCAGGACTAAACAAAATGAAACCAAAACAATAAAATGTATGAAAGATGCTAACAGTTAAAGGGTAGGTCCTTCATATATCAGGTGTCCTGACTACATACTCAACCTTATTCGGTCTCCATGTTGCACGTCATGAACCAAAATGAGTACCCTGACTTGAGCCTCTGTTTCCAGCTCGCCCCTATCTGACCATCACCACGCTGTGAATCACTTCATCCTACTGCTCTTTACTAGATTATTTTCTTTTAAAATGCAACTTTAGGGCTGGAGAGATGGGTCAGTGGTTAAGAGCCCTGATTGCTCTTCCAGAGGTCCTGAGTTCAATTCCCAGCAACCGCATGTTGGCTCACAACCATCTGTCGTGGGATCTGACGCCCTCTTCTGAAGAGAACAATAGTGTTCTCACAAACATAAAATAAACATTTTTTTAAGTGCAAGTCTAAAACTAACTTGGTTGTGTCTTTGTTTGAACGTAGTTTACACCCGTTCTCTATAAGTCTCTTCTAATGATACGAAGCAAGATCAGTTTGCCGTTCTGCTACACCCATCCTTATACTTTCTCGTCCCCTCTGCTGCTGCTGATCACACTGGAATCCACCCAGGACTCAGCCATATTCTTTGCTTAAATTTTAAATTCCATAACTACTCCTACAATGAGATTCTAGGCTCATATTAATATGCTTGTGGTGAGTGTCTCAACATGCCCATGAAAGGTGATGACAATGTCGCTGAATAGTTATGACATAAAGGATATTTGCATAGTACTAACACTAGCTCTCGCGTGTTGCTACTGACCTTTTGAACTGTAACAAAGCATTTGCTATGCTATAGTTAGGCTGATGAGCCAGCAATACACAGCAAAATAAAGACATGTGCGTATTCAATAGGTGGGAATGATTCTAAGAATTTCCCCAAATTATAAGCACCTCTCTGCATTCTTTGGTTAATGCCTTATATTTTTGTTGATTACTTCATGCATATTTACTGACTCCTATTATTTTCCTTTTGTGTATAGCTCTTGCATCCTCCTCTAATAACTGAACGTATTTATCGAGATGTGCTGCATCTTTGGAATTTGATTAGAATTCTGTGTTCCCATATGCACAATCTTATTTAATTATCACATACTGAATTGCTTTGGGGAGCCTCATTTGACCCCTGTAATCTACTCTCCTCCTTCCTCAGGAATAAATGGAATAACTACCAGTGACAGCAACTACACTGGATTTCGCCTGATGGGACTCCCAGGCTCCTGGAAGGTTTAGATGGCATTATTTTTTTTTTCTATTTTTACTAGTTTACATGCTAGTTTATGTGGCAGCTCTCCCCGGGAGCCTCCTAATCACCGTGCTTGCCACTCAGGATGCTCATCTGCAAACCCCAAAGTGCTTCTTTCTAGAGATTTATTTCTTTGCCTACATGAGTATTCTATTTGCATTATGTCTGTGTGACAGAAACGGGCATCAGACAGAAGAGGGCAGCAGATCCCATTACAGAAGGTTGTGAGCCACCATGTGGTTACTGGGAATTGAATTTAGGATCTCTGGAAGAACAGCAAGTGCGCTGAGCTATTATGGGGAAACCCTGCTAGTTGAGGTCACAGTCTGTGGTGACCAGATAGCTCATCTGACCTTGTCTGGGGATCCTGACTCCCCACACTATCTGGAAAAAGGTCAAGTAGTTCTCCATAGACCTACAAGTTCAACTTCCTCTTTTCTCCTAAGAGATAGGAACCACCCAGCAAGTATGGGATTCCTGGAATCCAATGAGGCATCCACAGAACTTTAAAACTCTAGCCAATGATTTTCATTTACTCTGAAAACTCCCGCCCACTCTCCAAGGTCCATATACACCCCTGGTTCACCTCGAATGGAGTGTGTGTATACACGCTCACCCTGCATATAGGTATGCACACACGCTGAGACTGTTTAAGGGAGTCCTTTCATGGAAGACCATCAGAGAAGGCCTTCTCTTAAAGGACCTGTAACACTAAGATATTCGGAGAAGTCTTCCCCTGACTCCCACCAGCCGGACTCAGATCCTGCAGAACACCGTCCGTTCCAGACTCTGCTTCACCCTTTCAGCCCACTCAGTGTGCAGCAGCATCTGGATACCCTGAGATGGAGGAGGCAGAGGATAGAGAACCACAGCTGGACCCTAGCCAGCATACCATGGCTGGCCCCCAGAACATGGGACACAACCAGTTAACGCATACTGAAGGGACCCAACTGGACAAGACAGACTCCATCTTGTAACTAGCCCTCCATTTTATACACTAGGTCCTGTCCTCAGGTTAAACTCTAATTACTGGGAAAACATAAACTGTTCCAGGAAGGAACCACCCCAGACAGGCCACCAGCAGGAAAATACCTAACGTTCCAGAAGCTATAGAAAGATATAGATAGATTACTTTAGCCAACTGAAATCATTGTTAGCCAATTATGTGCCTGCCAAGTTGATAAGTCCCTCATCCTACTGTAACCACAATAAAAAGGCTGAACCTTAGGTGCTGGGGTCTTCTGCGTTACCTAGCTGTGTCAGAGGGCCTGAAGGTCCAAGCTCGAGCATACAAATTCGACTCCTGGTGGTCTTTGGGGACCCTTAGATCAGGGCATAACATCTGTAGGCTTGTCCAGGATCTTCAAGCACCACTCCCCAGGACCCCTGAACTGTTGAGTCAAAACCCAGCCAGTGAGTGTCCGAATGTTTGTCCTCTGTCTTGGTGTCTCAGCATTCCACCCTTAATGCAAGCTGCAAGCAGTCCAGGCAGATGCACTGGACAACCCTGGGCCACCGGACTTGGGAGATGTCCCAGACCTGCATATAGGGAATTGGATCCCCCGAGTATACTTGAAGAGACAAAGCTGGTCACTCCAAAAGCGCACAGTGAGACCATCTTCTCCCCCCCCCCTTTTTTTTTACCTGATTCCCAGGAGTATTGAGTGCCTTCTTGCCTGTTGTCCTTCTGTTTGCTCTCTGTCTGACTTATTTCTTTGTGGCTGATGTTATGGGACAGACTAAGATCAGTCCTTTAACTTTGTTCTTAGACCATTTCAAGGACTCTAAAATTAGGGTTAGAGTCTAGGTTTAGACTTCTTTTTGCAGGAATGAATGGCCAACCTTCAACAGGTGGCTAGCCCCTAGCCCACAATTTTTAGGACCAAGGACATCATCTCTGGACAACCGAGACACCCAAACTACATCACCAGATTTACATCTGGTAGGATCTGGTCCAGGCCCCACCAAAATGGCTCAAGCTGCTGCTGCTGTCACAGAAGCCAAGCACTGCTGTACCCTGGAAAACAGTGAGAAATGAAAAACTGAAACTAACCCTATGGCCCATCTTTATCTTGTCTTAACACTGACACTGAAGAGGACTTCGTCTTCTCACCCCTGCCTTACTGACCCCCATTAGGGGATCACCAAAGGTCTCACCCTGAGGCCCCAGGAGGGGCTCAAGGACCCTCCTTGGTGAGCCCAATGACAGCTGCCTCCACTGCCTGCGGCTGAGTCCACAGTTCTCCCCTTGAGGGCAATAAGCCCACAAGACGATGAGGGGAACCAACTGATGCAATACTGGCCCTTCAACACTAGTGATCTATATAACTAGAAACTTCAGAACCCTAAATTCTCAAAGAAACCAGCTGCTTTAGTTGACTTATTAGATTCTGTCATTTTTACCCACCAACCCACCTGGGATGACTGTCAACTACTCTTACAGATCCTCTTCACTGTCCCGGAGCAAGAGAGGATTTTAAATAAGGCCCAGATATTGGTTCTTGGAGCAATTGGGACTCCTACTACTAGCCAGGCTCTGCTTGATGTAGGCTATCCCTTGACCAGACGAGACTGGAATTTTAACTCCGAGGAAGGTAAGGGAGAGGCTTTGGATCTTCCTCTAGACTCTAACGGGAGTCTCAGAGTGCTGCACACTGACCTAGGTACATAATTTGGCCTAGGTACATAATGTGCAAAAGGAAAGGATAGAATCACCTGCAGCCTTTCTAGAAAGGAGTGTGGAGACCTATCGTACCTATACACCCCCAGATCCAGAGGCACCAAAGAAGAAATCAGTAGTCATTATGGCCTTTGTGAATCAGGCTGCCCTTGATATCAGGTGCAAATTGCAGAGAATAGACAGACCAGAGGACAAGAGTTAGCAGGAATTGCTGGTGGAAAGTGTACAACAACAGAGAAACACTTGAGAAGAAACAGTTACGAGCCGTGACCACCACCAGGGAGCCACAAACTCAAAACTTGGCCATGATACTTCTGGCCACAGCAGCAGATTCCTTCGCCGAGAAAAAAACCACCAACTGCGCCATCTCGTGGCTGGCAAATGAAGAGAGGAAGCCAAGGCTCCAAGAGAACTGTAAGGAGATGGGACTTTGGGTCAAAGACTGCCAGAAGATACCTCCAAAGAGATATCTTGTAGGTCTTCGAGTTGGAAGAATTTAGTGACTAGAGGGGACGAGGTTCAGACCCCTCCTCTCCGAACCCAGAGTAACCCTTAAAGTGGAGGGAAAACTCATTAATTTCTTAGGAGACACAGGGATACAATATTTAGTCCTAATCCAATCCCATGGCAAATTGTCCTCAAAGAAATCCCATGTATAAGGGGCCACTGGTATGAATCAATATACATGGACTACTCGAAGAACAGTTCATCTCAGAATGGGGCAGTAGCCCACTCCTTCATAATCATACCAGACTACCCCTACCCCTTCCCGGGGAAAGAGTTGCTGATCAAGATAGGAGCCCAGATCTCCTTTGATCAAAGAGCCACCCCTGTCACAGATCCCAGAGGGCACCTCATTCGCATACTCACCCTGTCTCTAGAAGATAAATACAGATTTTACAAAGACCAAGCTCTCTCCCAAATGAGATCTCAGTTTGGTTGACCAAATCCCCCTTGACTTGGGCAGAAACTGGAGGAATAGGGTTGGCGGCCCATAGGGCTGCCATTTGGATTGAACTGAAACCAGGGGCAACTCCTGTCCAAATAAGACACTATCCAATGCCCCAAGAAGCCAAAGCGGGTATCATATCCCACATCAGAAGGTTCAGGGACTTGGCAAACTAGTACCCATGGAATACGCCCCTCCTTCCCATCAAGAAGCCCAACTACAATGACTATAGACGAGTTCAGGACCTCAGAGAAGTAAAGAGTAGAGTAATGAACATAGAGCCTACAGTACCAAACCCATATACCCTCCTGAATTTGTCATAACCTTCCAAGAGTGGGTATACAATATTGGACCTCAAAGATGCTTTCTTTAGCCTGCCCTTAGCCCCCCTAGAGCCAGCCTCTGTTTGTCTTTGAGTGGCATGACCCCCAAAAAAGGATTCAATGGACAAATAACATGGGGCAGACTTCCACAAGGATCCAACCATCTTTGAGGAGGCTCTGAGTCAGTATAGGCAGAAACATCCCAGTATCACCCTCTTGTAATATGTAGTTGACCTCTTGGTGGCAGCAGAGACCATGAAAGAATGTCAACGGAGTACTGAGGCCCTGTTAATGGCACTGGGGAAATTAGGCTATGGGGCATCCGCAAATCTGCCAATAAGAGGCAACATACTTGGGATACATCCTAAAAGGGAGCCTAAAAGATAGCTTCTATGGCTATCGGAGGTCCAAAAAGAGATCATTTTGAAGACCTCCACCCATCACAAAATGGAAGGTCAGAGATTTCTTGTGGTTGGCAGGGTTCTGCCACTTTTGGGTCCCTAATTTTGCATAATTGGCGAAGCCCCTCTACGAGGCCATCAAGGAAAAGGAGGCCTTCCAATGGACAGAGTCCAGAAAAGCACTTTCAATAGATTCAAAAAGACCTTATTAACGACTCCCACACTAGGGCTACCTGACATTACCAAGCCCTTCCAGCTATGTATAGCTAAAGGCAAAGACATGGCTAAAGGCAAAGACATAGCTCGCTCAAACGTTAGGCCCCAGAATACTTTTCAAAGATATTAGACCTTCTGGCCTCTGGATGGCTTTCTTGTTTGAAAACTATCACCTGCACAGCCTTTCTAGTCAAGGACATGGATAAATTGACTCTGGGGCAAGAACTCTACATTACCACTCCCCATCCATTGAAGGGGTTCTCAACCCCCAGATTGATGGATAAGCAATGCATGCATGACTCACGAAAGCCTGCTGCTACCCCACACCCTGCCCTGCCCTGTGTATCCATTTTCTACCAAGTGCTGCCCTGAGCCCAGCCTCTCTGTTACCAGACTCAGATTTGGAGACTCCACTACGTGATTATGCAGGGATACCAAGCCAGGTGCACAGACTCAGGAAACACCTATGGAACCGGCTGCTGCCGAATGTAGAAGCTACTTGGTTCAAGCAGCTTTGTGTGTGACTGGACAAAAGTATATGGGGGGCAGCAGTGTTAGAAGACTCAGAAACTGTATGGGCATCTGTCCTGCCACCCGGCACTTCGGCACAACAAGCTGAACTTATAGCTCTACCAGAAACCCTCAAATTGGAAAAAGGCAAAAGACTCAACATTTATACAGATAGCCTGTATGTTCATGGGGCCAAGAAAGAGGATTCCTGACAGCCGAAGGAAAGATTATTAAAAACACACAGGAGATGCTAAACCTGTTAGAGACTCTTTGTTTAAAAAAAAAATGATTATTACATACCAACCAGGCCAGCATGAAGGAACTATGCCTGAGGCAAAGGGTAATCAATCCCAGGGCAGATTTGGCAGCCAAGGCAGCAGCTCCTATAGCAGCTTTGACTTTCCAACTGCCTGACCCAGGAGCTCCAGTCCTACCAGATAAGCCTCAATACTCTATGTTATCTCTACTCACAAACTGCCTATGTCCCATAAGCCGGATGGCTGGTGGCTCATCGGAGACTGTAAAATAATCTTGCCCAGCAATTTGGCAGCCAGTCTGCTCTAACACATACACCGGACAACCCTGTTGGGTTCCAAACTGAGGACCTGATAAGAAAGGTGGACCTAAAGAGCCTCACCCTCAGGTCCCCGACTGAGCAGCCTGCTTCCAAATGCTTGAGTTGCAAGCTCACTAATGCAGATAACGAGCCAAAGGGTAAAGGCTCCGACGGCAGGGTGCCAAACCTGGTGCCCGCTGGGAAATGGACTTTACCGAGTTAAGACCAGGGAAATATGATTACAGGTACCTGCTAGTGCTTGTAGACACCTTTCCAGGATGGACTGAGGCCTACCCCACCAGGCATGAAATGACACAGATAGTGATCAAGAAGATACTACAGGAGGTGCTTCCCAGGTATAGAATGCCAGCCCTCCTAAGCTCTGACAAGGGACCTGCCCTCACAGTTCAGGTAACACAGAGGATGGCTAAAGCCATTGGAGAAAATTGGAAACAACATTGTACTTACAGGCCCCAAAGCTCAGGACAAGTAGAGAGGGTGAATAGAACTCTAAAAGAGACCCTTACTAAATTAACCATAGAGACTGGCAGGGACTGGGTGGGTCTCCTCCCCTTTGCCTTTAATAGGGTTCAAAACACATCCTATACATTGGGTTTATGAAACCATGTTTGGAAGGGCCCCCTCCCATTTTACCTAACCTAAAATCTGAAGTCTTAGCTGAAATTGATGATCACCATTTACTTGACTCTCTTGAACATCTAGCCCACACCTGAAAAAAGCGATGGCCTCACACGAAGCCCATTTATGAGGCTGCGCCAACTCCGACTCCCCACCACTATTGCCCTTGGAGACTGGATCTTCCCGAGAAGGCACCGAAAGGAAACCCTAAAGCCCTTGCTGGAAAGGACCCAACATCGTGGCCCTAACAACACACTACCCTCAAGGTTGACAGGATTGCTACCTGGATACATCCCATGCTTGTCTATGTCACATCCAGACTCAGGGAACGTCTCCACGAGATGTCCTTCAGAGACTAAGGAAACCCACTAACACTCACGTTCCAGCACTTCTAAGCCTCCTGACATGTGCTGTCTGCATCTTGCTTTCAGGAGTTGCTGGCTCATTCTCTGGTTCTTGCCCTCACCAGCCCTGGAACCTAACCTGGACTCTTCTGGTGACATTGTCCACCAGCAGATCAAGACTGCACCCCTCTGTACCTGGCTCCCCAACCTCCACTTCCGACCTGGCTAACCTACATGGCTCTCTTGGGCTGATGGATTTCTCAGCACACATCTCTTCTATGTTTGCCTGGGGTACAAAAACCATAAGACCTGGCAGTGACAATGTGGGGGAGCTGAATCCTTCTGCTCTTCCTGGGATTGTGAGTATGGAACACATTTGGTGGGATCCGTCTATCAAAATGGACTTCAACTGAGTAAGCTGAAAGTCTGATGACCAAATCAGCCACGGACACTGGGCAGTGCAACCCTGTCCTCATTAGGTTTGCAGACTTGGGGGAAGAGGCTAACAGATGGGAATTAGGAAAACCTGGGGGCTCTGAATTTATGACAAAGATAGACTGGGAAATGGCAGCCCCTTTACTACCAAACTAGATAAGAAATACCTACACAACCTGCACCTATAGGCCTAGGTCTTGGCCTCTGCCGCCCAAACAATCCTATCCACTGACACCACCACACGACATGGACAAATCCATGTCCGAACCTCCCCACAGAGAGTCCCTGGCCCATTACATCTCAAAGCCACCTGCCAATGGCTCAATCAGTCTTACACAGATCTTACTGAGGACTGTTGGCTATGCTTGGATGCCAATTCTCTATATTATGATGGGCTAGCCCTTAACTCCTCTATAACAGAACATTATCCGGAACCTCAGCAATGCAGATGGCAGCGAGAGGGTCCCAGCTGGACTTCTTTGCAGTCGCTCTCGAGACAAAGGCTCTGTATAGGTATTTCTGTGTGCCACCTATGTAACACCACAGTAACTTGGATAGGTTCAGGGTACTTGGGTCCTCCTGAGAGCATGGGGTGGGCATGCTCTACTGGTCTAATTCCATGCATTCACCCTGGAGTCTTAAATGCCTCCCCTGATTTCTGTGACCTGGTACAAAACATCCCAGGGATAATGTATCATTCAGGAGAAGATGTCCTTAATCATCTCACTCCTGGGTCTCATGTATGATGCAAAAGGGAACCCATAGCTGCCATTGTCCCGTCCACCCTCTTAGGTATAGGTATTGCAGGGGCCATAGGCACTGGAACCTCTGCTCTGGTATTGCAAGGTGCTCATTACAGGTTGTTGAGGCTGGCTATCGACAGGGATGCTGAGAGACTTGAAAAATCAATGTCTGCCTTAGAAAAATCACTCTCTTCCCTGGCTGAAGTTGTGTTGCAGAACAGGAGAGGATTAGATCTATTGTTCTTACAGTGAGGTAGACTTTGTGTCACATTAGGAGAATGCTGTGTCTGTGCAGACCAGACTGGCAGAGTTAAGGAAAATACAGCAGAACCAAGACAGAATACAGGACAGAAAATGAGAAATGGAACAACAGCAAGGATGGTGTGAAAGCGTGTTTAATGGATCCCCTTGGCTGACTGCCTTTATATCTACCCTTGCTGGTCCACTCATTATACTCTTACAACACTCACCTTCAGGCCTTGCATACTAAAAGGGTTTACAAACTGTCTTAGTCAGGGTTTCTATTCCTGCACAAACATCATGACCAAGAAGAAACTTGGGGAGGAAAGGGTTTATTCAGCTTACACTTTCCACATTGCTGTTCATCACCAGGGAAGTCAGGACTGGAACTCAAGTAGGTCAGGAAGCAGGAGCTGATGCAGAGGCCATGGAGGGATGTTCTTTACTGGCTTGCTTCCCCTGGCTTGCTCAGCCTGCTCTCTTATAGAACCCAAGACTGCCAGCCCAGATATGGTCCCACCCACAAGGGGCCTTTCCCCCTTGATCACTAATTGAGAAAATGCCTTACAGCTGGATCTCATGGAGGCACTTCCCCAACTGAAGCCCCTTCCTCTGTGATAACCCCAGCCTGTGTCAAGACCCAAAACCAGCCAGTACACCAACTTTGTTAGAGAATGAATTAATGCAGTTCAATTTATGGTCCTTATCAATCCTCGGACCCAAAAAATAATGGACACCAAAGTCCCACAATTGGGCCTTCCTTATGTACTTGGGAAGGGGGAATGAAAGGCCCCAACTTGACAAGACAGACTCCATCTTGTAACCAGGCCTCCACTTTATATACTAGAGTAACTCAGGTTAAACTCTAATTACTGGAAAAAACACAAACTGTTCCAGGAAGGAACCACCCCAGACAGGCCACCAGCAGGAAAATACCTAACATTCCAGAGGCAATATATAGGTAGATATAGATAAAATACTTAAGCCAACTGAAATCATTGTTAGCCAATCATGTGACTGCCAAGTTGATAAGCCCCTCACTCTGCTGTAACCATATTAAAAAGGCTGAACCTTAGGTGCTGGGATTTTCTGCATTACCTAGCTGTGTCAGAGGGGCCTGAGGGTCTGTGCTCAAACTTGAATAGGGACTCTTTACTTTTGCATACAAGCTCAACTCCTGGTGGTCTTTGGGGACCCTTGGATCTGGGCATAACACATCTGCAAGCCATCTTGCCAGCCCCAATGTACTTCTAAGAAAGTTGACTATGTTAGACTTTTGCTACATCTCTGTCACAGTTCCCATATCTATTATCAACCCGTGTACTCACGACATCTTGTTTCTTTCCTTGAATGTGTTCTTCAAGCCTTCTTTTTCATATACTTGGCTTCTACTGAGACAGCCGCCCTTACAATGATGCCCTATGACTGCTATGTGGCCATCTCCTGGCCCTTGCACTATGAGATCATGAATCAAGGTGCTTGCATTCAGATAATGGCTGTGCCATGACTCAGTGCTATGTTGTCTGGGTTCCTGTATATAGCTGCAGCCTTCTCATTACCATGCTGTGGGTCCAATAGACTTCATCATTTTTCCCCTGTGATATTCCACAGCTCTTAAGGCTCTTAGGCCTCCAGGTAACAGTCAAGGAGATTAGAGGCATGGTTTTCATGGCAACCATTGTAATAATCTTGGCTGCAATCACCCTCTCAGGCCTGCACATTTTCTCTACCACCAGATGGTTTCTAACCAAAGGCAAAAGACGGAAAGCGTTTTCCACTTGTATTCTGCATGTAATATCAGGTAGTGTTGCCTATGTAATGACAGCTTCAAATTCTCTCTCCTTTTCAGATATTATTCTGGCTGTGTTCTACCCATCTGTACCTCCCACTCCGAGTCCCCTCATTTGTGGTCCGAGGGATAAGAACATAAAAAACAGCCTTGCAAAGACAGTGTGGTTAGAAATACCAGACCAGAGAAATACCTAACAAATTCCTGTTCTAACTAGGCAGTGCTTCTGATTGCTCGGCCTCTGTCTGATTTTTTAAAATGAAATTCACTGTGGTCTAGCAATACTGTTTGTTTTTGGGTGAATCCAATCCTGGTTGTAGTGGAAGACGCTTTGGCGTGTGCAAACCATTAGATGGCGTTTTTGTATACTTTACATGTTATTTCAATCACATTTTCATACTTTGCATTTCTCATTAGCTAATATAAAACTATACTTCCATTAATTATGAGTTAATTCTGAATGTATACAGGAGAACAAGATCAAATGTAACTTAAAGCAATCAAATATAAGACAAGGCAAGGGCAGTGTATTCTATAGGTGGTAGATCAACACTTTTAAGGTCAACTGTAGTACTAAAATGAGATACGCTATTTACAACGGATTAGAAAACTGTAGGGGTGCACATTAGTTTTATGGTTCTGTATACAGGAAAAGTTTTATGGAAAAGATATCTATGTTATCTGATTTTTAATGAGCATAATATTGTATTCAGATAAAATATTCTTCACAGTTCTTTGTTCCCTCCCCAGACAAATTTACTGAAAGTTGTTACGTTGAGGTTTTCCCTTTTACTGTTTATTGTAATGCTACTGGCCTCCAAGATCTGGAGTCTGTGCGTAGCCTGGGGGACCCTGCCCCCAGTTAATTCTGATTGGTAAGTAAAGATGCTAGCAGCCAAAAGCTGGGGAGAAGAGACATGGGGGTGGGTGGGTGTTGAAACCACGAAGAGGAAGGGAAAGGAGAAGAGCAGCCACTGAGATAGAGAAGAGGTGTAGGAGGGAAGCGGAGAGAAAAGAAGCAGCCATGGAAGAGTAAGAACATGCAGGAGGGAGGAGGAGAGCCACCATAGATAGAGAAGCAGAGAGAGCCGCCAATAAGCGCCAAGAGAGCTGAGAGAGCCCAGAGAACATGGCCCTGAGGGCTGCCTAACTGGAGCTAAGGGCAGCCCAGATGAAACATAGTGAGTAATAGCTTGGGTTATGGAAAGGAGGTAGATTCTAACAGCATGGAGGGTAGGCAGCTGCCCAGCTATTGTGTTGCTTAAGGCACATTAAAATATAAAGGCCGTGTGTGTATCTTTCATCCAGAAATGAAAATGGTCTAAAGTGGGAAGGAACACCGCAGTGGGATTATTTAAATATTTTTTACTACATTGTTATGTATCACCCCCAGAGCTCTTTAATGCATATTTGATATATGTGTTTATTTATATATGACATATTATTATTAACAGTCAAATTCTAATAAAGATATCATCATAATTTTGCATCTTAGGGTTTCTATTGCTGTAACAGAACACCATAACCAAAAAGCAAGCTGGGGAGGAAAGGGTATATTGGGCTTATACTTCCACGTTCATAGTCCATCACCGAAGGAAGTCAGGACAGGAACTCACACAGGACAGGAACCTGGAGGCAGGAGCTGATGCAGAGGCCATGGAGAGATGCTGCTTATTGGTTTGCTTCTCGTGGCTTGCTTGGTCTGCTCTCTTACAGAACCTAGGATCACCAGCACAAGGTAGTGCCACCCATAATGGGCTGGGCCCTTCCCCATCAGTCACTAATCTTAAAAATGTCTTACAGCTAGATCTTATGGAAGCATTTTTTCAACTGAAGTTCCCTCTTTCAGATAACTCTAACTTGTGTTAGGTTGACATGACTAGCCAATACACCTTGTTATTTTCTTGTTTTTGTTTTTCACTTCTTTGAGTTTTTATTTCTCATAGATATAGACTATATATTTATGGAGTAGAAGATTTTGTTTGATATATGTTTACAATGTCGGATGACAAAATCTGTTAGTAAACACTCCTATTAGTATAACCGTAACCATTACCATTTAGATTTCTCTTTCATCTATTTTGAAAGATAAAATACATTGCCATATAGTGCAATGACTCATCACAACTTAATCTTCCTGTTTGTCTGAAATTTTGTAACCTTTAATCAATATCTCCCTTTTCCAAGTCTACCCCCAACCCTCTCTCCTCCAAATACACTTTCTTGAGAAGGGGCCTCAGACGTGGCTTGGAAATTGCCAGGTAGGCGACTGTGCTTCAGGGATCTGCCAGTGCCTGCCACCAAATGCTGGAATCATAGTCAGGTACCACCACACACAGTTGTTTGCCTTTTTAATAGGAGTTCTGAAGCTTAGCCTGGTCCTCAGTCCATGCAAGGCCAGTTCTTTACCGAGTGAGTTAGCTTCCTAGCTCAAAACTGAAATGTAAAATTATCAGAGGAATAAGGTTATTTTAATAACAAGCAGATGAATGTGGTCCATGATCACCCAGTCAGAATATACTTAAAGGAGCACTGTATCCAGAGAATTAAGAACTGAAGTCTCAATAGTGAGAGAACAGGAAAAATGAATTTCGTGAGAGGAACAGATAAACAAAAGAGAATAAGCAAAGAATCAATCCATCATGTATAACAAGAAAAATTAGTAATCCTTTAATGCTATTGAGGAAAAAGGACCAAACAATAATGTAATGAACAAGAAAGACAACAAAATTACAGGAATTGGTAAACATTTCTTAACAATAACCTTAACTATAAATGACCTCAATTTCCCGATGAGGAGGCCCTGAGTACCAGATTGAAAATCAAGATCCAACTATCTGCATCTCCAGTAAGAACATTTATTCACTAAGAGATAAACACATTAACTCAAATGATCTAAACTGAACTATTTAGTGAGTGAAGTTAAAAACAATTTAGAATAGTTATTTTTATATGTGATGAAATAGACTACAAACTATGATGAATCAAAAGAGATGAAGGTGGTCACTCTAAATTAATAAAGGGAAGAGCTATTATGATCTTACAGATATTAACATATGTGCACCCAAATCTGTAACTCAAACAATGAGCATAGAAGTCAAATTGGATCTTGTCTTAGTGAATGTTCCATTTCTGTGAAGAGACACTGTGAGCACAGTGGCTCTTATAAAGGAAGAATTTAACTGGGGCTGGCTGACACTTTCAAAGGTTTACTCCATTATCATCACAGTGGGGAACAGGGTGACATACAGGCAGACATGGTGCTGGAGAAGTATCTGAGAGTTCTCTAACCAGATCAGGCAGGCATGAGGAAGAGAGAGTAAGCCACTAGACCTGTCTTGACCTTCTGAAACCTCAAAGCCCACCGCCAGTGACACACTTCCTCCAGCAAGGCCACACCTGCTCCAACATGGCTCCAAGTCCTAATCCTTTCAAATAATGCCACTCCCTATGAGCCTATAGAGGGCATTTTTATTCAAACCACCACAGGCCTCCTAAAATGATAGTGAATGGCTGTGATATTCAATGCTCATGGTCCCTCCATACTCCCCCTGCACCCAGAATCAACACAGAAACTCCAGAGTTAACACCAGAATTCAAATGTAACTTGGCAAACATTGATGGGATGTTCCATCTGACAGATATGAAATGTACATTTCTGTAGTAACCCATTGAATCAAGGGAACAGTTAACCAAAAAGCACACTTCCCATCAGTTTTAGTCAATGTACATTTCTTTATGTTGCCCTGAGAAAGCATTGGCTGGGTTAGCATGGTCTTAGCTGGTGGGCAAACTGGCCCAAATCCAAGCTATGGGTTTGTAACCTAAGAATAATGTTTCAATTCCCAAATGTAAAGTGTATGAGCAAACAAAATGTATTGGTTTTCATGGTGAAGATATGAGGTTATTCTTACACGCGTTCTCGCGACCGGCCAGGAAGAACGCAGCAAACCGGAATCTTCTGCGGCAAAACTTTATTGCTTACATCTTCAGGAGCAAGAGAGCAAGAGAGCAAGAGTGCAAGAGAGCAAGAGAGCAAGAGCAAGAGCAAGAGAAAGCAAGAAAGCAAGAAAAAGAACAAGAACAAGAAAGCAAGAGAAAGAAAAAGAATGGCAAAACCCTGTCCCTTTTAAGGAGAATTATCCTCCGCCTAGGACGTATTACTCCCTGATTGGCTGCAGCCCATCGGCCCAGTTGTCATCACGAGAAAGGCAGAACACATGGCGGGAAAACTGCCCCTGCACGTGTGCAGATTATGTTTACTACTTAGAACACAGCTGTCAGTGCCATCTTATAATGGCAAATGTGAGGGCGGCTTCCTACATATCCCCCTTTTCTTTTAATAAGAGCAATAGGCCACCCATATTAATGAGAGTGGAGATAGAGGTCAAATCCCCAGTGTGCAGGTAAAGGAGCCATGTACAGGATTAGCTCTTAGGCTCACAGGCTTTTACCCAGAGCAACCCTGACCTGCTCCCGTGTCGTTTTCCTGGGGGAAGGGAACTAGGACACTGAACCTTCATGAAAGATGACATGTCTCCCTAGAATAGGCTCATATATGCCGCAGAGCCCTTCTACTGCAGTGCTTAGCCGTGCAACTCTCTCGGGCTGCTGAAGCACACTCACTCTATCCCGTGCAATGAGACTAGCCTCGTGGGGTGCAAGAGCTGAATGGCCAGCGACCTATTGCTTAAGCATAGATAACCATATATCAGGGGAAGCACCATGTTCTAGTGCTGCAAGTGCCTGGGCAATAACCACCTTGTCTCTCCTAGTTTGGGCCTTAAGCTTACAGACCAACCAAAGAAGCAACACTAATCCACAGCAAAGTGTATCTCCAAATAATATCAATCCCACCCATTCTTTAAAGAAGGAAAATGCTGAGGAGATCCAATTGGGTAATCCTTTGATCAGGGACAGGTCCAAGCGCGTGGAGTTGACCTGAATAATGGCAAGTCTCAATTCCCGAAGGGTCTGTTCAAATTCAGCCGTCCAATTCTGTAACATATACTGAGAAAGACTTTTTGACAAATTAGCTGCCCTAGTAAATTTCTCATACTGAATGGAAGTAACGCACAATCCCAGAAACTTTTGTTCACATCCCAGCTGAGCTATTTGCCATAATACATCTAGTTGTTCCTGGACAAGATCTATGCGTTGATTAATTTCTGCCCATGGAGCATTTTTGGGATTGGAGGATGGCGGCCGCTAAGCCTGCATTGGTAAGAGGTCCACCAAGCTCCCGACAAACCTGAGTCAGTCTTGTAAACCTTTGTTCTTTCTTGGGGCTATGGCCGCTCTGCATTCCTGCGTGGCTTGCTCATAAATGAGTTATTCTACCAGAGGTGCGGCTTGCTTCAAATCTGCAAAAATACGCTCTGCTGCCTCTGTCATTCTGGCCACAAAATCTAAGAATGATTCCTGAGGTCCCTGGACGATCTTTGTTAGTTGTCCAGTGGCTTCACCTGCTCGGGAGAGCGCCTTCCAGGCCCTAATAGCCTTTTCATCTGATTCAGAACTATTAAGAACTGGCTCCTTGAGCTCATCTAGTGATGAGTATAGGCTCCTTCTCCTAGAGACCTCTGCTAATTGATCTTTTTTCTTTTCTTTTTCCTTCTCCTTCCTTCTAATCTCTCCCCAGGTATTCTTACCTGACCTTAACTTTTCCTTGGGTTCAAGACCCTTGGAAAGGTCTGTATACTTATTTTGTGCACCATATTTCCTCTTTGCTCCTACTCTCTCTCCCCGCTTTACTTCTGATAGATTGCCCTGAATTTCATCCAGAATTTTCAGCCCTGCCTTAACCACTTGATAACATGTGAAAAGGAACAAAAGGGCTCCTAACACTAGAAAAAGTTCAAGGCCAAACATACCTTGTAAAGCTATTTCCCACTTTACTTCTGATAGACTGTCTTGAATTTCGTTAGAAAGTTCAAGGCCAGACGTACCTTGTAAAGCTATTTCCCACTTTACTTCTGATAGACTGTCTTGAATTTCGTTAGAAAGTTCAAGACCAGACCTACCTTGTAAAGCTATTTCCCACTTTACTTCTGATAGACTGTCTTGAATTTCGTTAGAAAGTTCAAGACCAGACCTACCTTGTAAAGCTATTTCCCACTTTACTTCTGATAGACTGTCTTGAATTTCGTTAGAAAGTTCAAGGCCAGACTTACCTTGTAAAGCTATTCCCCACTTTACTTCTGATAGACTGTCTTGAATTTCGTTAGAAAGTTCAAGGCCAGACTTACCTTGTAAAGCTATACTTACGGGTACCCTGTTCCCCAGCTGAAGAGTTCTGAATTCACGCAGTTGAATCCTTCTCAACAGTCTGTTTTACGGGAACACTTCATTACCACCATTCCCCAGCTGAAGAGTTCTGAATTCACGCAGTTGAATCCTTCTCAACAGTCTGTTTTACGGGAACACTTCATTACCACCATTCCCCAGCTGAAGAGTTCTGAATTCACGCAGTTGAATCCTTCTCAACAGTCTGTTTTACGGGAACACTTCATTACCATGACCCGCAGTTCTGGTTCCGGAATGAGGGATCTTCCTTGCGCCGGTGATGGTAACCGTCCCAGGTTTTCTCATCCCAGGATTTCTCGTCCCGGGTTTTCTCATCCCAGGTCTTCTCGTCCTGGGTCTTCTCGTCCCGGGTTTCGGCACCAACTCTTACACGCGTTCTCGCGACCGGCCAGGAAGAACGCAGCAAACCGGAATCTTCTGCGGCAAAACTTTATTGCTTACATCTTCAGGAGCAAGAGAGCAAGAGAGCAAGAGTGCAAGAGAGCAAGAGAGCAAGAGAGCAAGAGCAAGAGCAAGAGAAAGCAAGAAAGCAAGAAAAAGAACAAGAACAAGAAAGCAAGAGAAAGAAAAAGAATGGCAAAACCCTGTCCCTTTTAAGGAGAATTATCCTCCGCCTAGGACGTATTACTCCCTGATTGGCTGCAGCCCATCGGCCCAGTTGTCATCACGAGAAAGGCAGAACACATGGCGGGAAAACTGCCCCTGCACGTGTGCAGATTATGTTTACTACTTAGAACACAGCTGTCAGTGCCATCTTATAATGGCAAATGTGAGGGCGGCTTCCTACAGGTTATAGCCTTGGCTGACATATTTTAATATGTTTACATGATGATAGTATAAAGCTCTGGTGTACAGACCTTTACAGAGAAAGTTTGTCAACCCAGAGATCCTTCTACCTCCTTAGGCTTTTTTCATTCAGACTCTTGTCTCCTCTTCAGAGCTAAGCTAAGGTCTATAACAGTTATAGACCTTAAATGCTGTGGATAGTAGATCACTGACCTAAATTTATAATTTAATCTTTTCAAAACTTTGTATCAGGTGCTTTTATTGTTCCTGTTCAGCTGAAAAAGTTTGGACCATAAACCTGTTATGATACGTGTGCCTGTGACTACTAAACTATATAGTCTTTATGCTCTTGGGAAAGATTAGGAATTAGAAAATTTTCTGACTAATTTATGGAATTGTATGGCTCTTTTCCTAAAGCAGATCTGTTATTTCCCCAGCCTTGTTCATCATCTCCAGTTCAGTGCCTACGAGGTTTCCATGTTTCACAAAGGTTATCACCGTGGGGGTGTTGTGTGACAAGGCCTTTCCTGGGGAGATACAACACATACATTCACTCATCCCAGATAGAGAGCCCAGGCTGCACCAAAATACAGACACCACCAAAGTCCAACTTGGTGAGCCAATGAGTGTTATTGAGGTCACTTGCAGAAATACGGGTGAGGGGTTACTTGCAGGAGCAGAAATGACTCAGAGACAGGTGTTTTACAAAACTCATCAGCTCACAAAAGCTGGGGACCAGGGATCCACTGTGGGCAGCTCAACAGGTTGGAGAGTGTCCCTTTCAAATGACTCAGTTGGTCTAAATCTCTTCTGGGCTGCTCAGCTGTTTTCTGCTTTATTTAAGCAACTGGTCTGGTCTGAGGCCTCTTTGAAGCTTGGCTGGCCTGAGAGTTACTCTCAGCAATCTTTATTATTTACTCTTCGGAGGGGAGGGCAGAGTGAAGCTGGTCAGTTTCAGGGACTTCCTGAAGCTATTTTGAGTTATGTACTTTCTAGTTTAAGGAGCATCCCTGTAGGTTGTAATGTTTCATTCTTGGAGGAAACAAGAAATGAATGCACAGCCAGGACATAGATAAGTGTGGCAAGGGCACATGCCCTATAGGAACTTTCTCCTGAACTGGTTTGGACAGATCTGTGTCAGCTAAAACCAGGGAGTCTGGAGCATTGACTCTCATCCTCTGTTAACTTATATTTGAACAGAATGTGTAGTATTTGTCTCTAGCTGCATATGTATCAAAAGATGGCCTAGTCGGCCATCACTGCAAAGAGAGGCCCATTGGACTTGCAAACTTTATATGCCCCAGTACAGGGGAAAGCCAGGGCCAAAAAGGGGGAGTGGGTGGTTAGGGGAGTGGGGGTGGGTGGGTATGGGGGACTTTTGGTATAGCATTGGAAACGTAAATGAGCTAAATACCTAATAAAAAATGGAAAAAAAAAAGAATGTGTAGTATTAACTACAGGGCTCTTCAGAGGTAGGATGAGTGGTGGTTTGAGATTGTCTTATAAAAGTTGATCCAAAAGGTAGGTGTGTGTGTGTGTGTGTGTGTGTGTGTGTGTGTGTGTGTGTAAGCATGTATGAGTGTGTGTAAGTGTATGTCTGTGTATTGTAAATGTATTTGTATCTCTGTGTAGTGTGTGTGTCTATGTGAGTTTGTGTTTGTGGTATGTCTGTATGTGTGTGTTGAGTCTATATGTAATGTATGTGTGTGTGATATATGTGTGAGTTAATACACATGTATATGTGGTATATATGTGTATGTGGTATGTGTGTAAATACACATGTATGTGTGGTAAGCTTATTGAGGTAGCAGAAGTTCATGTGCTCTTTATTTTATCCTTGAGCAAGTGGTTGTTTAAATGTTTAAGTTGTCCTGCGGCTAATCGCCTATCTGGTGTACTCTCAGCTGAGACAGCTTGAAGCTGGTGGATGTGGTGTGATGGACTGAAAACTTTTGCCCAAAGAAACCCTGCAGCCCCTTCCTCAGAGATGCTCAGGGATCCGCCTCTCTTCGCTTCTGTAGTGCTGAGGTCAGAGCTTCCACTCTAGCCAGAAGCAAAGCAAATATCTAACTTACTGCTTAAAAGCTGGCCTCTCCCTCTGCCTCCCCTTCCTAGCCCTTGAGGGGCAGGGAGGGCTGGGTTTTGTAGTTCCTCAAGCCTTCTTTGCATTTTTCTTGCAGTTGAAATGGAAAATAACAACAATAGAATCCAAACAAATCAGTCTAAACGTCTGAGGGTGGGACTTGAAATACTGTGGGGAGGATCCTGAGTTCTGAGTGACAGAGCATCAGTTGTCCTCCAACCGCAGGGGGCACAGGTGACTATCTCCACAGTGGAAGCTTGGGTTTGGGACTTAATCCATTTCCATCAATGGCCTGAGCTCCAGTCACCGGTATGATTGTCATCCTCTGTTGTCCCTGGGATTCAACCAGCACAGCACACACAGGTAAGTAAGTGTCTTGGATGGGGACCAGTGGGCCAAGGGCTAGGGTTGGTATTGGGAGTTAGAGTCAGGGTTAAGGATAGAGGTTGTTGTGTGAAGTTGGGTTTTTTTTCTCCCCCCTCCCCCTGTGCAAATATGTCTACTCACTCAGATAGGACATCGTTGACAGACCATATTAACAATTATACCAAATTCAACCTTGGCAGGACCTAGGGCAGCCTTTATGGTAATGGGGACAGGACGTGCAGACATCACACCATGCTGCTATGACTATGTTTGACCACCTTTATAGTCCACCTTCTCATCTGTGCCACCCCAGAGAGAAGTTTGGTCAAAAGGCTTTCAATCCAACTGTTAACTAGCTAAACTGATTTTACTGTTGTTGAGGCAGGGCCAGTGATTTATCCTGTCTGTGGTGATGCTTTATATATTGCTAATAACTGCTGTTCTAGCACTGTGTACTGTGATCCTGCCCCCTTTCATTCATTTTGATCTCAAGAATCAAATCCCACTGGAACAGGTTTTGTGTGTGCGCGCACAGGTGAGCACCAGAGTTCCCAGCAACAGCCTTGTGACTTACTACTGACTTCTACCATGAAAGGGGCACTGATTCCATGAGATGCACAGCTGTATTAGCCTGTTCAAAACCCTTTTGAATCTTTTGATGCAAATCTAACTTGGCACCCCTGTGTATCAAGTTATCCAGATGATGTGCAACTCAGGTGAGGTGTGTTAGAAAAGTCTGCCACATTCCCCGGGGACTGAAGAGTGCCATTTAACTTTATATTGATTTTATTATATTTATCTTTTATATTTATAGGTACAGCTGTTGAAGAATTTTCAAAATAATTTTGAAAAGCACCATATGCCCTTTACCAAGCCATAGTATTCTCAAGAATTTTACAGCAGAGCTTCACCCTGGCACCTTGTGTGGATTCGCCTGATTCATCTCCCATCCCCCTTCCTTTGATGTACCTCTCTGCCTTTGAGAAAACACTCTCAGGTTAGCATGATGTCATCAACATAAAGAAACCTTTCGATAGACTTTAGAAGCAAGGTCCTGGGACATTATCCCGTTACAAATCATGGCATCATAAAGGGAACCTTAGGTTAGATCTCTGAAGGTCCACTGTTAACGGTTTCAAGTGAATGCAAATTAGTCTTGGAATCCAGTAGCTAAGATGATGTGAAAAGAAAAAGCATCAGCAAGGCCAACGGCAGCATGAGAAGACCCCACTACTTGTCAGTTGTTCACAGAGCAGTGTTGGACCCAAAGGCATGGTCTGGGGATGAATCAGTTAACTCTCTAATCCACTGTCATTCTTCAGAAGCCACCTGACTTCTTCAGAGGCCATACTGGGCTTTTGAGAGACTTCAGACTGGGTGAATAATCTCTATCATTTCTGATTCCTTGATGGTTTATATAATTGTGTCATGGTCCCTGGGCAGTCTATACTGTTTAATACAGCTTTATAGGTTCCCAATTCTGTCAACCAAAAGTGATTGCCTTCATAATTTGAACCATCAGAGCAAACTCCCCAGTGGTGGTATGGAAGGTGTGCCTTGGCCATCTCCACCACCAGGGCACTCTTCTGTGGTGACAAAGTGTGTTCCTTATAATCTCCAGTGGGATGATTACCCACACTGTACTGGCTGGGTTTGTGTGTCAACTTGACACAAGTAAGAGTCATCAGAGAGGGAGGAGCATCAGTTCAGGAAATGCCTCTATGAGATCCAGCTGTAGGGTATTTTCTCAATTAGTGATCAAAGGGGGCAGGCCCCGTCCATTGCGGCTGGTAGTCCTGGGTTCTATAAGAAAGCAGATTTAGCAATCCAGGGCAAGCAAGCCAGTAAGCAGCACCCCTCCATGTCCTATGTATCAGCTCCTGTCTCCAGATTCCTGCTCTTCTGGAGTTCCTGTCCTGACTTCCTCCAATGATGGATTGTAATATGGACGCAGAAGTCAAATAATCCCTTTCCTCCCCAAATTGCTTTTTGGTCACACCCTTTTCTTTTCTTTTCTTTTCTTTTCTTTTCTTTTCTTTTCTTTCCTTTCCTTTCCTTTCCTTTCCTTTCCTTTCCTTTCCTTTTCTTTTCTTTTTTCTTCTTAAAATATATATGATTTATTTGATTCATGTATGTGAGTACATTGTTGCTGTCCTCAGATGCACCAGAAGAGGGCATCAGATCCCATTACAGGTAGTTGTGAGCCACCAATGTAGTTGCTGGGAATTGAACTCAGGACCTCTGGAAGAGCAGCCAGTACTCTTAACCGCTGAATCATCTCTCCAGCCCTGGTCATGGTATTTTCATATCAGCAATAAAACCTTGACTAAGACACCCACCTTAGGATAAACTTGATCTGTTTTCTATACCACTTTATCCACATGTGTATCTACTCTTGGCCCTTCCCCCTAGTGCTTTTTGGAGTCGTTATGAATCAATGTGTTCTCTGTCCCAGTAACCACAAAAGCTTTCTGTACATTAATAATATATCAATGAATCTGAAAATTAACACCGAGCTTCTAACAGTATGGACCTCATTTGCAGGCAATCGTGGTCCTTCTGGGTGGTGGCTTACACAGTTCCCTCCCCAGAACTCTCCTCACTCCACAGCAGAGAGTGAGCTGGAAATCACTTGATTCTCCCATCTTTACTCATTTGGTGAGTGGCAGTTCAGGCTTTAAAACCCACCAAAGACTCACAAATATAGCATTTGGGTTTATTATTATTTTTTTATTAGCTTTTTCCACTAAGAACTAAAGTTTTTCACCAACATATAATTTCATAATGAATCCTTTACAAAGATATAGAGAATATATAGTTTAGTGGTATTATGTAGATTTTAAAATCTTAATAATGAATTTACAGTCCAACTTTCTTATTTGAAGGATGGTAAAAGCATGTGACCCATAGCCTTTTTCAAATGGTTAAGTTGTAAAGTTTCCTTAGGTTAGTGATTGGTCCCCACCCATATCATTTATGGGTTAGCTGCTGATATTATTGAAACACTGTTAGGAGAATAAGGCCCCTCCCTAGTCCTATACTGGAGGCTAGAGCATACAAGAAATTAGCTTTAGAAACCTAAGATCACTGGGTTGGCAAACCCTTTCTTCAAAGGGCTATATACTTCATTAAATACCTTATGTTTAACTTTAGGAGTTTTTCACCTTAAAATGACATAGTTCTCATTTATACTTTACATGTTAAAATTTAACACCCATTTTTAGTCAGTGGATCCATACAAAATCAGTGGTGGGTGTTTTGAATAGATTTAGTCCACATGGACTCCTGTGTTTGAATATCTGGCCCACAGGAAATAGCACTTTTAGGAAGTGTGACCTTGTTGGAGTAGGTGTGGCCTTGTGGGAGGAGTTGGGCTTTGAGGTCTCCCATGCCTAAGCTCCATGTAGTATGTAATTCCAGTCTCCTCCTGGCTTCTTTGGGTCAAGATGTAGAAATTTCCACTCCTCCAGTAGAATGCCTGCCTGCACAATGCCATGGGGAAGCCACAACGATAATCATAATGGCCTGAACCTCTGAAACTGTAAGCTAACCCCAATTAACTGCTTTCTTTATAAGACTTGCCTTGGTTATGGTGACTATTCATAGCAATAAAAACCTTAACTAGAACAGAAGTTGGTTCCAGGAGTTGGATATTACTGTGATAGGCCTGACCATGCTTTCCTTTGGAAGAATGTAGACTTTTGGACTTTGGAAAGAAGTGGAATGCTTTAAGTGGGGTTTAATGGGCTATACTAGTAGAAGCATGGAAGACATTGGTGCTGAGGGTGATCTGAACTGTGGGGATCTTGCTCAAGAAATTTCAGAGGAGCAGAATTTTAGTATGTGGTCTAGAGACTGTTCTTGTGGTGTTTTGGTGGAGATTGTAGCTGCTTTTTCCCCTTGTCTGCAGATTCTGCCTGAGGCTAAAGTAAAGAGATTTAGCTTAATTGAATTGATAAAGGAAATCTCAAAACAGCCTGTCATAGACTCTGTCCTCTGGTTCACTCTTTTGAAAAGGCTTTTGATTAGACATAGAGAAAACTGAGAAAGGAAAAAATATATAATGTATGGTTCAAAGGTTAAAAGGGCACCAGGAAGTGGAATGGAGCCAAATCCTGTATTTAATGATATTAATTGGACTAAAAAGTTGAGCTTATTGTTTATATATTTACATTGTACAAAGGATGATTATATCATATTAGGCATCATGACGGACGTGGTTATTAATTTCATTTGGATATAAAGAAATATGATTGCCAAATTGGCAAGGTATGGATTGCGATGGCTATTTTTGGTTGTCAATTTGACTAAATCTGGAATGAACTACAATCCAGAACGTATAAGGACTTATGAAAAGGAATTAAAGACAAACTTAGGTCCAGGCATGCTGGCACACACCTTTAATCCTAAGGGGCAGGGGAGGCAAGCAGATCTCTGAGTTCAAGGCCAGTCTGGTATATAGCAAGTCCCAGGTAAAGAAAACATTAGGGCCAGGTATAGTGGTTCATGCCTTTAATCCCAGCACTTAGGAGACAGAGGCAAGTACATTTCTGAGTTCAAAGCCAGTCTACAGAGCAAGTCTCAGGACAGCCAAGCTTTGCCACCAAAGGAAATAATTCAAAATAGAAAGCAGGTGACTATGTAATAGAACAAGAGGTCCATGTCCCAGCTCCAGTAAACAGCAGAAATTGGTAGCTTTGGCCATGTGGCTTTAGAGTCAAGAATAGAAGGTATTGCTGGGTCAACTGATGTTGATTATCTGAAGCTAAGATATTAACAGTGATTAAGAAGAGACCAGCATCACTGAGGTGAAATCTTCCAGAAAGTGTTTTCTGAGAACACAAAGAATCTGTTTTCCAGAGATAGCTAAGGTTGTACCTTGTGCTACAGCAGGACTTGGTAATATATGAGAATCACTCAGGTGTTGCTAGTTTTGAAGGCACAAAGGGGTCATGGAGAGCAGCTGAGGCTTGGCACTGTGAGAGGCTATTGGTGAAGGTGCAGCTTCAGTGGCCGTTGATGGCTTAGGACTGAAGGGGTCATGCAAAGATGTAAAGCTTAGCACTATGAGGAGAGCCTAAGAGAGGCTATTGGTAAAAGCACAGCCTAGTTTCCATGGAAGATCCCAATATACTGGAGATACCAGAATCATGGGATGACCACCAAGAACAGCAGCAGTAGTGGAGTAGGTTTAGCCAGAGTCTGGAGAGCAACAGAACAGAGTTGGAGAAGTGACCCAAGCCCTTTGGAGGAGCCCAGAAGAACCTAGGTGGATCCCAGACACTGGAATAAGAAGCTGCAAAGATGAAGTTGTCGTGAAGATCCCAAGATGTTTGAGATGCCAGAGCAGTGGGATACCTGCCAAGAAAATCTGCTAACAGGAAGTAGAACCAGCCCGAGAGAAAGAATCGTGTTGCAGACAACAAAGCTGTAAGGAGTTGTACATCGGATGTGGAGATGCCGAGTTTGGAGTTTGTGCATCTGGTTTTCTGTCTTGCTTGGTTCTGTGTTTCTTCATTATGACATTTTGGGATGCTGAAGTGTATCCTGTGATGTTGTAAGTATTGTGATCTGCTTTTTTTATTTTGATTTTTAGAGAGGATTACAGTTAAGAGATTACATGAATCTCAGAAAAGACTTTGAACTTTGGACTTTTAAATATTGTTGGGACTGTGATAGATCATGGAGACTTTTGAAATTGGACTAATTTTTTTTTTGCATAATGTTATGACTACAAGCCCATGGGGGCCAGGGAGTGGAATGTGCTGGTTTGAATAAGTTTAGCCCTTACAGACTCATGTGTTTGAATGCTTGGCCCACAGGGAATGGCATTATTAGGAGGTGTGGCCTTATTTGAGTAGGTGTGGCCTTGTTGGAGTAGGTGTGTGTTGGACTGATGTTTTTGTGCACTGTATAAAGATTGTCTCTGTATTATAATAATGCTGATTTCTGAAGCAGCAGAGACTTGATTACAGGCCAGACTTTGTTATTGTTAAGTATTGCCTGTCTCAGTGTTTTGTGAACACTCCCTTTCTCACCTTCTGATTGGTTTTAATAAAAAGCTGATGGCCTAAAGCAAAGGCAAGAAAGGAAGGCGGGACTTTCAGACAGGGAGAGAGGAACTCTGGGAGAGAGTCAAACATGGGAGGATTTGCTAGGGAGACTCAAAGGAAGAAGCCTGCCTGGACTAAGGAGGCAAGGTTAACTAAGGAGCCACGTGACAGAACTTAGAACAAATGGTTAATAAGTTACGAGGGAGCTGGGAACAAGCCTAGCTATAAGGATTGGGCATTCACAACAAATGTTAAGTCTCCATGTCATTATTTAAGAGCTGACAGTTCCAAAGAAAGTCTTCTAACAGGTGTGGCCTTGTTGGAGGAAGTATGTTACTGTGTGTGTGTGGGTGGGTGGGTTGGGGTCTCTTATGCTTAAGTTCCTCCCACACCATGGATTAAGATGTAGAACTCTCAGCTCCTCCAGCACCATGTCTGCCTGGATGCTGCAATGCTTCCCACCATGATGATAATAGCCTGAACCTCTGAAACTGTAAGTCAGCCCCAGTTAAATATGTTTTCTATAAGAGTTGCCTTGGTGTCTCTTCATAGCAATAAAACCCTAACTAAGATGACAGCTTTGACTGTACCCTCGTTTGCTAAGCTGGTTAAAAAAATAATGATGATAACACATTCATTGCTTTTTAAAAGCCATGTAAATAATACTGTTAACTGCCATTGGTTGAAAATGTGCTGCCCCAAACTTTTGAGAATAGGATGCAATCTGAGACATGCTCTAGTCTCCAGAGGGGAGGAATTTTAGTTTTGCTACGTGGCTTCTTTACACTTTTTAAAAAAGCGTAGTGTGTGTGTGTGTGTGTGTGTGTATGAGAGTATACAGGTACACACAGAAGTCAGGAGAAGACATTATCCCTTGTGAGCCACCTTGTAAGCTGCCTGGTCTGGTTACAGGTAATTGAGATCCAGTCTTTTGGAAGAGCAGTACATGCTCTGAACTACTGACAGTCTCTCAGTCCTTAAATGAAGCTTTGTCTTATTTAACTCTTTGATTAAAAAAAAAAGGCTATGTATTTCTTTTACATGCCCCAGCCTTTGGTGGATTCATCTCTCATCATTTAAATGTCCTTGTATGTTTTTTAGATGCGTTTTATAAATCTGTGAAACACTTGAGTTACTTCTATGTCATTCAAGTAATAAGGCGCTTTCACAGACACGATAACGCTCACATGATAACATAGTAAGACCCTGGATTATCATCATGTGACAAGGAGTGTGGCTATGAAGCTAACATTGAGCAAGCACCCTGAAGATCCACTGTTGACTCATGCAGATGAATGGAAATTGGTCATGGTACCCATTAGAGAAGGGGATGCTAAGAGATGCGTCACCAAGGACTAAAGCAGCAGAGAAAGACCCATCATTCATACCAGTTGGTGCCAACCTTTATTTTTCCCATGTACTTGATAGCTTATGTAATTTTGTCATAGCACACAGGAAGTCTATAACCATGATAGGCAACATGACAGGTTCCCATTCTGACCACCCTCTAACTTTGCTTCTTCAGGTGAAACTCCTTAATGGTGCTAAACAGGGTGTGCCCCAGCAACACCGTCACCCTCAGAACATTCTCTTGGATCGAAGAAGTCTTTTGGGGTAAGTTGATTGCACACCCATAGGACAGCTTGTCTCCACCCTGCACTGTTTGATTTCTATAGCTGTTCACTGTTGTCCGCTGTCCTTGTCCTTCTTAGAGCTGCTGTATCTTTAGGTACCATTGGCTCCTGCACTCAGGAAACCTAGATATTTTCACAGGTATAACATAACAGTGACTCTGACATTTGACACGACGGATCTGATTGTCACATGTAACCCTAACTCACAAGTCAGTTTTGCTCACTTTGCTCACTCTTGCTACGTTCAGTCCCTCATCTAGGGGAACTTGATGTAAGCCTCTTTCTTGTGACAGTCATTTTTGCATCTACGTGTCTGCCTGTATGAGTGCCACAAATCCTGAGGACATTTTACAACACCGTCATAGGGTCATGGTGCCAATTCTCAGCTAGGGGTGATTTCAGACCTCCAGGGGGCATTTTTTGTAATGTCTGGTGTGATTTGCAGTTGTTGAAACCAGGTGAAATGGTACCATTGGGACTGACTGAACAGAAGCAAGGGATACAGCTAAATGTCCCAAGAAACCCAGGGAAGCAACAAAGAATTGCCTTGTCTTAATGTCGATGCTCAGAAATGCTAGGCTACATGGGGATTCATGAGATAAGGTACCATTATGTTTTCCAGGAGGACTTTTCTATCTCCCGTGCGTTGAAATCACAAGGGCTTATTTATATGTGTGCTGCTGGCACACTCCCAGAGCTTCTAATTTGGAGTCTGGCCCAGGATGTGAGAGTCTGCATTCCTAACAAATACCAAGGTGTGGCTGATGCTTTGGCTTCTGTAAGATGCTTTGTGAGACATTGACCTAATTTACAGCAACCCCATTGTTATTTTATCAGAGTCTCAAGTTCCCAGAGTAGCCTTTGTGTGTGATATCCCCCTACATTACTGGGGGTTCCCCAAAGACGATAGCTACGAGATGCCGTTGACACGGAAGTGTGGTGAACTGGTAAGCTCCACTTATCAAGTCACATTTGTGACTTGATTAGAAAATATACCAGTTAGGAGTGTGTTCCAGTTAGCCGCTGTTGCAGAACCAATCACAGCAGCATAGATGGCTGGAAGTAGCAGCCATTGTATTATGGCTGGTGGTTTTGTGGGTCAGGTGTTCAGGCAAGGCTGAACTGATTGAAGTTCATAAGGCATTGCTGGAAGCCACTCAGAACCCTTCCTGGCCAGTGGGTTGATTCATCCAGGGCACTGATACCACAGGGGAACTGTCTGAAGGCTGGGTTCCACTAGGGCTGTCCAGTGAAGTCCTCTATGGCCTTTTCAGTATGGTCGTGGTATCAGGGTCTGCGAACGCCGATGCAGGTTAGGGTTCCGTAAAAGTATCTGACTAGCAAGAGGGTTGGTTGCGACCCGTTTCCTGGCGTTGTCTCTACCTTGCGACTCCTTGAACTCAGTTGGTAGGAGCACGCAAATGCCACTCTTTCCTTTTTCCAGGCTCACTGATGGGAACTGTAGAGGCTAGGTTATGATGGCTAATCTCCACTGTCAACCTGGCCACATTATGATGGCTAAACTCCATTGTCAACGTGACAGAACCTCTAACACAACCATCTAGGGAGACTCAACACTGTGTATCTCAGAAAGGGCATTTCCAGAGTTGGAAAACTGAGGAGGTAAGACCCTGACATTGAGTGCCCAGCCCTGTCTGAATTCCCAACCCCCAAACCACAAGCTGTAGTAAAATGTCTGCTCTTTGAAGCCACCTGATTTTAGTGTGACTTGTTACGCAGTCATGATGAATTAGAATGGATTCCCAACTAGATATTTCTCTTTTTTTCTTGCTTTTGAGTGATTTGCCTGCATGTATGTATGTGCATCATGTCCATGTATGATGCTCACAGAGGTCAGAAAAAGATCCCCTGGGACTGGAGTTACAGATGGTTGTGAGCTGCCACGTGGGTGCTGGGTGGGTGCTGGGTAGGTGCTTTCTGACTGCAGTGATACTTTGCCTAGCTTCCTTAATGTCCTGCCAGCATGCCCCCACCCATGATGAACTATACCCTCATATTATAAGCCAAGATAAACACTACTCCTGCCTTTGGCATAGCTTTGAGAAAACCAATGAGTAGCCTTCGCTAAGTTGCTTTTGGTGAGTGATTTAATGACATCAGTGAAAAGAGAAAGAAGTACCCACATTTCACAGCAGAGTAGCAATGGCGTGTTCTTAAACTCCCCCATGTTGCTGGTGAAAGGGGAACCAGTGACCCAGGACTTTATGGCAAGACTCCACCATTCCCTTCTATCCTGATTTTTTGTTTGTTTGTTTTTCTGAAACAGTGTTGCTCTGTGTAGCCCTGGCTGTCCTGGAACTCACTCTGTAGACCAGGCTGGCCTCAAACTCAGAAATCAGCCTGACTCTGCCTCCCAAGTGCTGGGATTAAAGGCGTGCACCACCACTGCCTAGCTATCCTGAGTATCTATCTATCTATCTATCTATCTATCTATCTATCTATCTATCTATTTTATTATATGTAAGTACACTGTAGCTGTGTTCAGACACTCCGGAAGGGGGAGTCAGATCTTGTTACAGATGGTTATGAGCCACTATGTGGTTGCTGGGATTTGAACTCAGGACCTTCGGAAGAGCAGTCAGTGCTGAGCCATCTCTCCAGCCCTATCCTGAGTTTTTAATGTCAGCTCTTCTCCCACATACCACAACCAGCCAAGTAGCACCCTCATTACTGCCCTCATTACTGTCTGGCACAGTAAACCCTGCAATGAAACATTTTCTTACAGCAGCATAAAATCTCACAACCTTCAAAGACCTGAACCCACATAACATTCTTTTCACATCATCATCTCTGATACCTGTGACACAAGTCTGAGTGTGGGGTTGAGAGTTGGCATTACCAGATGTAAATGTCTGTCCCTGTAGTCTCTGTGGGACACAGCAACAAGGTGGGATGCCGGGTGCTCAAAATCTCCAAGGCTGTACTCTCTCTCTCTTCCATATCTTCTGCCCTGTGACCAACTCAGTGTGTCAGAGGGGGACAGTCGATGACCTCAGCAGCCACTGAGGCTTACTTTGATTGCTTTACTCTGTCAGGTTCTACAAGGGAAAGCTGAGTGGCTTAAACAGGCAGCCTCTGCTCTTCCCGTACAGGCAAGGTTCTCTCAGAAATCCTTCATGGTTTAAAAATGGCATTATGGTGCTGGGCTTTGTTCCGTGTTCATCACTTACCATTTCTTAGCGGAGGCCCTAGTGGCTTGGCTCGGATAACAGGGGGAGATTAGAATGAGTCATTTGTATGCATTTGTCCTAGTGGGAATTCGATGTGGTGGAAATGGGGAAGGGATACTATACATTAGTGCCACTGCCACATTACTATGTGTTTCATTTGAAGCCAGGTCCATGGTACATGTATAAGACAAAGCTCAAGTGTGCCGTAGTGATTCTACCACCACCATGGCACTTGCATTTTTTTTTCGTTTGTTAGTGTTATGAATTTGCTGTGTATGAGTGCAGTTGTGTGTGTGTGCACGCACATGTGCATGTTAGAGATAGAGGTGGGGGGCAACATTCTAGAGTCTGTTCTTCCTTTTGATTTCTTTTGGCATCCTGGGTCCTTTTCCTACCCTGGGATCACACATGTCATCAGGTTTCCCATCCGGTGCCCTTACTCACTGAGCGCTCTCTCTGGCCCAATCATGGCTACTTCAAAACTGGGTCAGAAGCAGCTATGGTTCCCCTGCCCTTGATACCTCCATTTCTATAGTCTTTCACCTTGACCTATCCCAGCCATCCCTCCATCACAGTCTCCTTTGAAGCCATGGCTCTGTAGCTCCAAAGCCAAGTACGTGCTCAGCTGTCTTGCTTGCCAATGGCTCTCTCCCAGTGATGTCTGCCCTATGCTAGCCCTCTCGTCTCTCCCCAAATCATAGCTGACCACTTGCTAAGGTCCTAACCAAGGAACCAAAGCCAGCAAAGAATTGGGAACAGAAGGCCCTTCATTTCAGGGATTATGGTTTCAATGCGTACTGACTCTCACAACCACACACTTGCACACTTGGGCCACAGTTGGCAGTGCCATTCTGGGAGATTTGGAACTTATAAAAGATGGCAGCTTGCTGGGGGAAGTAGATGGCTTGGGAGTGGTCCTTGAGGGTTACAGTGAGCCAATTCTGGTGCAAGCTCTCAGCTGCTTCTTCCAAGATATAAAAAGTCCCAGTCACATGTTCCCAATGCCGTGAACTGTACCAAGCCTTCCCCATCACAATGGCCTATATATCCTTTCAAAGAACGAATCAAAATCCCGCCGCCCCCCCCCCCCCCACTTAAATTGCTTCTATTGGGTATTTGGTTTTAGTGGCAAGAAAAATAACTAATGCAGAGGAATTGATTGCATCGAGGAATTGAGAGCCAAGAAGCTATGAGGGCCAAGAGGCTCACCGGGGGACTGTGAAAAACCCAGAGACTTGGAGGGCTGGAAGCTTGGAGATCAAGGCAGCGGAGCCTGGAGACAAGTTGCAGTGTCATCCGGTGGAATCTGGAACTACGGTCATCCTGCCTAGCAACCAGTGGAGGAGTAGGAGATGCTCTGCTAAAAAGGGAGACGAGGGGGCAGGGATCTCCCATTTCTCTTCTCCTTTCCTGCTCCACACCATTGCCCTGACCTATGCAGCCAGACCTTGCCTTTACTTACAACGCCGCCACGAAGGGACAAATCTGAGGAAAACAGCCAGGATGGGCACTGCTAGTACCTGAAGAGCTCCCTCAGATTTCTGTGGTCTCTCCAAAAGCCTGCACATGTCCTCCAGCCTGAGGTCTCTGTCAGCTTCTCACCGAGCTCAGCTCTCACAGCCATTCTAGCTAAGAGCAGCACAAAGGTCCCAACTGCTCAGGGCTATAGTCTGTTAACTTATTACTAAGGGAACTTTTTCTTCCCATTTCTTGATGCCTGGCAACCCACTGGCTCCCACCAACTCACTCTCCAATGTCATTAGCAGCTTGAGCTGGTCACCCATGGAGTCTATGCAGGTTGAGCATCCAATGGTCCTGATGCTGACATATATTCTAGCCTCTTCTCATTTCTAGCAGATGGTACTGTTTTGTTCTCAGTAACAGAAAGAAGGGAAAAAGGGAACATAAACTCTTTGTAGACGGTCAAAGAGAAGGGTGAGGCTGTCATATTTATCTCTGACATAGAGCACACATAGCTGCTGAGTCCTAATGCATGGTTCACCCAGCACTTCCTGCCGGCTTCTCTTCTCCTTCCTTCCCACCTCTTACATTGTTCTCTTAGCACTTAGTGGAAATCTTACTCTTTGGGAAAGAGTATGGCTGTGCCCTTAGCTTACTTAGCACAGATTAAAGTCCTGCAAGTTTTAGTGGCTCTTTATTTTGCCCTAAATCTTCGCTAATGACCTACGCGAACCTCCTACTGGGATGAAATCCAACTCAAGGCCCACTCCACCTTCATGGGTTGGATGTTTGTGGCCTTCTCACAAGTCAGGCTGAAGCGCTACCCCCTAATGTGATAGTATTGTGGGCAAGGTTGTTGGGAGATTCTTTCCTAAGGGTGGGGCCACGGAGAGCAGCCAGCCTTTCTTTGTTGCCGCCATGTCAGACAAGAAGGCAGAAGTCTTCAACCCAACCCTACGGACACCTTCATCTGGGGCTTTTAGGCTCTCAAAGTACAAAATAAATTTCTGTTACTTAACAAACCACTTGGTTACAGTATGTCTATTATATGACTCCCACAGCTGACTAAGCCATACAGGAAAATTTAAGTCCATTCCCCACGATGGAAATACAACCTTCCTCTACACACAACATCTACTCTGCACAGACCTCTGTTGTGACTCCACCTAGCTCCCTGTGAGAGCCTTGAGAGCATGGCCTACAGCATTGAGGCCCTTAGACATCCCCTTTCTCTTTGTCCATGTCAGGAAGTAATTGTCTATTTTTCCTTTTGTAGGAAAAGATGATAAAGCCTCAGGACTCATTGTCCAAGGTTTCCCAAGCAGGGTGAGTCCTTTTGAGGCTGGATAGGAGCTATAGCCTTTGACAATCCAGGAAGTGGGAAAGATGAAGGGGGCCTTCCATCTTTTTTTTTTTTTTTTTTTTTTTTTTTTTTTTTTTTTTTTTGGTTTTTCGAGACAGGGTTTCATCTGTGTAGCCCTGGCTGTCCTGGAACTCACTTTGTAGACCAGGCTGGCCTTGAACTCAGAAATCCTCCTGCCTCTGCCTCCCGAGTGCTGGGATTAAAGGCGTGCGCCACCACCCCTGGCTGCCTTCCATCTTTCTCAAAGGAGAACATAAACCTGAAGAAAGAGGTGTTCCTGGTTGTAACACCTCCAGATGGGGAAAGAGAGGATTTAGAAAATGTAAAATGACCTTTCCTCTTAAGTTTATTTAATATTCGACAGAGACTTTTCTAAGTTTGATTGACTGATCAGCGGGAGGGGACCTGAGGAAGTACCCATCTCACCTCCCACAGCTCTGTTCACTCCAACACCTGTGATCTCTCCAGGACCTTGCACACATCCATCCTCCAGCCAAGGACCGCACCTCCAACAACAATTTTAACAACACAATACAAACTCAGACCAGAGCAGCCTTTCTCCAGAAAGTCCCACCCTGACAAGAGCGCCGGTGTCTCTCATCTCGACCCTTCAACCTGCCGTTTTTGTTCCCCACCCCTTTCATTTTGAGACACAGTCTCTCTTAAGTTCCCCATAATAGCCTTGGATTTTCCATCCTCTTGCCCCATCTTCCTTCCCGAGTAACTGGCATCACAGGCATGCGCACCAGACCCAGGTGAGACCTGACGTCTTAATCAATGACTACAAATTAGGATCCTTGAGAGCCAATACAGGCAGTGAGCTCTAATTACCACACAGGTGTCTATAAACAGCAGAAGCAACGCCTGACCACATGAGACCCTCCCCCGTTACGTTCCAATTTTCTTGAACTCATAGCTCAGTTTCCAGAATCCGACTTCTGTGACTGTGGTGAGCGAGGGTTGGGTAATCCTCGGTTTCAGACCCATCAGGGTGAATGACTCCTGCTTTGGTACGTGGTGGTGGGGGTAGAATCCACAGCCTCATGGAAGCTAGGCAAGTATGCTAGCACCCGCTACACTCCTAGTCACACCTCCTTTTCTATAGCAAGTATTTCTTGATACCACTTTAATATTCTGAATGAAATTAATGAACATAACTCAGACATATCAAAAGGTAATCAGCACAATGCTTTTACATAAAAGAGATATGTTAATGAGAATGAGTCAATGTGTACTTCAATATGCAAAGGATGAGCTGTCCCAACCCAGTTATAAAGCTCCACTGATACACAGTGCCCACGAACACAGAGTGGCTCCCATGAAACCACACCAGCAGCTTCTGGGATGGGTGAGCTTTCTGAAACGGTAAAATGCTTTTGATAATACTTTGAGTGCAGTGGAGTGTGACCGTCTCCTGTATTCATGTGGTCATGCAAAATTTAGTATGTATTAGTCCAATGTAAGAAGAGCTCATGTGAATTTTTAAAACTGAGCTAATGTGGAGGTCCCAGTGGCGTGTGTTTTCAGCTACAGGCATGTCAGCAGAACACTGAAAAGTCACGTGAGAGGACAGCTTAGTTCCACCTGAGCATGAGGACTTGGGTCTGGATCCTGGGCACTCTCATGGATAATGCTGGTGTGGATTTGTGACCCCAGGGCTGGACCCCAACTGAGGTCAACCAAGTGTTGACCTGTGGACTCCATATGCACACACATCTACATGCACCCTCATGTCCAATTTTATCATGTACAAGTCATGTGGGATATAAGGTAAGACTTGTTAGTGGTTTCCACACACTAAATGCTCTTAGTAAACAAAAAGAGCCCAGCCTCTAGCTGACTGTGGTGGCACACATCTGTAATCCCAGTACTCGGGAAGCCGAGGCAGGAGGCCACCGCTTTCAATACTTCTCAGGTTCCATTCCAGGGTGCTTAGCAAGACTGCCTACAAAAAAAGGGACAAGGAAGGAAGGAAGCCCTTCAAATCTCTGAAATGTTTTCGAAGCCATCAGCGGTTACCTTAGCTTCCATCAATGTTCTGTTAGTATCGCCAGTTAGCTTCTTGGATTGTGTTCTGGGTGCTAAGAAAGTTTTAAGAACTTTATATGTACAAAGTTATGGCGCAATGATTTCTTTGCTCCAAATGAGGAAACAGAGGCATAAAGATGTTAAGGAACTTCCTAGTCTCACAAAGCAAGGCTACAGGTGCCCAGAGAGCGAGCATGGACACTCCTGTGCTTAGGTTAACCGATCTCACTCCTTTCTTCTCTGTATCTCTCTGCCCCACCCCACCCCCCATGGGTCCCTTACTCCCGCTCTGCCCCGCCCCCACCCCCTCCCCCCAGTCCCACCTTCCTGTCTTGCTCTCTTTCTCCCCCTGTCCCCTCCCCATCCCTCTCCCTCTCTCTTTCTAACCGGATTTGGAAGACTTTTCAACCTGTTCCTAACAAGTCTAGGCTCTGGTAATATGAAAATGACTTCCAGAGAAATTACGCAGATCACTGTTCTTTTATTCTGTGTCTTGTTCTAAGAGTGGAAAGCTAGCCGGCTTCGGGAAACCCTTAAGAGCTCAGCTCTAGGCTTCCCTCCTTGACCCTCTGAGTTTGTTTTTCCGTCCAGGGTTGCCAATCTGTTGTTTCAACCTCTCTTGTGAAGTAACCGAGCCCCAGCAGAGAGGCGTAATTTACTGCCTCCTCCCTGCTTTTCCAATTATCCCGCTTGAGGCTCGCTAATCTCCTCCTCACCTCTCCTCACCTCCCACAGCCCGTCTGCGCTCAGGGTCAGACCACCTGGCACAGCAATGCTAACCTGCCTTCGTGCCGCCGCCCCCCCCCCCGCCCCCACATCATTCAAGCAAAGGTTCACTGTGCCAAATGGAGTGTTGGCGAAGCAATCTGCTCACCTCTCACCCATTACGCCGAGAGAGCATGTCACGGGGAGAGTTTCCAAGAGATTTGGAAAACAGAGTCCCCCTGTTCACTGCTAAACCCCTTTAAGCTCTGCCTTAGCAAACTCTAGTTGGATCCCTGAGCAAGTGGGTGCTGGGATTCTGATGCGAACGAGGTCTCATTTTCCACAAGGGCCTATCACTGTCAAGTAAGTAGACACAAGGCACAAGTTCTTTGAAAGCTACTGCCAAACAAACAGCTCCATCACGACCTTCTCCAAGGACAGTATGCAGCTGTCTGTGATGTGAAGAGACATAAATGTGCCTTCCAGCATCGTGTGCGTGTGCGTGTGCGTGTGCGTGTGCGTGTGTGTGTGCGTGTGTGTGTGTGTGTGTGTGTGTGTGTGTGTGATTTGGATTTGCATGGGCTCAAACAGCTCCTATATGGCTGGTTCTCAACCTTTCTGATGCTGCAACCCTTACTACGGTTGCTGTGGTGACCTCCCCAACCATAGCTATTTCATTGTTACTTCATAACTATAATTTTGCTGCTGTTATGAGTTGTAATGGAAGTGTATGATATGCAGATGGTCTTAGGCAACCCCTGGGAAAGGGTTGTTTGCCTCCCAAAGGGCTTTTGACCCACAGGGTGAGAAACCACTACTCTAAGGGAGTTTGCAAATTAAGTTTTCATGCTGCTGTCTTGGGATTTTTTCTTTTTGTTCCCTCCCTCCTTGTTCCCCTCTGCTCCTTCTTTTAAATTAAATTAAATTTAGAATTAATTTTAAAATTAATTAATTAAACTTATAGCCCAATCATGGTTTTCCTTCCTTCCTCTCCTCCCAGTCATCCTTCTTGACTCCATTCCTCCTTCATTTTTCTTCAGAAAAGGGGACGCCACCCATGGAGATCAACCAGACTTGGCATATTGCATTGCAGTAAGACTAAGCCCACCTTCTACTGAGGCTAGAAGAAGCAGCCCAGTAAGAGGAAAGGCTCCCAAAGGCAGGCAACAGAGTCAAAGGCAGGCAGGCAACAGAGTCAGAGACAGCCCCTGCTCTTGCCGTTAGGAATCCCACAAGAAGTCCAAGCTATACAACTGTAGCATATGTGCAGAGGGCCTAGGTCAGTCCCATGCAGGATCCCTGGCTAGCAAGCGATTCAGTCTCTCTGAGTCCTTATGGGCCCAGGTTAGTTGACTCTGTTCTAGTGATGACTGTGAGCCCTCTGGCTCCTACAATTCTTTCTCTCCCTCTTCTGCAGGATTCTCTCAAGCTCTGCCTGGTGTTTGGCTGTGGGTCTCTACATCTGTTCCCATCAACTGTTGGGTGAAGCCTCTCTTAGGATGGCTATGCTAGGCTCCTGTCTGCAAGTATAGCAGAGTATTATTAGCAGTGTCAGGGATGGGTTCCCTCTCATGGTGTGGGTCTCAAGCTGGACCACTCATTGGTTAGCCACTGTCTTCATTTCTACCCCATCCTTACCCCAACCCATCTTGGAGGCAGGACAAATTTACCCTTGTACAGCTTATAGGACAAAATGTAGATCAATGGTTTTGTGGTTGGGTTGGTGTCCCAATCCCTGTATTGGAAATCTTGCCTGCTTAGAGGAGATGGCTGGTTGAGGCTCATATTTCGATTGCTAGGGTCACCCTCATAGATTCCTGGGAGTTTCCATTGCCCTGGGTTTCTAGCTTGTCCCAGAGATGTTTTGCCCACAACCCCATTCCAGTTTTCTCTCCCACTACTATCCTGTTCCCATCCTGTTCCCATCTCCACCCCCAAACCCTGACCAGTCCCCTTCCCCACCCACTAACAATGTCTATTCTGTCTCCCTTTCTCAGTAAGCTTCATGAATCTCCCCACCGCCTTGAGCTTTCCTTCCTACTTAGCATCTTTGGGCCTGTGGGTTATAGCATGATTATTCTTTTCTTTGTGTCTAATATCCACTTACAAGTGAGTACACACCATGTTTGCTTTTCTGGGTCTGCGCTACCTCATTCAGGATGATCTTTTCTAGTTCCATTCATTTGCCCGAAATTTTTTGTGATTGACTGTTTTTAATAGCCGAGTGATACTCCATTGTGTAAGTGTACCCCATTTTCTTTATTCACTCTTTGGTTGAGGGATATCTGGGTTGTTTTCGGTTTCTGACTATTACAAATAAACCTGCTATGAACATAGTTGAGCAGATATCCTTATAGTATGCTGGATTATCGTTTGAGAATATGCCCAGGAGTGGTATAGCTGGATCTTGAGGTAGATTGATTCCCAATTTTCTGAGAAATCACCAAATTCATTTCCAAAGTGGCTGTTCAAGTTTGCACCCCTACCAACAGTGAAGGAGTGTTCCCCTTGCTCCACATCCTCGCCAGCATGAGCTGTTGCTTGAATTCTTTGTTTGTTTGTTTGTTTGTTTGTTTGTTTTTTTTTTTTTTTTTTTTAGATCTGTAGCCTGTTTTAAAATTGGATTATTTGGCTTGTTGATGTCTATTTTCTTGATTTCTGTATATATTTTGGATATCAGCCCCCTGTCAGATGTGGAGTTGGTAACAATCTTTTCCTATTTTATAGGCTGCCATTTTGTCTTTTGATGGTGTCCTTTGCCTTACAGAAGATTTTCAGTTTCATGAGATACCATTTATCAGTTGTTGATCTTAGTGCTTAAGCTGTTGGTGTTCTGTTCAGGAAGTTGTTTCTATTCCAAGTCATTCAAGGGTATTCACCACTTTTTCGTCTATCAGGTTTAGTTCACCTCGTTTTATGTTGGGATCTTTGATCCACTTGGACTTGAGTTTTGTGCAGAGTGATAGATATGGATCTATTTATACATTCTTCTACTTGCAGATATCTATTAGACCAGCACCAATTGTTGAAGATGTTTTCTCTTTTCTCATTGTATAATTTTGTCTTCTTTGTCAGAAATCAAGTGTCCATAGCTGTGTGGATTGACTTGTGGGTTCTCAATTGACTCCACAATTAGCTTATTTGTTTTGATGCCAATAGCGTGAGGTTTTTATTACTATTGCTCTGTAGTATAGCTTGAAACAGTAATGGCAATAGATCCAGAAGTTATTTTATTATACAGGATTGTTGTAGCTATCCTGATTTTTTTTTTTGTTTTGCTTTGTTTTTCCATATGAAGTTGAGTATTGTTCTTTTCAAGGTCTGTAAAAAATGTGTTGAAATTTTGATGAGAATTTCATTGAATCTGTAGATTGATGTTGGTAAGATCATATTAAGATCAATATTAAGTGGCATTTTCACTACATTGATTCCACCAATTCATGAGCATGGGAGATCTCTCCATCTTCTAACTCCTTCAATTTTTTTCTTCAATGACTTGAAGTTTTTGTACCCTCACCTGCTTGGTTAGAGTTACCCCAAGATATTTTATACTATTTGTGGCTATTGTGAAAGGTGTTATTTCTCTGAATTCTTTCTCTGCCCATTTATCATTTATATGGGGAGGGGGTGCTACTGAATCCAGCCACTTTGAAGGTGTTTATCAGCTTAGGAGTTCCTTAGTAGAACTTGGCGGGGGGGCATTGCTTTATATGCACACGCATATAATCTTCAAATAGCAATACTTTGACTTCCTCCTTTCTAATTTATATCCTCTTGATCTCCTTTAGTTGTCTTATTGATCTAGCTAAAACTTCAAGCACTGTACTGAACAGACAGGGGAAAAGTAGGTAGCTCTGTCTTGTCCCTAATTTCAGTGGAATTGCTTTAAGTTTATCTTCATTTAATTTGATATTGGCTATTGGCTTGCTGTAAAATTCATGTATTATGTTGAGATATGTGCTTTAAATCCCTGATCTCTCTAGGACTTTTATCATGAAAGGGTGTTGGATTTTTGTCAAAGGCTTTTTCAGCATTTATTGAGATGAACATGTGGGGATTTTTCTTTTCCAATTTGTTTGTGTGGTGGAACCATTCCTGCATCTGTGAGATGAAGCCTACTTGATCATGGTAGATGATTTTTTTGATGTGTTCTTGGATTCAGTTTGCAAGTATTTTATTGAGTATTTTTTTTCATCGATGTTTATGAGAGAATTTGGTCTGAAATTCTTTTTGTTGAGTCTTTGTGTGGTTTAGATATCAGGGTGACTGTGGCCTCATAAAATGAATTTGAATACAATGTTTTTTTCTGTTTCTATTTTGTGGAATAATTTGAAGAGTATTGGTATTAGCTCCTCTTTGAAAACTTGGTAGAATTCTGCACTAAAATCTTCTGCCCTGGACTCTTTTTCGTTGGGTGACTTTTAATGACTGCTTCTATTTCTTTAGGGATTGTAGGTCTATTTAAATTGTAATAGGCCTATTTAAATCTGACCTTGATTTAACTTTGGTAAGTGGTGTCTATCAAGAAAAATTTCCATTTCTTTTAGATTTTCCAATTTTGTGTAGTATAGGCTTTTGAAGTAAGACCAAATGATCCTTTAGACTTCCTCAGTGTTTGTTGTTATGCCTGCTTTTCATTTCTGATTTTGTTAATTTGGATATTCTTCCTCTACTTCTTAGTTAGTGTGGCTAAGGGTTTGTCTATCTTGTTGACTTTCTCAAAGAACCAGCTCTTGGTTTAGTTGATTCTTTGTATAGTTCTCTTTGTTTCAATTTATTGATTTCAGCCCTGAATTTGATTATTTCCTGCTGTCTTTTCCTCTTGGGTATGTTTGCTTCTTTTTGTTCTAGAGCCTTCAGGCATGATGTTTAGTAGCTAGTATGAGATCTCATTAATTTATTTGTGAATGCCCTTGGTGCTATAAATGTTCCTCTTAGCACTGCTCCCATGGTGTCCCATAAGTTTGGGTATGTTGTACATTTATTTTCATTGAATTCTAGGAAGTCTATATATAATCTCTTTCTTTGTGTCTTCCTTGATCAAGTGGTCATTCTGTAGAGAGTTCTTCAATTTCCATGAGTTTATAGGCTTTCTATTGTTTCTGTTGTTGAAGTCCTGCTTTACTCTATGGTGATCTGATAAGATGCAAGACATTATTTCAGTTTTCATGTATCTCTTGAGACTTTCTTTGTGACTGAATATGAGGTCAATTTTGGAGAAAGTTCTGTGAGGTGCTGAGAAGAAGGTATATTTATTTGTGTTTTGGTGAAATGTTCTATAGATGTCTGTTAGTTCTATTATTTCTATGTTTGGTTTCTGTCTGGAAACCATTAATGTGTAGGATTCAATGTGTAATTTAAGGTTTAGTAATGTTGTTTTACAAGTGCTGGTGCTCTTGCATTGGGGGCACAGATATTCAGAATTGAGATGTCATCTTGGTGGATTTTTCCTTTGATGAGTATGAAGTGTCTTTCCCCATCTCTTTTGATTAATTTTGGTTGAAAGTCTATCTTGTTAGATTTTAGAATGCCTACATCAGCTTGCTACACAACTTCAAGTCCATTTGCTTGGAGAATCTTTTCCCAACCCTTTACTTTGAGGTAATGTCTATCTTTGATGTTGAGGTGTTTTCCTTGTATGCAGCAGAATGATGGATCTTGTTTTCTCATCCATTCTGTTAGCTTGTGTCTTTTTTGGTTGGGGAATGGAGTCCATTGATGTTGAAGACCAATGATTAATTCCTGTTAATTTGATGTTGATGTAGTGTGTGTGTCCCTTCTTTAGGTTTGTTGGTGTAAAATTACTTATTTCTTGTGTTTTCTTGGATGTAGTTTGTAGCATTTAGTCTTGGCTCTGCCCCACAGTTACCTGGCAACAAACAGCCAGGTGTACCTGACTCACTATAAAAGAGGCTGCTTGCCCCCTCCTCTCTCCCTCTTGCTCTCTTGCTCTTGCTCTATCCTCTTGCTCCTGCTTCCCCTCTCTCCCTGTTCTCTCTCTCTGTGTTTCTCTGTGTCTGTGTCTGTCTGTCTTTCTTTCTGTCTTTCTGTCTCTCTCTCTCTCTCTCTCTCTCTCTCTCTCTCTCTCTCTCTCTCTCTCTCTGCCATTCTCTCAACCCCCCTACCCATGTCCTGAATAAACTCTATTCTATACTATCCTGTAGAATGGCTGGCCCCTCAGGGGGGAAGGATGCCTCAGCATGGACCCTCAGAGGTACCCCCTTTGACCACACTTGACTGCACATCCACCAAACACATTCCTTTTCTTTTATCTTTTTTATAAAACACAGCATAGTTAACCTCCTTGGGTTGAAGTTTTCTTTCTAGTATATTCTGTGGGGCTGGATTTATAAATAGATACTGTTTAAATTTGGTTTGGCCATGGAATATCTTCTTTTCTCCATTTTTTTGTTATTGAAAGTTTTGTTGGGTAATGTAGTCTAGGTTGGCCTCTATGATCTTTTAGAGTCTGGAAGATATCTGCCTACAACCTTCTGACTTCTAGAGTCTCTGTTGAAAAGTTGGGTATAATTATAATAGGTCTTTTTTTATACCTTACTTGGCCTTTTCCCTTGCAGCTTTTAATATTGTTTCTTTGTTCTGTAATTTAGTGTTTTATTATGTAGCAGGGGGAGGGGGCACAGGGGAACTTTTTTTTTTTTTTTTTTTGTCCAATCTATCTGGTGTTTGGCAAGCTGCTGCTTCTTCTTCTTCTTCTTCTTCTTCTTCTTCTTCTTCTTCTTCTTCTTCTTCTTCTTCTTCTTCTTCCTCCTCCTCCTCCTCCTCCTCCTCCTCCTCCTCCTCCTTCTCTTCCTCCTCCTCCTCCTCTTCTCCTTCTTCTCCTTCTTCTTCTTCTTCTTCTTCTTCTTCTTCTTCTTCTTCTTCTTCTTCTTCTTCTTCGATTTATTTATTTCATATATGTGAATAAAATTGTCTCTTCAGACACACCAGAAGAGGGCATCAGACCCAGTTACAGATGTTTGTGAGCTACCATGTGGTTGCTGGGAATTGAACTCAGGATCTCTGGAAGAGTAGTCAGTGCTCTTAACCACTGAGGCATTTCTCCAGCCCCAGTAAGCTTTCTTTAGATTAGAGAAGTTTTCTTCTATGATTTTGTTGAAGATGTTTTCTGGGCTTTGAGTTGGGATTTTCTCCTTCTTTTATTCCTGTTATTCTTAGGTTTGGCTTTTTCATAGTGTCTCAAATTTCCTGGATGGGTTGTGTCAGGAACATTTTAGATTTAACATTTTCTTTGACCTATGTATCAATTTCTTCTGTTGTATCTTCTATGCCTGAGGTTCTCTCTTCAATCTCTTGTATTCTGCTGGTGATGCTTGCTTCTGTAATTCCTGTTTGCTTACCTAGATTTTCCAACACCAGGATTCCCTCAGTTTGTTTTTTTTGTTTTTGATTTTTGTTTTTGTTTTTGTTTTTGTTTTGTTTTGTTTTTTATTGCTTCTATTTTCATTTTCAGGTTTTGGAAAGTTCTGTTCTTTTTTCACCCATTTGTTGTATTTTCCTGGATGTCATTTCATACTATCATCTTCATAAGGTTGTATTTAAGATCATTTTCTTGTACTGCAGCTGGAATATCCAGGCCTTGCTCTAGTATAGCTGGGCTCTTGATGGTGCCATATTTCCATGGATACTATTAGCTGTGTTCTTATTCTGGCCTCCAGTCATCTGTGTTTGGGGTGATTATAGGTTTAGGTGCTGACTTCTGAGTTTATCTTTATTGGGTAGACAGTTTTTGGATTTTCCACCTTGGTTTCTGTTTCTTCTATGGTCTTCTGCCCTGAGTGGACTGGGGTTCTGGTGAACACTGAGTCTTCAAGTCTGGTAGGGTGTCTCTGCTGGGGTTTTTGTAGCCTGCATGACCTCTGGGGCCTACGCTGCCTCTCAGGCTCCAAGTATATGTGTGACCTCTGGGGTTCTGGATACTTGCTTGGTCTCTGGAGTTCCTATTACTGCCTGACCTCCAGGAAAGCAAAAGTCTTTTGCTAAAGCTTTGGGCTGGAATATGGAGGCCAAGGGAGGGGTGCAATTTGGGACTGTTGACTGTGCTTTAAGGGGCCCTCTATTCCTTCTTAAGCAGCTATTATGATCAAGTCCAACAGAAAAAGACAAGATAGGAAGGCTAGCACTCAAGACCCAAGCTGGTAGTTTTGGAGATTAAATATCTGACCCAAGAACCCAAGGGTAGGGGGGGTCTTCAGGATAAGCTACTTGAAGGACAGTGCCCAGCAGTCAGTGTTGTTCTTAAACAGCAGCTATGCATAGGCAGATCTCACACACCAGCCTTCTCATTGTTTTAGGTGTATATATACAGTGTGAATGTGTTTGTGTATGAATGTTTGTGTGTGTGTGTGTGTGTGTGTGTATGTGTGTATGTGTGTGCGTGGCAAGTGCTTATCCACTAAGTCATCTTCCAGCCCTCTCAAAAAATATTAAAACTAACTCAGAGTAGTTTGTAATCATAGTATGTGCCATAGACCACATGTATGGAATTGTCTTAATTATTATAATACATATGATACACATTGTAGATTCACGTGCCCATTTCCCAGTATAAGCAAATGCTGTCGTTTGTATTGGACGTGAGAACCTGCATTTAAAAAAGCACCAGGAGGGCTCAGGTGAACTGAGATTTTAGGACATCAACCTAAAGTGATCAGTGAAAGGACCATTGTGGGAAGATGAAGATCAACCATCCAAAGCTGGAGGAAACCTGTCTCCGACAAGTCACTTGCTGCCCTAGATGACTTAGAGATAGGACATGACAAGAAAATCTCACAAGATTCCCTCCAGATGTGTAACACCATGAAAAACACACTCCCTTCAAGTCTAACAGCACACACAGGAACAAAACTCTGAGCTATCCAAAAATGTGTCAGCAAGGGCAGACACAGGAGCTGGAGAGGGACAAACAGGTTTGGGAAGAATATGGGAAGCAGACAGCAAGAGGTTGAAATCCAAGAGAATTTTGGACATTTTCCTATAAGGGAGTTGGATGCTCTGGGTGTCAATGTATTTGGAAAAAACAGTGGTTTTGTTATTTGGCAGTTTTAGGATTTTGTTTTTTAAAGGGAAAGTGTGTGAGGCATGTAGAGATTGACTAGGTAGAAGGCTCCTGCGATGGGCCACACTCGAAGCCAAAAGAATGGAAGCAGGACTTGAGCACGGAATGAATAGAAAGAAACGTGAGGCATCTTTCTGAGTACAGACAGAACTCTGGAAGTGCTGAAGCTGAACTTGTAAGAAAGAGAGCGGGAAATCAAAGCTTGGCACCCCTTTTAATCTTGTAAGTAATCTTGGGGGGCGTGGTTCGAGACAGGGTTTCTCTGTGTAGCCCTGGCTGTCCTGGAACTCACTTTGTAGACCAGGTTGGCCTCGAACTCAGAAATCTCCCTGCCTCTGCCTCCTGAGTGCTGGAATTAAAGGCATGCGCCACCACTCCTGGCTCTAATCTTGTAAGTATTGATCATGGGGTGCACATACCTTCTGTAGACAGAGATGCTCTCTCTGTCTGGGCCTTGCCATAGCAATTATTCCCCCAGTGACATATCTACTTGATGGCTCTGTCTTCGTGCATCTCCAGGCACCTCCCCACAGCACCTTGATGTGAACTTTTGCCAAAGATGTGTCTGATTCACAGTTGGGAACACACAGGATCTGGTTAAAGTAAGGGGGGGAAAAGGGCCAGAGGCAGCATGTCAAATCTTGGCATGGTAGGCTCTCAGTGGGAATACTCTGGACTGAGCATTAAATGATAGGTAGGTAGATAGCTGATTGATAGATAGATAAATGATAGATGAGCAGTAGATAGATAGATAGATAGATAGATAGATAGATAGATGAATGAAAATAGATAGATACTTGATGAGTGATGAATAAATGATGATAGCTAAATGGCTGGCTGGATAGATAGATGATCAATGAGGGCTGGCAAGATGACTCTGCCACCCGATACAAGCCTGACAGCCTGAGTTTGGTCCTCAGAAACTGCATAGAAGTAGAAAGAAAGAATCCATTCCACAAAGTTTCATTTTGATCTTAATACCCATGCTGTGGCATACACATCCATCCACATATGAATAATAACAATATGAAAGTGATAGATGGTTATTTAGCTATATAAAATGTAATAGCTACTGATGGCTGCTGTAGCTAGGTAGATAGATATGATAGACAATCATACCAGGAGAAAATGGTCAACACCTACAATTATTATTTTCCCAAATATATAAAATGGAGGGAAGAAGCTGGGGAGATGGCTCAGTCAGTAATCCGACTGACTCCAGATTCCCAGCAGTCACAGAAAAGGCTTAAGCCAGTGCTATAAGCTCTGTAAACCCAGCGCTGACAGTATGGAGACAGGATAGTCCCAGGGGCTTGCTAGCTAGACAGCAGAACCAAAGGGTAAACTGCAGGCTTAACGAGAGAACTTGCCTTAAAGAAAAATAAGGTGAAGTGATTGAGGAAGACAATAGACACTAATCTCCTACACACACACACACACACACACACACACACACACACACACACACAAGGAAACAGTCACAGGGAACTCTGGACAAAGTTTGAAATACATTCCGTTGCTTTCAGTCCTCACAGTGGACTTATGGGAAGAAGACAAGAGCAGAGAGGTTCATGACTGGCCTGTATTTACGCTGCCCAGGTTCCCTACGGCTGAGAGATTTCTCAGATGACTCTCCTCCTCTTGAAACCCAAAAAAAGCAATGCAGAGGAGGGAGAGGAACCCAGATGAGCTGACTCTTCCCTAGGCTAGCAGCTTCTCCCACAAACATTTGCACAAAGCCTATGTGCAGCTAAGTGAAAATCCTTTCCTGGCCTTCCAGAGGGACCTTGATCCAAGCAAAGTGAAAATAAATCTGCTAAGCTTCAGACATGCCCACTGTCCCCATCTCGGCAAAAAAGCATCTGTATTGACAAAAAGCAAAAAAATTTAACCTTGTTACTGGGCTAAGCACAATTTATGCAAGTGATGAAAAGAGGCCTATGAGATATCAGATAGAAGGATAAACTCTTTTCCCTTAGTGGCCATTAGAACACCGCCCGTTTGATAAAGCCACCTGTGGCTGCTAGGGTCTAGGCTGAAGGCGCTAATTTCCTGTCTGCCATACTCTGCGACTTGTAGATATTGAGAACAAAAAAATGTCATAAATGTGTGGAAGATGTCACTATTGTTTTGTATTCCCACTGGGTGGATCCCACGTTGTGAGAGTTTATAGGGGCAGAAGCCCACAGTTGAGTTTAGCTGGAAAATGACAGAACAGGAGCGAGTAGTGACATGCCCAGATCCTTAGATACCACTGAGCAAGCCCCAGTGTGGAATGCTCACAGGGTGGGTGATTTTAGGCAGAGGACACACCCAGTTGCCTAAGGTGCCGCAGCTGCCCGCAACTGCTTGATTGCCTGACTCTGGCGATTGCTTTCGGGGCGGGGTTAGAAGCAGACCTCCCGTCCACCTTTCAGTGGGGTCTGACGTCATGGTGAGTCATCTGCTCCACTACAAAGTCGGGAATCCGAGGGGGCAGTCAAGATGGTCTAAGGAGAAACAGCTGGGGCTCATTGGCCTGTCGCAGACAGGAAGTTAGCACCTCCAGTCTCTGCCCCAGGAGCCACAGTTGGCTTTATCAAACAGGAAGAGACAAGATTAGAATACGGTGGGGCTGAAAAATACAGTCTAGACTGATTGTCCCTGAAGAGTTGTCATCCACACGAGCTTCTGAAAGCCAATTCACAGGAAGGTATCCCAACCCAAGGTGCCAAGTGAGCCCACTGTGCAGGTGTCAGCCACACAGTTGCCATTGGGAAGTAGGAAAACACCAGCTCTGAGCTATGTGGAAGCATGAGTATTGGTCCTGGATGGATGTGACAACTACTGGGGACACTAAGGGTAGGTACCGTCCTTATCTGGCATCAGCCAAGGATGTGGAGATGCAGGATGTGATGTAGAGAGCTACCTCAGTTAGTCTTTGCTTTCAGCAAAATAAGTATCATGTCCCTGGACCTGCAGGTAGTCCACACAGAAGTGAAAGAATTGGGTCTAGTGCATCTGTGGGCAAGGTAAAGCACACCAGGTGGAGGCGCTATGGAGACAGACTCCAAGCTCGCACTTGTAAAGTACCAGGAATCAGAACTGCCTAGGGAAGACAGCCGGATACCAGCAGAACTGGACTTCCTGGTCATGACTGCTGGATCTGACCAAGAGAGTTCTTCGGTTGCTGAATTCCATATTTAAATTTAGCCTGCAAATGAAAAAAAAAAAGCAGCTTTTTACAACTCTAAATAAACTTTCTACTACTGAGAATGGTGATTGAAGCAAAAGTAAAAATAGCTGCTCACACCACGATTTGAGGAAATCTAAATCTGAAACGATCGTGTTTTTTTTTTTTTTTTCCTTATTTGCATGCTACCAAATAAGGACATCGGGGAAGCAATGAGTCACCAAGATTCTAGCATTTACCAGACTGCAACATGAGGGGAACGCATTCCCTAGGATGAGCTCTGTGATTGGCTTTCCCCTCATCCCCGATGTGGACCCTTATACACCTACCTGAAAAAATCGGTCCTGATTTCTTTTCCTAATTCTTATGGCAGTGTTTCAGTGAGTAATATTCATGCTTCAGACTGTCGAACCTGTGGAAATAATGTCCCACATCTGAGGAACAGCTCAACCCTTTCACAGATTTTTCCAACCTCTGTTATCTCGGTCGATCACACTCGATGTGCGCGGAATCTCCAAGGCAGAGCATGCGGCTGTCACCTAGGACATCACTGAACTGTGGATCTTTTTTGCAGAGACGGGTGACTCACCATCCAGGAGGGGGTGGAGGGAGGATGACACAAAGGAAAACGAGATTTAGAGATCTGAGCTCTCTGTTACCGTGTCACATGGTCCCTGCATAAACCAATGTTCTACAAGTGCGGAAGCCCAGCCGAAAGGTTCGGGCACGGCCTGCCCACCCAGTGTTTCCTTCTCCAGCTCTTAGAAGACAGTTTAAAGAGAGCTCCGGAATGTTCTGGTCTTTTGTTTGGAAATTTCGCCTGCTTGTTGACTAGTTGTCTGTGGACCGTGGGGTGGGTCTGTTTGCTTTAAACAGGCTGAACGATGTGTAAGGCATGCCGGCTGCTTTTGTGCCTGGCTTATTTGAAACTGTTTTAGTGTGACACTGGAGGACTTTAAAGGCAACTGTAGCTGTGGTGGGATGTTCTTGCAAGTTGGTACAAGAAAAAAATGTGTCTATTTCTTAGCACATGATCAGTGGTCTGCATCTCCCCTATAATTAATAATAAAAATAATAATAATATCACAGGGTCTTGCAAAGAAATTTGAATTACTGAAGTTTTTTTGGGGGGGAGCCACTTGCCCCCTTTATCAGAAGACTGCCAAACATAGTCCCAAAGATGGAAGACATTCCTTGTTCTTATATCACAGGAGTTCAAACCCTGTATCACAAGAGAAATGGTTTCTGGAGAGTTATGGAGAGCTACAGTCAGTTTTGCATATTATCATAACAAAAAATAACCAATAAAGATACTGCCCCCTTCATTGTATAAAGGAGAAATAAATGAAGGAATTGCCACTGAGCTAGGAAGCCTGTCCGTCCCACCCCCTCAGTTTTCACCCATCTTCCTGCAAGGAAGCTCAATGGCTGCCAGAAAGGAAGAGACCATGGCTGTGAACTGGTCAGGCCAGAGGTTGCTGGGCATCAAAACGGCAAGAGGCAGGTCACAAAGACCAGGATGGGCAAAGCAGATCTTGTCCTGCCTTTATCTCTAATTAGTTGTGTGGCTTTGGATAAGCATTTCACCTCTCTCATCTGTCAAATGACAGGCTGGGACTAAGTTCTCCAATGTCTCCAACAGCTCTGGTAGGATAGCGGTGTGTGTGTGTGTGTGTTGGATTAGATTATTTTATTAAGGATCCATATGAAGGCTGTGAAGAAAAGCTGACTGTTTCTGCAAGCTGCAAAAGAGCAGACTCTGGAGGAGCTATGAAATGATCCACAAGGAATCCCTGCGGTGGGTTGAAAAACTATAGAATTATGGAATTGTGTGTAACACACAATCTGAGTGAGGCTCTCTGAGGCCATACAAAATGGGACACGCTAAAGCAAAGAACCCAGGCTTTTGAAGCCAGCCTATGCCCCTACTCCAGTCTCTCCCCATGATAATGCAGCACCGTGTGCTCACAATTAAATGTCAGCCACGGAAAACATTTCCCTTGGCTTTGTTGTTCCAGGACCGGATTCTTTTGTCCTCCATATAATGGATATGCAGAAACAATGACAGAACAGAGATTTTTTTTCTTTTCTAAAGCGATGACAAACACAGTGCTCCTTCCTCCCTCCCTCCTTTCCTCCCTCCTTTCTCCTTGTCCCCACCCCCTAAAATAAATCATTGTTCAGGAAAAAAAAAAAAATCCCATTGTCTATTGTCCACGGAGATCAAGATCTGCCTAGGAACAGTTCAGGCAGACGCTGCAGTGTTCCTAGATGGCCGGTAGGTGGCGCACGAAGGCAGTGCTGGCGGAAGCGCGGCCGGTGGCAAGGACGGGGTTGTCGCCTCCCGCAGCCGCCGCCCCCCCCCCCGCCCCCGGCCGCCCCCCTCCTTGCGTGCTAATTGCTGGAACCTCCACTGGGACTTAGGTCCCGGAGAAAGAGAGCGGGAAGGAGGCGGGGAAGGGAAGTGGGGGCTCTGGCTCCAAACACACAAAGCCTCTAGGGCCTCGGCGGCCCTGGGCAGGGCGCCCTCCCTCTGGTCTCTGTCCCCGGGAAGAGCTGCTGCATCCTTGGCTCCCGCCATAGGAGAACCGCGACCCTAGTGTGGGAGTCCCACACACCTCTGACCCCAGCCTCCCACGGGGCTTGGAGACCTGCCTCTGAGCAGCAGGAGGCTCCCAAGTAGACATCTGTCCCCGGCATCCACGCGTGTCCACCCCCAGGAGGAGTCACTGAGGACCTTGTCCCCTCTTCGTCGCTGGCCTGTGCTGGCACCTGGAGTCTAGATGTCTTACCTAGCCTCCAGCCTCTGCAGGAGAACCTGGTGTGAAGGTGTATAGGCAGGTGGGAGCTTTGTGACCTTGAATTTATTAATACCGTCCCCCGACTCCCCACCCTGCTCCCCAACCCTTCACCTCACCAGCCTATCAGTCACAGGCTGTGATACTTAGCCTTCTGAGTCTTGATTATTTATTTTAAGATAGTGCTTCACTTGGGGGCGTGGGGGTTGCAGACAGCACAAACAACTGTCTACAATCCTTAGGACAGACCTGGCATCGCTAGCACCAAGTTAGAAGGGAAAGGGGCACAACTGGATGTGCAAGTAAATGGCCATCAAGATGTCTGAGCTCCCATCTTTGGCTTTGCCAAAGCTGTGAGAGACCTCCTTCCTCTATTTGGAATTTATCCTCTTGTGATTTATACCCAGTCTCTGTTGCGACTCTCTGAGACAGGAGTGTATACCATTAGCTTTGGAGTCAGGCTTGCCAAGTTGAAGTCCTGGCTCCCCCATTTAGTAGCTGGTTAAACTTCATGGTTAGAATTGGACTACCTTACAGACAACAATGGAAGTTCGCTGAGATATCCACGGACATACCGGAGGTGAATCGAGCAATTGCTGACAGCAGCTTCTCTCATTTGAGTCAGAAAGGTCATTTCCCTTCCAGGAAGAGAACAGTAGTCCTGCGAGGCCACATTTCCCCCACAGGATTCCCAGCTATCACCCCAAACACTTTTGTTTGTTTGTTTGTTCTTGTTTTTTTGTTTTTTGTTTTCCAAGACGGGGTTTTTCTGTGTAGCCCTGACTGTCCTGGAACTCACTTTGTAGACCAGGCTGGCCTCCAACTCAGATATCCTCCTGCCTCTGCCTCCGGAGTACTGGGATTAAAGGCGTGTACCACGACACCCTGTCACCCCAAACACTTAAGGAGGCTTCTTAACTCTTGCTGGCCACCAGATGACTAGAGCCATACTCTAGTAGAAAAGAGCTTTGTAGGAGTGGGACTGGATTTAAAACTGTATTCTAAGCGCTGGTCTGTGCCTGGCGATTGGTGACTGCTTATCCCCATCTAGACACTGCTACCCAAGCAGAGATTGAATAGCAGTGAAGGAGGCACCATGCCTTGTCCTTGTTAGGGTATACTGAGAGAGAAATACATCTGTCATGCTCCGACCTGCCCAAGTCGGTTTAAGGACCCAGAAGCCCTTGACCTTTCTCTAAAAGGCTACTCAAGTGTTTCCACCTGCATCTGGTTTGTAGAACTCTTGCGGGAGGTTCAGGCATTAGGCAGACCATTCCTGCAGTCAGTTGCCACAGTTGGTGGCAGAGCCAAGAGGTAGATATAGTAGCTTGTCTTTGAGATGAGCTAAAACTTGCCTCTCAGTACACACACCCTTGTGTATTTCCTTCCCACGTTAAGGAAGAGTGACCGGTGCAAAGAAGTGGACATTGCACAATGACAGTATGATCCCTAAGGCCAGCACATAGGAGACAGTGTATCTGCTATCTCGCTTTCAAGAGTCACTCAACTCTGGAGAAAACTAGGTACCGTGTCGTGAGAATGCCCAAGCAGTGCTATGGAGCCGAGAACCTAAGGCCTCCTGCCGCCAGCCAACAGCAACTTGCCAGCTACGTGTGAGCCCTTTGGAAGCAGATCCTCGAACTTTAGGTAAATCATCCTATCTGTAGTCCCAGCCAGGCTCTTACCCAGGGCGAGAGAACTTGGACCCAAATACATGCAGTTAGGCCATCCCTGAATTCCTGATGATTGAAAATTTGAAAATAATTAAGTAAATATACATATACAAATACGCTTAAGTGTTCTTGATGCAGCCTAGACAATTAGTATAACAACATTTTAAAAAGAGCCATGGTGTCTGTACTGCCACACTGATGGCTAAAGTCCTGTCGATGCCACATACATCTGAGACCTAAAACTCCCATTCTGATCCATCCTGAACATCATAACTCAGAGGGGATTAGGAGGTAGTCTCACCTTGCTGAATTAACTAACCATAGTCTAAACATTGGTTTTCGAAGATGCTGGAGGCAGGGCCTTCCCTCTCTGCCTCTGCACCACCTCCCCTACCTGACAGTCTGCCCTGGCACTTGGCCCAGGTGTAAATTGTCAGCAATGTCTCTGTCTTTGGTCTTATGGTGATGTGCTGGGTCCAGCCCAGGACAGAAGTGGGGCCTGGATCTGATCTTTGATCTTCCATCTACTCCTGAAAAGCCGGTGATAAGCAGTCTGAGATGAGTCCCTTCAGTGTGGCCGACAGAATCAACCTGTGTGTAGCTCAGGCATGGATGCTTATACTGAATAGCTAACTTTGCTTTGTCCTGGTCTTTTCTGGGACATGCACCCATACACGGAAGCATATCGCTGAGTCCTTGTCCACAGAAGAGTCACAGCCCCTCCTGTACACGGATAGTGTTTCTCACTGCAGTTCCCACCGAGGAATCATGTTTTGTTCACGCAGAGAAGGAAAATTACCAGGCGATGGATGGTTTGGGGCTAACAAACCCTACTTGAATTTCTACACTTTCATAAAATGCCAACCAAATAGTACAGTTAACTCATATTTTGTCACTAATCACACAGATGGTACCTTAACTAGAAGCTGGGGCTGGTACAGACCCTGATGCCCCCCAGATTCAGGGCTGGACTAGGATTGGCTCGCCTGGAAACTCTGCCTCTGAAAAACCACGCCGATCCCCTTAAATCCATGTCTTATTTTTGATATGACACAAAGTTGCAGCTTTTTAATTTTTTTTTCAGAAAGTTTTATTTCTGTTGTATTTTTAGGCCCCCAGAGTATTTTATTTACGGTGTACAAGTGACACAGAACACCCAGCTGCAGCAACTACTCTCTAACCACAAGCTCAAACGCAATACCTCAGTCTAGAATGTACAGTGGCCGGGGCTTCTGTTTTCCATGGATTTTTGTCAAGTCTGTTTATCTTCTTGTTAATGTGATGATAGAACACTCTCCGAAAGAGAGCAACCAACCCTTCCCTTAAAGAAAGCATCTAGATGAAAATGGAAAGTAAAGCTAGCCACAACCCACAAGGCCTTCTCTGGGGAGAATTCTTGAGGAAAAAGCAACTCACACTTCACAGGAGAATATGGTACTGTCATTTTTTTCCTCTTTATAGTGCCAGCATGTTCCTGAACAAAGGCCTCGGGGCATTATCAACTCCTCAGCTATTTTTTAGTGTGATTTCTATTTTCAGGACCCTGCTCCCTCCCTCTTTGTTCTTCCTGCATCTGGTCATTGGTGTCTTCTCCTTTAGTCCCATTTTAGTGGATGTGACCAGCCCCAACCTGGGGAGATCACCATGGTCAGATAGGCAGGATCATTTTTCCACACACAGCTAGAGGAAGCCTTCAAGGGCCTGCCTGCCCACTGCAGACAGACAAGCTGAGGGTACCGGAAGCCACAAGGATGAGGATCAGCAATTCTGAGCTTCTATCCAGACCCTGGATGTTGATTAAAGAGCAAGTAAACAGAAAACCAAAACCCACACCCCTAGCCCAGGACCTGATAGCACAGGACACAATTCCCAGCATGTGACCTAATCAGAATAGCCACATAGACCAAGCAGTGATGATGCTTGCCTTTAATCCCAGCACTCTGGAGGCAGAGGCAGGTGGGTCTCTATGAGTTTGATGCCAGCCTGGTCTACAGAGTAAGTTCCAGGATAGGCAGGGCTACACAGAGAAACACTACCTCAAAAAACAAAACAAAAAACAAACAAACAAAAAAACCTGAAAAACAAAACAAAACAAAACCAAAACAACAAAACCCAAACAAACAAACAACAGTATATACAGAGCTAAGAAATTTACATAGCTCACTTGCCAACATTGCGTGATAAAGAGGCAACTGTACTTTTACTACTTCACAGTGGATTGTGTTTTCCGAAATATAGTTGTTGGTTGTATCCCTACTTCCCGCTTTGAGATCCTGTCTGTAAACCTAGGCTGGCCTTGAACTCTCTACATAGCAGAGGATAGCCTTAAACTTCTGATCCTCCTGCCTTTAACCCCATAGTGGTGGGATTATAGTGAGCCACACACCAGTTTATGCAGTACTGGGGATCACCCCCAGAGTTTCCTGTATCCCAGGCAAGCTGCTGCTGCATTTCTCATATACCCCAGGCTGGCTCCAAATGGACTATGCCACTGAGAATGGTTTTAAACTCCTGATCTTCCTGCCTCTGCTTCCCGGATGCTGCAATTACTTACAGATGTGTGGCTTCACACCTGGCCCTGCAATTTAGATTCTGACTTCAATGTATTAATATGTATTGCTATTAACATATGTAGTATTGATATATAGTATTGATATATATATATATATATATATATGACTTCAATTCATTCACTCATTCAAACATAAAATTATGTTCAAAAACATGTTCTAATTACAAATATACATTAATTAATTAATAAAACAGACCACAGATAACCCATTCCAAGTATAGATGTACTTGTAAAAAGCATAAAGTTCGGAGGAAAAACTAAATAGATTCAAAAGTAAAGACTAGCAGAGTGGGGCTGGAGAGAAGGCTCAGCGGTTAAGAGCACTGTCTGCCGTTTGAGAGGTCCTGAGTTCAAATCCCAGCAATCATATGGTGGCTCACAACCATTTATACTGGGATCTGATGCCCTCTTTTGGCGTGCAGATATATATGCAGATAGAGTACTTATATACATAACTCTTACAAGGTTTATAATTAGCTCCCTGTGTGTATGTGTGTTCATGTGCACATGTGCATGTATTATATGTATATTTGCCCACATGTGCATATAAATATACATATACATAAATGCATATGGCAAGAGGACAACCTCAGATGTCATTCCTCAGTTATGTTCCACCCGTGTTTCTAGACAAGGTTTCTCACTTGGCCTGAAAACAACTGGGCTAGACTCAGGCATCCTGTCTCTGCCTCTCCAGGATTAGGATTTTACACACATACACACACACACACACACACACACACACACACACACACACACACCTCTGTTACATAGGGTCCAGGGACCAAACTCCAGTCTCCACACTTGTGTGGCAATTCATTTCCCACCTAAGCCATCTCTCTAGAAATAGCCTCTTTAAGAAGAAAATGTTTAAATCAGCAACTGAGTCACTCAAAAGAAAGGCCTATTGTGGTCCTTAGTCATGTCAGAGGATAGGGAATGTGGCAGTCTAGAAAGAAAACCCAAATCGTACTATGGACAAAGACCTTGAGAAGGAAAGATCATGGTCTCCTTAAAGTAGAACATTCTGGATACAGCCCAGGAAGAGCAGAGAGCACACAGGCATTGAAGTGCATCCGAGTGTGAATGGGTAATCTAGCCTGGCCACCCAACCAGTTCTTAAATCCCCAGTTTGTTTGGGTTTCTCTATGGGAGGGAATCAATACTTTTGAAGTATCCGTGCTAATTCACAAATCTGCTCCAACATAAAGAGTTAGGGTCCTGATCATCACCTTCGATCCTCTTCTGAGGGCATTTTCAGGTTGAAATGCACAAACATACTCAGACACAGACAGTTGTGTTTATTGTTATGTGGGTGCCAAGGACACGCAGCAGAGAGACTTCAAGTTCATTATCCTTTCTGGAGGCAAAACAAAATTGAGAACGATAAGACGGTCCTTGCAAACTCTCTGCTGCTTTTCTATCATAGAGAAATTCAGGTCAGCAGCCTGGCAACCCAGTGTGGGCACCGTAAGATCTGTCTGTATTGCTCTTGCAAGACAGCCTGGGTTTGGGCTGCACTGGTGAGCCCGGGGTGGCATTTGGGGTACGTCACACAGAGGAAGTGCTTTGTATCTTCCAGTTTTACAGAAGTCTTTGATAACGTGAATAGGCACACACATAGCTCCTTCTCTATCTGACTGGAAGCTCTGCGAGCTTCATGGAGAACCTGTAGGTCATGCTCCTCAAACCATTTTCCTGTGCTAACAGTTGAGCAGCCAAGTCACCAAGGGCTTTGGGCTCATCTGTCAGAGTTTTTACTACTACTACTATGTAAGATCAAGAGAGTTGACCAAGATTAAATGCTAACCCATACAAAGAAAATCTGACTAGAAGCCAAAGAATTTCAGTGAAACACACACACACATACTCACACACGTATGCACATACAAGCATACACATGAACATGCGCACACATGCATGTGATACTCATACACACACCTGCACTTGTGTGCACAGACATAAACAACATGCACACATGCAAATATGCACAAACACACACACATCTTCCATTTATTTTTACCTCTTATTATACCTCTTAGATTTATCAAAGCAATGGGAATCAAAGATTTAAAAAATGGAACATCTTGAGGCTAGCAGGTAGAATTTGACATCCCTGAGACACATAAAGTCCAGTAGACCAGTGCCACTGCTAAATATCTTGGGACAATTCCTATGGGCCACTGACTAGACCTACTTTACACTGAAATGTAAGATAGATTCACCAATATGCCCTGGAATGTAGTCATCCTACCAGGGTACAAGAGATGTCTTCTGGACTGGGTCACATGTCAAGACAGAGTGTCCACCAGATGCTTTTGAAGTTGCCTTGCTGTGAGCTGAGGTGGGACAGCTCCCAGGGGGAGCTCCTCATGATGACTACATGTTGCAGTGGCTTGCCAGTGTAAACCACAGACCTTGCTGGCCAGCCGCAAGGACAAACGGTGAACCCTTCAGACCCTGGGGGATTTCAACTTTCAGCACAGAGAAAAGCCCATCTGGAGAGAGCAACTGGTCACCCTGTGAACAAGCATTGGGACTGCAAGCCACAGGTCCGTTCTCACCTGATATACTCCACAGGAGCAACTGCCATTGGCTGGAGATGGCTCAGTCAGCAAAGTGTTTACCTAGCAAATGTGAGGATGTATCCAACCCACCAGAACCCATGCGATAAAGCCCAAGTGGGGAAGCGTGCACGAGTAATCCCAATGCTAAGGAGGCTGTGTGAGTAGACTCTGGGGCTCTTTGGCCAGTCAGCCCGGCCTTTTTAGTGAGTTCCAGATCAGTGAGAGACCATTCCTCAAAACCACACACACACACAAACACACAAGGAAACACACACACACACACACACACACACACACTGACACACACACACAAATTAGTCAAGAACTAAGGTTGTATTCTGGCCTAGCCTTTGTGTACACATAGCACACACACACAGACACAGACACAGACACACACAAGTTAGACAAGAACTAAGGTTGTATTCTGGTCTAGCCTTTGAGTGTGTACACATAGCACACACACACACACACACACACACACACAGAGAAGCAACTTCCAATTGTGCAGCTATGGTGGCTTGACACTCAGGTAACAGGACTGGATTGCCTAGGTTCAGATCTCTTATTTATCAGCTGAGTGACTTTAAGAGAGCTTTTCAACGTCCCCAAGTTCATCTCTGTCCTACTAAGGATCTGCAGTCATGTATGTGCCCTGTCAGAAGTGGCTGTCCGTCGAGTAGATGCTCAAGAAACGTTGGCTAGATTGTTGTTAGTCTTCATGGGTCCTCACAGGGCAGTAGAAATCACATGTCTACTGTTAGCAGGTTTCATCATCTTCTCCATAGCCTTTGTACACATGTGCTACGCCACTCTCATCACCTTCCCCATGGCTTTTGTACACACATATCCCGATTATCACCTAGTAGTATCTCTCTAGGAGAATGCAAGCCTGGATTCTGGTGAGTAAATACCGTGACAGAATGCAGAGAGATACCACTGACTTGGTGGGGAATAATTGTATTCCCTGCTCTACCCACAATTCCCTGACAAGTCATTTGACCTCACCTCTGAGGAGAGGTTGACCCTGACATGATCTCAAAGGTCCACCCATCATTCGGACTCCATAGGCAACCGACGAAGAAATGTTATCCAAACTTACTTCCCAGACACTGTGAACTGCATTTAGCTGGGTTTAGTGTCTCTCAGGTTTATAGATGAGTTATGTAATAGCTGTCACACAAACTTAATATGCTTGAGTCAGCACAAATGGGAAAAAGAAATTAAGACCAAAGAGAAATTAGCCTTGAGACAGAGAAAAGGGACTTTAATCGAAACGTACACTTGCACTTGAGAGCTAAGTGCCCCCAGGATTCCCGTGCAGATAGACATAGGGCCTTGTACCTGCGTGGGTATGAGCACATTGTGTGGGAGATGTCAGACTGACAACCACTATGCAACAGAAACCCATAGCATGATTTATTGCCTCCAGCTGAGGACAAGGCCTACAGGAAATTCTAGGCCTAATTGACCCTGGGTAGGAAGGAGGCAGGGTCAGGAGCTGTAGGTCTTTGTTCTGTCTCTGTGTCTCTCTCTGGCTAGCCAGCCAGGTGTCCCCCTCTCTAACCCTCACTCTCACCACAGCTGCATGTGTATGAACACCTAGCCCCTGCTGGTGGCGCCGGTTTGGAGGCTGTGGCTTCACCAGCAGGAGTGGGTTACTGGGGCAGAGATTCTGGCTCCTGACTGAGCTCCCTGCTTCTTACATAGGAGCAGCCTCTGCTCCATGCTCTCAGGTCACAGACTCGGCCACGCCTTCCCCCTTTTTGATGGACAGCTCTCCCTGGGAACCATGAGCCACTATGCATTCTTTCTTCTTTAAGTTGTCTCTGTTGGGAATTCTATGACAGAGAGCAGAACACAGCACAATGCCATCATCATGCAGTGAGTTAGCTGGCCTCAACCCCCCACACAACCTCCCCCACTCCGTCCCCTCCCGAACCAGACTGATGCCCAGAGCCCCAGCATTTCAACCCTGCTCTACTCGACCAAGAACCTGCAATGTAAAAACCAGATGGCAACTCATACCCCAACACCCAACATATGTGGGTACATATGAGTATTTCCTGTGAGACTTGCTGGTGAGGGAGGCCACGCCTTACCTGATATGGCTTCACAGCCCGTTTGAAACAGTGTCTGGAACACAAGGTGTGATAGGATCTGCGTAGTGAGAACCATACGTTTTCATCGATTAGCCTTGTGGGAACCGGAGGGTTTTTATAGACTTTGTAGAGAGACAGAGCAGAGCCATGCTTCAAGCTACCAGGATGCTAAGGGTGGTGATGTAAACCTGTTGTGTTAAGTGAGAGAACACACCACCTGCTTCTGCCAATAGTGACACGAACACGGTTGTCATTTGTGACTGGTGGGCTCATCACAGGGCAACCCAGTAGTGCCTTTCTAAGTTAGAACAGGCTGGCTGAGGAAACCCTGCTGGGGTAGTTGAATTCACTGATCTACTTGTGGGCGTCCTTCTTCTACCACTTTATGGTCCCCCAGTGCACCCATCACTTAATGATTCAAGTCTCTCTCTACTTTGGTTATTTCATGGCAAACAGGAATGCCATTTCTTCTCACTTGGCTCTCTTTCCGCTCCAGCCCTTTCCTGAGACTGGCATTGTTGGTATCAGGACCTCTGAAACCCGTGACATCACATTGGCAACAGCGTGACCCACACACCTGTTGCCAAGGCAACAGTCACCCTATTCCCAGAATCCACTTGGCTCACCTCCCACCTTCACCTGTGAGTAAGTCACCATCCATATATAGAGGAAGGCCCCTCTGATCTCTCTCTCTCTTTCCCTCCTTCTCTTTCCGCAGCCACCTTGTCCTTTTCTCTCTCACTAAACCTCATATGGAACTGCTTGGCCTGGTGCGGTCTTTCTGGAAGCACACAACGATCACAACAGGCGTCCTATCTCTGTCCACTACCGTCCTCTCCTCAACTCTGAAACCAATCACAGGAAGCATGACTGTAACGGACACTTGAGAGCAGCATCCCCATAAAGACAGGTAGCATTGCTGAGCCAGGGGCCTGGAAGCTGCTCCTTGACTGCAGTGCCAGGGTGGATGCTGGGAGTCTGCAATGGCAAGTGTCAGCCTTGTCCCCATTCTCACCTCAGGCACCCCCGGGTCACCACTGGCTTTTACCTCCCAGTGATGGGAGGGGTCACTGGCCACCCTGGCCAAGAGGCTTTTTGCTTCTTTGCTGGGTCACTGCCTGCTAAATTTATGGCCCTTTTATTGGCCTTGCAGGAGCTTTACATGAAAGAAGAAACTTTGGTTTCTGTTTGGAAAACAGGAAAGTGTAAGAGTTTATCCGAAGAAAAGTTTGTTTCAGAAGATCACAAGAGCTCAGAGCTGTGAAGAGGCCTCTTTGCTTCAAGCTCTCCATCTTAATGTTAGGGCTGAAGGGGAATTCGGAGGTCATGAAAAGTTCTATTGGTAGGGGAAGGGGCCAAGGAAGAAAGAGGTTAAACAAGATGCCCAGTCTTACCCATGATCCCCACTCTTCGTCTCCTCTCTTTCCCCTCTTCCCTCCCTCCCACCCTCTCTCCCTACTCCCTCATTTCTTCTATTGATCCACTTCAAAAGGGACCTTTTTGGTGGCCCTGGGAGACACTAGTAAATCTCTGGAGGAGACAAAGGAGGCTGACACCGTGCTTGGGAGCTTCTTTTTCTGTGCTCAGTCTCTCCCCCTCCTCCTCCTCCTCCTCTTTGCCTTCCTCCTCCACCTCCCATAGCTATGTCTGCCTCTGTCTTTTTGTTTGTTTTGTTGACATAGGGTCTTATGTAGCCCAGGTTAGGCCTTGAACTCCTAATCCTCTTGTGCTAGGATGATAGGCTTTGTCAGGAATGAGTATTGACTTGAGTACTGAGACTGTGTGAGTGTTTGTGTGTGTGTGTGTGCATGCGAACATGTGTGTGTGTGTGTGTGTGTGTGTGTGTGTATGTGTGCCTGTGTATGTGAACCTGTGTGTGTCTGTTTCTGTGTTTGTATGTGTCTGTACATTCATGTGTGTGCATGCATGAGCGTGTGTATGTGCCTGTGTATGTGAGCCTGTGTGTGTATCTGTATATGTATGTGTCTGTACATTAGTGTGTGTACATGCATGTGTGTGTGTGTACATCTTGTACATACCAGAATGATATATCTTCTTGGTGCCAGCTAAATAAAAGCATAAATGGCCTTCCTGTTGGGTGACACATACGGAATGATAGTTTTGTTTGCCTATTCCTTAAAAATCTGAAAGCCCAAGTGTGGGAACAAAAGGCTCACTTCCCTACAGGCTCTGGATCTCTGCTGCTTCAGGGTTGTTTTACTTCACCCTTTTCATTGGACACCTCAGGAGTCTTCAACCCCCATCCCCATTGTTTGGCATCCTAATAAACACTCCTAATAAGCCCAGGCTACACTGCAGCCCAGGACACTGCTGTCTTCAGAAAAGAGTGACGCCTGCAGCAACTGTCATCTGTCCTGGAGAAGCCCAGCTGAGATCTCCAACAAACCCTGCCACAAAGTGCAATAGAACAGATACATTTAGTGTATACTCTCCTGCTAAATGGAACCTGCGCTCCTAAATGATCTAAAAATGCTTAATTATTAATAAATCCCCCAGGGATCCGTGACATTTGGGATGATTTTTATCCTGCTGCAGATATTTAACAACACGACGTGTATGCTGGAATCTAATCCGGCTGCTTTCATTTGAAAGAATACCGCCCCCAGTTTGACTCACACACTGCAGAGCCTGAGAGCATGCGGCCTCTTAGAAGTTACTAAAAGACATGACAGTACTCATGCCTGGAGCGCAGTGCAGGGAGGGTCCTCAGAGAGGAGATGAGTTGGTTGGGCCTCAAACCAGGTGCTTGATTCAGATCAATGCTTCAGCGGCAACGGGAAAGGTAATGAGAGGATCATGGGACAAGGGTGTGGGTGCCCGGCTCGGCACTCATTCAGGAGAGACTTCAAACTCAAGCACTCTGAGAATTTTCTCATGGACTTGGAAACCTAAATGTATTGTCTAGGTCTGGGTGAAATATCGGCCCATACTTCCAGTAAACAGAAAGTCTTCTCAAGGTTCTAAATAGACGCTGGGGAGATGGCGCGCTGGGTAAAGTGCTTGCCGTGCATGCATGCGTGTGTGTGTGTGTGTGTGTGTGTGTGTGTGTGTGTGTGTGTGTGTGTAGTGTCTCAGCTCTGATTCCCCACACAAAGCCGGTGTTGGACGTGGAGTAGGCAGATCCACAGAGCTCGGTGGCCACCTAGGAGCTCTGGGAGCAGTGAACAATCATGTCTCAGAACACATGAGCACGCATATACACACCATGTTGAGTTTTTTGTTTGTTTAATTTTTACAAGATGTAGTCAAAGATAAGGAAGGAGAAAACAAAATTAAGTGAGCATCTACTATGTAACAGGGGTTAATTCCAGACTTGCACAGCCTTGAAGTCAATCAGTCTTTGCAAAACTAGGCTAGACCAGGTGACTGGACTGAGGCTCAAAGCCTTCATTGAAAGCCCCAAAACTTGTGGCAGAGCCAGGCTACAAACCTAAAGGGATACATGTTTGAGTAGGCGATACATACGGGGAAAATGGGTCACGACCTACATTTTTAAATAGAAATGGGCCATCAAGTCAAGCAGTTGGGTTGACTTACATGGGATGATACATATCCTCTCGACACACGAACATTACCATGCAATTTTAATTATTCTGTTGTCAGTCTATTTCTCTCACCATGATATTAAAAAAGAAACATCTCTAATAGAGGCAAAAATAAATATTTGAATAAAGTAACTGTTTGGGAAGTCCACCTAGGAGGTTTTATATAAGGTCAATTTTCTAGTGGGTTGACAGGTGCTATCAAATGCAGCGGCCATGATTTCATTGTCTCTAGAATTTCCCTGGGAGAGTCTTGGGTGGGGTTTCTGCTTCTAATGGCAGTGGTGTCTTCCTTCTCCTCCGTTCTTCTTCAGTACCTTGTGTTCTGCCCCCAGAAAGAGGAGATCTCATTTGTACCCAAATGTGTTACACACAGTGAAGCCCTGCTTGTCAATGGTCAGCCTGAAGATGAGGTTACTGATGGCCATTTAAAAGAAAAACAAACCAAAGCTCGTTTGGAGCCAGACGTTGGAAGGCAGCCCATCACATACTCTCCAAGGGACCTCATACAGTCTTTAGGTCTCAGTTTCTCCATCTGTCCATGGAAAGACTGATACATGTATCTTGTAGAGATGGAACCTCAGGCCTTTTGTCCTATGTTAGGCAAGAGCTCAACTACTGAGCCCTACTTCCAACCCTGTATTTTATTTTATTTTCTTTTATTTTATTTTATTTGGTCTGTGCTATCCAAGCTGACCTTAAACTTGCTATGTAGCTGAGTTTGCCCTTGAGTCACTGATCCTCTGGCTTCCACTTCTCCATCCTGGGGTTACAGGTGATTGTCAACATGTTGGTTTATGCAGGGCTTTATGAGTGGTAGGCACATATTCTCTCATGCTTAGTCTAGAGAACATGATTTTCAAAAAAACAGAAAACGCCCCTTTTACCTGAAAACAAAACCAAAACCAAAAATAACAACAAAAACAGTTCTTTATTCCCTGGGGCTGATATCTCATCAGAAATGCTTTGGCTGGATGGGCCCAAACGTTCACTTTCAGGTAGGTGAACAAATGAATAGAAGACGCTCAACTAGGTACTTTTACTATAGTATGCTTGCTTTTCCACTTAGAAATGTCTACTTTTGATAGTTTTGTATGTTTCATCTTACTCCTATCATACACACACACATAGACACACACACACACACACACACACACACACAGAGAGAGAGAGAGAGAGAGAGAGAGAGAGAGAGAAAGAGAGCAGAATTGCATCAATATGACCTGAATGCTCATTTATAGATGAGAAATCAGCTGCCAGATTCATGCAGACAGTCAGGGTCAGGAAAATTGTCAAAGTTTCCTCTCTCGGAATCTGGTGTGAGCCCTCTGCCTCATCTCTTATAGCCCCAAAGACTAATGTTTCTTCTCTTTTGGTCCCCTCAGCCATCTTCTTTCCTCCACATACTGGGTGTTTCTCAATGTTCCCTCTCTAGGCTGCAGAGACGCCCAACGTGTGGCCCTTTCCCATGCATGACATTCTCAATGGAGGCTCAAGGGGGAGCACAGATGTGCCTGCACTATTTGTTTATTGAGTTTGTTCTTCACTGCAAGCCCAGAGAAAGAGCCTAGTAAAAAAAAAAAATCACAGGACTGAGTCACTGGGGTCTGCAGCCTGCTCTGGATACTGGAGCCTGCCACACTGCACCAGTAACTCACAGGGATGTTGGCTCTTCCAGAGATGCATGGCTTTTGAAGTACAACCAGGCCTAAGACTTGGCAACTGGTCTTATTTTTCCCTTGGAAGGATATTAAATTGCATAGGTGATCCGAGGCTTAGGAAGAAACACAGAGAAGCAACAGGCCACGAAGCACCAACGGCATCCATTCAACCAGGGCTTCTGTTCTCTGCTTACCTACTGCTCAACCAACCCTTACTGCTAGCTTATGATTCAGTCCTCGCAAATGCTCCCTGTCCTGCGCCATGCAGTAAGCCATATTTTACTGAGGGTTTTCAATGTTGGAGAGCAAAAGACTGCCAAGCGGGAACCTGGTACAGCACAAGGCTGCCATGCTGTGGTTGATAGCCACGATGACTCTGCCAAAGCTCAGAAGCAAGGGGGCACCCACTTAAAGATTTATCTCTGTCTATGTGGCTACTATTACCACCACCACCACCACCACCACCACCACCACCACCACACAGGATATCCCTAGGGACCTTGAGAATAAATGAAATACCCTTTTCTACTGGAGACTCCCAGCTGCCTCTGAGCCTGTCACAGTAGACCCCCTATCCCAGAATGCTTTCTGTTGTAGGACCACTTGGGGGCCTAGGGTAGAAAATTCACATGGGCAGGACAGGAGCAGTGCAGGAAACCCTACATCTCTGTCTCTCTGTTTCTCGCTCTCTGTCTTGCAAGATCCTCTCCAGTTTTGGGGTGGTGGGTGAGTAATTTGAGGGTTAGGCTCTCTTCCCAGCATCGGAATGTCTCTCCTCTTCCTGGATTGCGCCATGCACTCTCATGAAGGCTAAAAACTCTGCCTAGAAACAGCTCGCTGCGGCAGGCCCTTCCCCCTCAGGAGCCAGAAGGGCCAGATCTGGCCCAAAGCCAGGCTTGGAAGAAACAGCACAGGGCAGAGAGAGAGGCAGTGGGTGGGGCTGGCCGCTTTGTGTCACACATTCAAAGCCTAATTTTGGATCAGAGTCATCCTTGTAGCCAAGCCTGAAAGATCACTGAGGCCCCAACATGAACCCGCAGCTCGGAGGTGGGGCACGGCGCATCCTCTCTCTGTTGCCCACAGTCGCTCTCCTTAAGGATGTTCAGCTGGCAATGTTTACTTTGTCCCTTTTGATTTGTTTGCTTGTTTTTGTTAAAGCAATGCGGATTCTCTTTTAGCCTCCTGCTAGCTAGTGAATGTTTTTGACCCGGATTTGTGTGTACATACTCCCAGAATGCCTCAGCTGAAATATTGAAGCCAGGGACGCCATGTGACCTCTAAGACACAGCATCCTGCTCTTGGTGGCATAGGCACCGGCCCGTGGGGCAAAACAGGCAGCCAGTGGCCACACAGGCAGCTTCTACTGAACAATAGAGACAGCTCGTGGGGGGCTGGGGAGGTGGCTCAGTTGGTCAAGAGCCTGCTACGCAACTATGAGGCATGGGTTTGGGTCCCCGGCACTCGTGGAAAAGCCAGATGTGGCAGCATTGAAACAAACAAACACACACAAAACAACAACAACAATGATAGTGAGTGGCTCCTTGAAGCTCCTGGGTCAGCCAGTCTAGCTGAATCTGTGAGCGCCAGGTCAAGTCTCAAACAATAATACAGGCACGTCAAGGAAGACATTCAATGTTGATCTCTGGCCTTTATCCCTTCTCCTCAAATGTGTATACCCACACAAACACAGCCATAGAGAGACAAGAAACACACACACAGAGAGGGGAGAGAGAGAGAGAGAGAGAGAGAGAGAGAGAGAGAGAGAGAGAGAGAGAGAGATCTGATGTAGAGGAGTCCCCACGCAAGAGGAAGCCCCAGGCACTAGGAGGGAAGGGCCTGCCCCCTCGTCCTCCAAGGGTGTGGGCACTTCCTCGGGAGCCCCAGTGGTTGCCAAGAGCGGGCTGCTGCCTCCCTGGCACTCAGGGCACCAGGACGCTTGTTTGCAGAGCTGGCGGCCAGCAGCTTGGAGCAGCTGGTTGTAATTATGCACTGCAGCTTCAGAGGAAGTTTCTGGCTGGGAGAGCGTGTGCTGGGCCTGGCTGCACATTGGCTGCTGGGCTTCAGGGAACAAAGGAGCTAGAAACCAGTGGCAGCAGAGAACACTCCGAGGAGCAGGACCCGCGTGAAGGCAGGCAAAAAGAAAGGGTGAGAGACGATGCTAACCTGCTAACCGTGCATGAGAAAACCTGGGCACGAACTCCCAGGATCCTCACTCTTGTGCCCAGCAGCCCTGCATGCTGCTGTGGGAAGACTTTTTTTTTTTTTTTTTTAAAGCAGTACCTGGTGAAAGCTACATTTAGAGAAGTGTGCCTGGATGGCATATTGAATAGCACTCCTCTGCCGCTGGCGGCTCATCTAAATGGACTGAGTCTTGCTTGTAGCAGCTGGCCGTGAGGGAAAAAAAAACAAAAAAAAAACAAAAAAACCCAAAGAATGGGTGATGGAAAAGGCTAAACCCAGCAGCTAAACCTATGGGTTCCCGGTTGAATACCAGATCCAGCAGGGAAAAGTCAAGGGAATTGTGGATTCATTTACAAGTCCTCTTCTTCCTGGTTGGAGAAACACGGATTAATGTCTGACTCTCTATACTTTCCAAGATTTGTTTAGTGTTTACTGAGGAGAACACTGCAGGAAAATGAACCCCGAGACGGGGATGGGGACTGAGGGTAGGGTAGGGATGTCTTCCTGCTGCTTGAGCTGGAGACCCCCTGCCCCACACACTGGCCAGACTGTAGACAGCCACCCACCTTCACTTAGCCTTTCTGTGCACACAACTGTGGTATGTTCCGTGTTCTTTGGCCTTCCCAACAGTGTAGGGAGAATTGCGTGGGTTTTTTCCTGGCCCAGGGAATAATACGAAGGCTCAAAACCAGACAAGTGGACAAGCCTGCAGTTCCCGTGGCCTCTTGGTGACCCCACTACACTTGTACACCTCCTGATTTATGTTGCATTAAAGGGGCGGGTTTGGTACCTGTTATTGGGCACCCTCGATGTATAAAACTGACAGGCACACACAATGTCACGTTATTGGCTTGCCCTGGTAAATGAAGGAGCGATTCCATTACCTTTCCCCCTTGTCCACTGCCGAGCACAAAATTGCTTGAAATGCTATCAATCAGTAGGCGTGGATGCAGAGAAGTGCCCAGCCTATACGTGGGCATGACAGTCTTGCTCCCTAATGATTAATGAAAATAAATGACGACACCATTCTCTTTAGGACAACAGACCTGGCCTCAGCTTGGGTAGAGGGATTGTAGGAACAATTCAAAAGGATTTTCCAGGAAGATTCAACTGAGAGCTCTTTTTTTTTTTAATTCCTTTTTCTTTTCTTTCCTTCAATATAGGTCCTTGACTTTCTAAACACACACACACACACACACACACTCATTCACATATGCACTCACACACCATACAGTCTCTCTCTCTCTCTCTCTCTCTCTCTCTCTCTCTCTCACACACACACACACACACACACACTCATTCACATATGCACTCACACACCACACAGTCTCTCTCTCTCTCTCTCTCTCTCTCTCTCTCACATACACACACACACACACACACACACACACACACACACACACACTTGAGCAGGGCAGTTAACTTTGAGAATTATTCTACTCTATACAATAACCACTGGCCACTTGTGATAATTGAAGTAGAATGCAAAGAAATCAAGACCTCATTTCCTCAGTCAGACCAGCCACATTGAAGTTGCACACGAGCCTCCTGTGGTTGGTGGTTGGGGGCTACCATGTGGAATTATAGAAAGTCTCCATCATCAGAAAGTTCAACTCAGATGACTGTTTGCTCCGGTGTCTCCGGATTCCTCTCCACTTAGAACCCTCTACATATCATGTTTATAAAAGTGACTCTTTTTCTAAGATTGCAACTTCTGGGAAACTCACCAGCTTCTTCCCACTCCTCGGGGAAGTGCCCCAACTACTTGGCTGTTAGAACCTTCTAGAATGGTTAGCAAAACAATGTTGCATAGTAACCCTGAAGGAAAAGTCAACTGGACCAGTCTCAGGCTAGTGATTCCAACCTGTTTCCTTAGATAATTTCCCTAGACAGTTCTTTTAAAATATTTTTCATATTTTCTTGAGTGTGTGTAAGAAGGGATGGGAGAGAGAGAGAGAGAGAGAGAGAGAGAGAGAGAGAGAGATATGGTTAGGGGCCAATTAGATAATTTGTGGGAGAATCGTTCTTTCATTCTTTCCTTCCTTCCACCATGTCGGTCTCAGAAATCAACTGAAGTTGTCAGGCTAGCAGGCTTGGTGGCAAAGCACTTTTACTTATTGAGCCATCTTGCTGGCCCTAGACAATTAACAGAAACAGAAAGACCCCAATGAGGCTACATAGTATGTTAAGAAAGATACGGGGGCATCTCCATAAATATCCACACAATAGAGTATAATCGGCCCTTTAGAATGATATGATATGCCTCATTACAACACCCAGTGCTGAGGCTTTGAAGTTCGGCAGATGCACAGAGCAGCGAGACACTTTGATGCAGTTCAAGTGCCCATCTGCAAAGCGTCCAGGGGCAGATAGTAGAAAAACTATCTGCAGCCAATTGCACACATTCTTTGTGCCTATGTCAGTGGGGGCAGAAGTTGGGTCACACAAAAACAACACCAAAGCCTGCTTCAAAACTAACCACAGCAGAAATCACCAAAAGACAGGGTCCTTAACAGGTTTGCTAAGCAGGGGGCGGGGGGGTGCATTATATAAAAAAATGTTGACACATTTTCCAACTTCAAACAGAACCTAGTTGACATAGACTTTCCCTGTTTTAAAATTTGTCACCCTGATTTCTTTTGGAAATCTTTCAACTTGACATGTTCTCGTCTCTTACATGTGTTCTTGTGTGTGTAGCTATGTCTTGAGCCTCTCACAGTTTAACTTAAGATGAAGGTATTGGTATGGTTGGTCCCACTAGCCAGCCTGTCTCTTCCTTGGGGCTGGAATTATAGCTGGACCCCCATGGCCACCAGCTTTAATGGTCTGGAATTCTGAGCTTTGGACCTCATGTTTGCTTTGGATGTGTTTTAATCAGCAAGCCATTTCCCCAATCCAAGACCCATTAAAAAATAGTGTGTGTGTGTGTGTGTGTGTGTGTGTGTGTGTGTGTGTGTGTGTGTGAGAGAGAGAGAGAGAGAGAGAGAGAGAGATTGGAGAAAGGAGTATTCATAGACATTCTCTCTCTCCTCTGTCATGCGGGTTCCAGGGATCCAATTCAGAGTATCAGGCTTGGTGGCAAGTGCCTTTACCCACTGAACCATCTTCCCGGTCCAAGACCCATGTTTGAAGTGACATCCGGTTTAAGTGACATCCATCTCTATCAGTGTCCATACAGGTTTCCTGCCAATAAACCTTCAATGGCAGCTGGAGGCCACAGACTCTCTGCCCGTGGTTGTCTGTCTGTTGCCCAGCTGAGGATGCTTCTATTCCAGCAGGAAGCAGGTCATCTGAGAATGAAGCTCCAGCACCACAGAACTGGCTGTTTTCTCTCCCTTTAAGTCTCTATAAATCATATATAGCAATGTTGGCATGAGTCATAAGACTGGGCAGCGGAGCTCCTGCTAATCCACGCAGCTGCATGGGCCTAAAATACCTCCGTGAATAGAGTGTGTTTGTCCTGCTCGGTTGATCGCATAAATAGGAAATCAGCAAAATCTAGGGGTTCCCCAGTCTCTGAGTCTCGCAGTTCTTGGTTTGCTGCTGTCCCTTCTGTTTGCCCAGTGTCAACCCGTTTGCCAGCCTCTTGCCTCGGTAAGGAAATAAAGGACTCTGGGGCTGGAGGTGGATCAGTTTGTAAAGTGTTTAGTTTACGAGACTAGGAACAGCTTAGGCTTCCTAGTGCCCCCGAGAAAAGCTAGGATGGCAGAGCACACCCATGATCCCAGCTCCAAAGGAACGGATGGATCCCTAGAGATGGCTGGCCGGCCAGTCCAGCCTGATTGACAGGCTCCAGGTTAACATGAGACTATATCCAGATGATGCTATAGTAACGAGGCAAAAGAGGAAGGTCCCAATGTCAACCTGCAGCTTCAACATATACATCTCTGTACACACACAGAGTGGGTGAGGGGAGGCAGGCAGGCAGAGACAGGAAGCTCCATCCAACGTCAGTTTCATGAGGACATTGATTCTTTGATGAGCTGTGCTTTGTGTTCTGAGTTTTGGTCTGTATAGACCATAAACCAGGTTAATACTAATGGAACAACACAGGGCACCTCCTGTTATTAAACGACCTTCAAGTGTTTGGTTCAATATGGAATGGGCTGAAGTCACATAGGAATGACTCTGATCCCGATCTGGTCATGGTTGTTGCATTTAGGGAGTGTGTGTGTGTGTGTGTGTGTGTGTGTGTGTGTGTGTGTGGCTGTCTCTCCTCTCTAGACTGTGTATTTTCAGAGATGTGCCAAGCCTGCCCAATGTTTTTTTCTCAAAGGAGGCTTCTTCTGGGGTTCTGGGCGTGACCCAATCAGGCTGTAAGCTGGCTACACTTGTCCAGCCTGTCCAGCAGTTATCTCCTTCCAGTAGTTTTTCCATACTTTCCTGATCCCAGGCCAGCTTCCTGTCCACTCCCTCTCAGTCCTGCCGCTCTTGTGTCCCTCGCTGTTCTTTGGGTTAATGTCTAATAATTTTACACTGTGCCCACTTCTTCTCTGTCCCCCTTGGATGCTCTCCCTCACGGTGTTCACATTATTGCTTCATTGAGTAATGACGTTTCTGACACTGAAGCGTGTTCTTGGCATGCATCTGCCTCATTAACGGACATATTACTGTATATGTGGGTCACTTAGTTTCTGTTGGGTAGCGTATCTCATTTACCTTCTGATGAGGGTATTATTTAATATGTATTTAGGGCTTTGGTATTAAGAGATGTATTCCTTTAATTAAATACATATTTTGAGTCCTGACATCTGACATGGTTTGCTTATATATAAAGTGTTTATATAATTTGCTTATCTAAGCTCGGTGAAGTATAAAAAACACTAATGAGAGGTAGTAAATCACCCCACAAATATAAGCCTCTGTTTGTTGTGCTGGCCTAGGAGCAGCCCCAGACTCGTCTACGGTTCTAAGCCCTATTGCTCTTGGCTTTGCTTGTTTAATGCACAGGTGAGACCCAGGGCTGCAATGGCACCCTTAGGGCTGTTCCCCATGCACACATGTGGTCCCTTTAAGGCGTTAAGTTTGGGAAATTGAGCTGAGAGGTAACAGATAGGATGTTTTAGTGTGCTTATTATTTCTTTGAGCTTTCATATGTATGTATGTATGTATGTATGTATGTATGTATGTATGTATGTGTTTGTGTGTGTGTACACATGTGTGCATGTACATGTAGAGGCCCAGGATCAACATCATGTGTCTTCCTCAATTGTTTCTCCACTTTGTCTTCTAAGACAGGGTCTCTCACTGGACCAGGAACTCCACGATGAGCTATTGAGCAAACCTACAGATCCTCTCATCTCTAACTCCCCAGTGTCGGATTACTGCCATGCTATCACGCTCAGCTTTCTACAGGAGTGCTGGTGACCGAGCTCATGCTTTCCTGTCCCTGGAGCAGGCGCCATACAGACCGGGCCATCTCTCCAGCATCCCCGATCACTTTCATTTTGATTCCCTCCTGATGTAGAGAGAATAAACCTCCATTTCAGAGGGAACGGGGTTTGAGTCTATTAGCATGTACCTCTGACAAGTCGCTCACCGCTCTTCCTCACTCTAAGAAGTGGTTAGTGATACACACGCCTACAGTTGGTGGGTGCTTAGACTAAATCATGGAGTCCAGCACTCTTCAGTATTAGTTTCCATACTTGGAAAATAGCAGACGGAACATTGTAATTCTGTCCCCATGGGGCTGCAATTAATTTATAATTACAAATACAGAGACTGTAATTAATTAAGCTAAACCGTCGATTAGAATGTACACCTACAATAGTGCCTTGATTTTACATGTGGCTGTCAACAGAACAAGATCTCCTCCCTGGATTTTTTTAAAAGATTTATTTATTTATATGTAAGTACAATGTAGCTGTCTTCAGACACTTTTTTCTTCTCTCTCTGTCCTGTCCCCGCTCACTCCCACCCTGCTCTCTCTGAGCCAAAGATTTATTTATTTATTACATATAAGTACAATGTAGCTATCTTCACATACACCAGAAGAGGGCATCAGATCTCATAATGGATGGTTGTGAGCCACTATGTGGTTGCTGGGATTTGAACTTTAGAAGAGGAGTTAGTGCTCTTAACCACTGAGCCATCTCTCCAGCCCTCTCCTCCCTGTTTATTCACAGCAAATGGTCACACAGAACCTGATAAATGGAAAAGTAGAGAATAGGAGTCCCATCCAAGCTCCAGGCTTTTATATGACTCAAGATCATATGGGTCCCATCCCCACCTGTCACTAGCTCAACTCAGATTAGAAGGTCAGGGAGCCCTGCCTAATGCCTATCACAGGTCAATCTTCTGATCATGGCATGTGGGCACTCAATCCATTGCCCCTAGTGGTCTTGAGGGTGATATCCTTTGATGAGTTTACTGATTTAATTTCTAGTTCCTTCTGGAAACATCTGCAGGGACACTACAGAAATAACCTGCTACTAGCTATTTGGGTGTCTACCAGAGATGTGCCTCAGCCCTAACTTGAAAGTTTGAGAAGATGGCATTAATTTCAAGTCCATGAGCAGCACATGACCACCACTGAACCAATCACTATGATGCAATGGGCAGCAGGTAGAATTGAGAAGTCAGAAGTCTGTCTACCCCAGGATCCATGGGCAGAGGCATTCCTACATACACTATGTGGAAAGAACATTATGTTGGAGATTTGCCAGTGTTACTCAGAGTAGAGAACATTTTAGGAGTCTGTACAGCGAACCCAGGTTGTCTACCTAGTGTATTAGTTAGGTCCAGTCAGGTAGCAGAACCCATCTCAACTGTGTTACCAGAGCAAATAGAACATGCAATGGATTTCATACTTAGACAGTGCCACGGTGGTAGCTAATTTCCTGTGTCAGCTGACCAAATGCCCAGATAACTAATAGCATGGTATCTCTGGACTGTCAGTGAAAGTGTTCCAGAAGAGATTAGCACGCACATCATAAGACTCAGTAAAAGAGACAGTCCTCACCTGTTCTGGGAGACATCACCCAATCCCCTGAAAAAGCATAGAACAGAAGGTAAAGGAGTAAGGAGCCTCTCTCTGCTGGAGCTGGGACCCCATCGCTCCATGCCCTTCCTGGCTACTGGGACTCCATCCCTCCTGGCCTGCCAGGACCTCTCCTTCCCTACCTGGCCTGCTGGGATCCCACCCCTCCCTGCCCTCAGAAATTGATGCTTCTGGTTTGGGGATCTTAAGACTTGTAATGAGTGACATTGCAAATCCTCTTGGCCTTCAGCTGGTAGACAGCTGTTCATGGAACATCTTAGCCTCCACACCTGCAGGAATAAATCCCTCATGTGAAATAACTCTCTCCGTGCTCCTATACACACATATAGCTAGGTATAAATGATACAGATATCATTTATAGATACAGATTATACATGTGGGTGATACAGGTCATATATGAGCTTGAAACCATGTGCCCAGCCCCCAGAACCCATATTGTAGAAAGAGAGAACTGATTCTGCAACGTGTCTTCTGACCATGCCATGCGCTTGTTAAATCACATACACACACAAAATAAAATAAATGTGAACCCAAACCAAAAGGCCTGGTAATTCAAAAATACTACCATTCAGGTAGCATGGGGTTCACTGTTAAAAGAAGCACCTGCCAGTGCTTGTCTTAGGGAAAGAAGGAAAGAAGGTGGAGGTGTCAAAATCCAGAAGCTTGGTGACATCTTGCAGCAGGAGCATGGGCCTCTGGGAGTCACATGCCCAGCCGGCATCAGTGACAGAGGCAGATAGCACCAGGCTGGTCCCTGTGAGCATGAGACAAACTAAGTCCTGGATTCCCTTCCAACTGCGGGCAAGCACTGCATCCGTCTCCCGGGAGCTGCATTTACAGATCCATGCTAGCACAGCTGGCTTTTACAAGGTGTCAGGGATCAAGCAGCAAGCACTTTACCAGTTGAACCCTCTCCCTGGTCTTCTTTGTGGGGTGTTTGGTTGGTAGATGTGTTTTTAAGCTCAGGTTGATGTCTACGTTTCTATGCAACTAAAGGTGACTTCACTCTTTGGTTCTGCTTCCAGCTCCCTGTGCTGAAACTACAGGGTAGACCACCACAGAATGCGATGCTGGGGATTGAACCCAGGGCCTCATACCTGCTTATCCATCACTCTGCCAACTACAGTCCTGGAAGAGTATATTCTGTAAGCAATAAATGTCAGAACTGTCAAGTATGCTCTGATGAACTTTGGTACGGCCAATATTAAGCAATACAGCCCCTTGTGTCAACACCCTGAGAAGGCTCTACTTTTCAAACAAGATTAAAAGCAAAGCGATGACGCTATTAAGCCATGAATTCATTTTGGGCTTCTTGTTAGCGGTAGGTCTTCTATTAATAAACCAGTAATAAATAACAATTGTTCCAAATAACAATAAACTTCTAGGGGAAAATAGAGATCTAGAAATTAGTCACAACTGACTTGGGGCATGCTGGAAATTATGAATACACTCTAATTTAAACTAAGTGCTTTACAGTTTTTTTAAAATTTGCTCACATCTATCTTGTTATTTAATCCTCATAGAAATTGAGTGGCGAGTTTTGGCTAATCATTCAGATGTGCATATCAAACTCACACACAGCACGCATACCCACACTCCCCACACACACAAGAGAGAGACAGACAGACAGAAACAGAGAGACAGGAAGCCAGAGACCGAGAAAAACACACAGCGACAGTTACCCTTGAGCCACAAAGAGTTTGGTAGGTTCGCCAAGTTTTCGATGGTAGAACAGGGTGAGGGGTCCAAGCTTTCTGAATCCCATAGGGTGGGGACCAAGTGTATCCCTGTGTGATGTCCTTAACACAGCCAGGTCAAGGGCCAATCTATGTCACGGGCCAGTCCTAGGGCCTTCCCCTGGGCTATGTGTGGATGTTAACCTTAAGCTAAAAACAGGAAGTGGAGAGAGTCATCCTGGATGGCTTCATGATCATGCCCCTTGAGACTGTTCTCCTACAGAGACCCCCTACTAGGTTTAGCTAACCCAGGTCCCCTTCATGTCATACATGATAAATGTGCTGAGTGTCGGGCATGCTGATGTGTCTCCATTTGAGGGCCTGTCTCGCCTGATCTTGACTTTACATTATTGTCTGACTATCGTTCATCGTTTTTTCCTTTCATATGAAACCTGCCCAGTCTACAACGTTACTTGCATGTATGTTTTCCGGGCTGACCATTTGGTATTGGGCAACCAGCTGACGTGCTCTTTCCTGGGGAAGACTTTTGCCTGCTCTCAGCTTCCTTAAGGTGTCTACAGGTCTTTGTCTAGGCTTGAGTCTCCTTGGGCTTTTCCCCCTTCCATGTTAGCATGCCTGTTGGTGTTTGTACAGGTCAAGTTGAGGCAGCCATGTTTCTCATCCAGAAAACTTGCCTTTGCAAGAGATGGAGGCCATTATGGAAAACCACAACCAATCAAAATGCAGAGTTGTGGAGCCCAGTCCCAATGGCTACATCTATAGTCAAACTCTTGCGTCCAAGGCTCAGGAGTCACCGTGGAAGAGGGGCGTACACTGTAAGAGCCAAAGGAACAGGGGGTTGCTGTAAGGTTGTGTGTCCCAGAAGCATCTGTCCTTCCTGAAGTCCGGTTTCTGGGACCCTGCCTCTTGGACTGAGGCACCACAGCCACCCAGTGCTACTTCTTGGTCATGTTTCAGCAAATATAAGCAGGGAGTATTGCCTCCTATTTCTTCCATGCAGTGGTGAAAGCTATCCTTCTAGGCAATACATGTGAAATGTGCCACACAGACTATTGGAAAACAAGCCACAGTAATAAAAACGATGTCTAATATTTGTTGCTTCTATGTCCTAAACACCTTTCTTTATGTAACCCCTAGAAATAGCTATAGGAATGTGTATTTCTTATAACTCCTTGTTAGGAATGAATAAAGAGAGCTTCAGGTGAGTTCCAAAGCTACTTGGCCTATCTTGATGTGGCAGTGCACACCATAACCTCAGCTTGGAGGGGGACAATCCCTAGGAATTCTAGACAAGCCCGGGGCTACAGAAAGAGTCTGAAGCCAGCCTAGAAAACATAGTAAAACTCTGTCTCAAAAAAAAGATCAAATTACTTTAATTGAAATCAAGCCACTTGTCTGGTAAATTACAGAATAAGGGTCAGTGAGGGGTTGTCTGATCCCAACGCCACTCTCCTCCCCGCTCTTAGCTGCAGGCTCAGAACCTGCTCTACCTGCGGATCCATCCTGTCTTTCTTGAATTCAGAGTATCTGAGAAGAGTGTGAGGACACAGTCTCCCGTAAAGAGCATGAGGTTATGACCTAACACCTAGGAAAGGGAGACTCACTCTGAAGCTTTCATTTGCTGTGCAGTTGTGATGTAAACCTTTCTTCCCATGATTAACAGAGCCTGACTGCATCAGGCACGGCCTCCTCCGCGGCATTGACCTCTGGTTTGCCTCCATTAGAGCAGGTTACCAGAAGGGTAGCCATTGACCAGAAAAGCCGCCCTTTCCTCTGACGTTAATATCCGTAAGTGTAAGATGCTGTATAAAGTCCTGTTATTACCTAATTAGCTGTAGTGGATAATGATTTTCATATTCTAAGCCTGAAGATGGGAAGTAAAATTCAGCGCTGGCATAGGTAGTTTTATTTAAAATCTTCATGCACAATAGGGCATATTTCCCCAACAAATAGTTCCAGGATTCCTGCTACCTTTGAGTCATCTTCAAAACACACCTAAGGCATTAATCTATTTTATAGACCTGGAACTTTCTTTATTCTGTTTAAAGTTTTACTTGTTTTCAAATTATAAAACTTAAAAGTGCCCCAAACCACAAAAGCTTCTTTATTTTGGCACTTACACCAAGTAAGCTGATTTTTCTCCCCCTCAGGATTTTTATACAATTCTTGTCTTGAGTTGATGCTTGTTAACTGAAGTGATTTTTTTTTCTGACCAACTTTTAATTTCCTGAAAGTTGAGGCTTACGGTACAGAGAAGGGGCTAAAAAAATCTAAATCAGCTCTAACGAGGTAGATGGGTGAATGAGTTAACATCCACTCTATTGTCTGAAGAGTCTATTGTCAACAGCCTTTGCATCTCCTGGTAAAACTCCCAACTATGAGATGTGGTTATCTGAACACACAAACGTATTCCTTCAGTAGTAATGCTAGACTAACAGTCTAAATTTATTTTATGTAATATTCTTTTTTAATAATAATGTCTATTGAAGACATCTGTGGTAAGTCTGCAAGGCTTGTCTCATGGGTAGTGCTTTAAGAATTCTGTTTTCAGTTTAATGTTATGAGCTGTTAAGGAGAAGGTTTATGGGTCTAACTTTATTAGTTGGAATTGGACTCAGATTAAAATTGGGTCCAAGAATTTACTTATCCATAATATTATGAAGGACTTTTGAAAACATTAGAAAGTTTAACTAAACAAGAATATTAGTCTAATTTAAAGTATTACTTGACGTTCTCAAGGTTGTGAAAAACACTTCCTAATCACCAGGTCTCAGGCTGCTACATTCACCTGTCTCTCACTATGCAGCTTTGTAAAAGCCAGACGTGTATTACTGCAAGCCAATATTTCAACTGTGAGAGAATGGGTTACATATAGCTGCTGAATTATGTAACTCTAAGTACACTTAAAATCCATATGTCATTCATCCTGTGTTAGGCTTTGAGCTAACACCTGAGTCACAGGGGTGGTGGGGGGAGAGGAAAGCACAGGGGTTCCAGCCCAGGCTTGGACAGATGCTACCACAGTCCCCTCTGCCCAGTGGAAGTGACTCACCCGAGCAGCCATCGGCCAGGCTTAGCACCCCTGTGATTTTCTTTGAAAACCTCAGTGGTCAAGAAAGCAGTAACAGAGCATATCTAATTTTGATGTGCACATGTTGATGAGCACGTCGTTCTCCACATCCACTACCCCAGTGCTTCTCTAGACAGTTCGATTATTGACACCGGGACTAACTGATCCATCGCTGTCAGCGAATCGGCTATTTCATCTCCTACATTCAGGACCTGTGTAACTCCAAGGAGAGTTGTCTGTGTGAGTTATGGGCTTCCTTCTTGTACTTTCTGCCTGAACAGTGATGACTTCAGTAACAGTATCCAGCAGCCTACACTGAGAGGGATCAGCTAGGCTTTTCTTGCAGCGCCGTCAAAGCAAGACCTTAGTCATTCAAGCTGACACCACCATCCCAACTTCAGTCCATGACAACCAGGAAGAAGTGATGGCAAGGTCAGGTGACACAGACAGAAACTCACTAATGCCTCCCATTGTTTAGAACTGGGGCTAGTTGGACACCAAGCTCTCTGAAGAGCATGCAGGAAACAGTGCCCAAAGTGTAGTTGGCAAAGTTATTTTATAATCTCATATTCATAACCCTCTGGCACAGACCCAACAGCTGTGCCATGGGTCCGTTCATTCATTCAATCAACACTTACTGCTGCCCATCCATCACACATTGGGCTAGGTACTATTAGGTAAGCAGCGAGCCAAGTGGATCTAGGCATTTCTCTGCCACAGCATAGACTCTAATGGGAAGAAAGGATTGGAGCATTCACATGTGTGATGACTATTAGGAAGAAGATATACAGGACGCTAAGAAGGCTTGTCACAGGGAGACCTGGCCAAGTCATAGATTTCTTAGAAGAACTGATGCTTAGGGGCTGGAGGTGTGGCCCGACAGTTAAGAGCCTTTACTATTCTTGCAGAGAACCTGGGTACTTTCTAGAACTCCTCACAGCAGGTGGCTTACAACTGCCTGAAACTCCAGCTCTCAGGAATCCAATGCCCCATGGCCTCTGAGAGCTCCTCCATGCACATCGAGCACACAAATGCACAGTGCACACACATGCACACTGCACACACATGCACACTGCACACACATCCACACTGCATACACATCCACACAGTGCAACACATGCACACACATCCACACACATGCACACTGCACACACATGCACAAACTCCAACAAATTTTAATTCTATAGGCATGAAGAATTTAAAAAATATATATCCTTTGAAGGCAGAGGAAATGGCTCGTGAGTAAAGATGCTTGCTGGGCAAACCAGACAGGTAGGTTTAGTTTCTGGAGCCTATATGGAGGCAGAAGGGGAAAACAGACTGTTATAAGGTTGTCCTCTGACACTGTCCACCACACACATACACAACAACAATGATGATAATAAAGAATATAAGTGAAAAACTGTAATATTTGAGAAGGGGTCTCAATCTATGTTCTAGATCAGCCTTGCGTCATCCTCTCAAAGGCTGGGATTACAGGTGAATGCCACCACACCCAACCTTAAGACTTTTTCCTATATTATAGGGAACACATACAAACAGGGATTGTGTGTGGATATGTAGATTTTAAATAACTGCATTGTCACTCAGCAGTTCCTCAACTCCTTAAATGGACGTCAAAAAGAGATCAGTCAATTTTTTGAGAATTAAAATGTTTTTCGAGAATTAAAATATTTTTCAGAATTAAAAAATGAGAAATTAAAAGACTGTGATTTTATAACACTGGTTCCTCTCTCCATTTTTTTTTTACTTACAATTTTACATGTGAGTACATGGTTCTAATGTGTGTATTGGACATGTTTCCCGGAGTTTTATAGACAAGTATCTATGCCCTAAGTATATTTCTGAGAGTCTCACTTTTGCGCAGAATATAAAGGGGCTGTGTCAATTGCTCTTCACTGCAGTTGAAGAGGGTTTCAACTTATGAGCATACTTCTGTTGGTTTCATGAGGAAAACTATTACAGGTTTTGAGAATCTAGTGACAATTCTCAAGTTTTCTCCAGTTCCTTAAGCACCATTGACCAATTTTGCCCTGTGGATACACTGTAGCAACAGGCCGAAAATAATGTACTGCCTAACAAGTTGTATTTGCAAAAACAAACAAACAAACAAACAAACAAAAACCAAAAAACCAAATCAACCAACCAACCAAACTAACAAACTAACAAACAAACCAAAACACACACACACACACACACACACACACACACACACACACACATACACACACATACCTTTCCGTGCTAGCTCTACCATCTGAGAGTCATTCAACAACTGAAAGGATTGAGTGTCAGCTAGGTTAGGTGACTAGGTCGGGGCACTGGATGGGTAGAGGGATCTGAACTCTATGGCTTTCCCTCGTCCCTGCCCAGCTGGATTCTAGACAGCAAAAAAGACAAACAATGGAAAAGAGACTTGAATGCTTTGAAGATGTTGGGACCAGTTATTCCAATACCGTCCCTTCTCATTTTAACCTTGATGTGAATGCAGAGACATCTTTACTTTTGCCTCCTACTCTTTAGAAATGATATTGCAAAGTTCTACACTGATCACCTGAAATCCATGTCCCGGGAGGGTTTGAATGACAGGATGGATTTGCCCAAAGGCCTTCCGTTTTAAAGTTTTTCAGGTTCTTTCCTAATCTTTATTTATTTCCCACAACCCAGTAACCTCTTGGTTAGGTCCAGCTCTGCGCACCTGCTTGGCTCCGTGAGGTGAGTGAGGGTCACAGGTGAGGTTTGCAGAGGCTCAGAGTTGTAGACCTGGCTTCTTCCTCAAAGCCTGCTCTATCGACACCAGAGCAAATCTTTAGTCCTGATACTGTCTGGGGTTGTCACTGAGATTTTTAAGTGAGACTCAGAGCTCATCCTGAGCTGTCCCCAGAGCAAATACAGTTTCTAGAAAGTTCCCCCACGAGGAAGATAAAACCCTTAGCTGTTTTGTACTCCCAGGGCTGTACCATGAAAAACTGGGCTTTGGATTCTACGGGCTCAGGACTTTGGGGACTGACACAGAACATGGCACCACTTTAGGGCGCACCTTGCACCCTGACTTTCAAACTTGTGTCTTTATTTTTATCATCACCGGTTCCTGTTTTGAAACGTTTTTAATCTACAAAATAAGCCAATTTTTCCTTTTAAATGTATTTATTTTCTGTGAGGGCAGTGTGTGTGTGTGTGTGTGTTCTTCTGTATGTTCGGGTACATACGTGTGTGCAGGTATATATTCATGCATGAAGGCTAAAGGCCAGCTCCTGGGTGATGTTTCTCGGGAGCCATGCCCCTTGTTTTGGGGTTAGGATTTCTCAATGGGACTTGAGACTCACCCATGTAGCTAAGCTGGCTGCCAGGGACCTACTGGGATCCTATGGTCTCTGCCTCCTCAATGCTGGCCTTGCAACACTCAGGTTTTTGCACGTTCTGCCTGGGCGTCTTTACGGTTACAGCACTTTACTAAGACACATGTCCCCGGTCCCACATCTTGTAGACTTTGCGGTTTTAGCTCGTGGACATAATTGATACTCACAAGGAATTTGCAACTCAGCGCCCCGCCCCCGCCCCGCCCCCAAGGACCACACTGTTCTGCATATTTTAAGAATTTGGATTGGTTGCTTGGATTACACTAGAGAGACCCAGAGAAGCCCTGACCTGGACTGATTTATAACTTAACCGAGACGAATTTGGTTAAAGCGAGCTGTAAGGCTGCAGAGCCGACACCAGACCCTTGCGCTACCGAATCAACCCGGCCAGCAGCAGCTACTCATCATGAGACTCGATTCGACACTCTGCTCTCTCGTCATTTCCAGACACAAAGGACAGGAAATGCTCTATGCGAAGGGGGCATTTGCTTGTTGAGGATTAACAAAGGCCTTCCATGTCCTTTCCAAATGTCACAAGTCTCCTTAGTCATCCGAAACACCCTTTATGAGGCTTGATGGAAAATACAGGGTACAGGATGACGTGTGCACACAAACGCATCTGTACAGCAAGAGTAAGGTGGGGAGGGGCTCATCCCATACAGCAGCAACAGTTTCCTTGGGGGACTCGAACAGCGTTTCTAAAGCTGTTGCCCTTTTCGCCCCAGAGCCACTTTTACGGAGCCACTTGTGGACAAGGATCTAAAGATATTTGTGGTCGTTGCATCTATTAAGAAGGGAGCGAGGGACTGGCATCAATAGGACATTACCCTCTTGCCTTATGGAGAATTTCCTTTGTGATTTAAGTCACACCTTCTGCCTTTACTAACGGCCTGCCAGTGGTGAGATGTGGTGGTGGAGGCAAATATAAAACTTGGTGTGTTTGGTAAATCTGACTTCACAGTGGCATTAAATTCACCTTGTTTTAAAATACACCTAGGCTGGGGTGTGGTGCCTCATTCCTTTAATCTTGGCAGAGACAGAGGCGGAGGCGGAGGCGGAGGCGGAGGCGGAGGCAGGTAGATCTCTCAGTTCGAGGCCAGCCAGGGCTACACAGAAAAACTCTGTTTTGAAAAACCAAAATAAGATAAATAAATACAAATACATAGTTCCTGTGACTGGAAAAGTGACCTGGGTGCTTGTTGCATATGTATAAGGAACCTGATTTGGGATCCCAGCACCCATGTGAAAGCTGGAAGTAGCCAAACATGCTGGCATTATTGGGAGTTGGGGTACAGAGAGAATAATTATTGACCATTAGTTTCAGGGTCAGTGAGACCTTGTCTCAAAAGAATAAGGTGGTGATACCTAATGTTCTCTCCTAGCCTCTGTGAGCATGCACACAGACGTATGCTCCTACACACCACCCCTTACCCCATACACACACACACACACACACACACACACAGAGAGAGAGAGAGAGAGAGAGAGAGAGAGAGAGAGAGAGAGACTCCCAGTTGTAATATCTCTCCCTTAGATCTTAGGCCACACAAGGTTCATCTCTCCTGGTGATAACTATTTGTCTGTTTCTCTATGTCCTTTGAAGCAGTATTTGATTTGAGGCAGTAAGTACACCATATTTCTCTTTTTGCCTTGGCTGGTAGAAATCCCAGTGCTAAGTTTTGCTCCCTGTATTCATAATTTCTTTACCCTCTCTACTGTTTGTCTGTCTCTTTATTTGTTGGTACAGGGTCTCACTGTATACCCCTGGCTGTCCTGCAACTAGCTCTGTAGACCAAGCTGGCCTCAAACTCAGAGATCTGCCTGTGTCTGCCTCTCAGATGCCGGAGTTAAATAAGGGTTTATGCAATGAGACCTGGCCCTCTTTACCTTTTTATTCTTCCTACTTCCCTTGTGTGGATGTGAGTATAGCTTCAAAGTAGATAGACAGATAGATGATAGATGATAGATAGATAGATAGATAGATAGATAGATAGATAGATAGATAGATAGACAACCAGAAGAAACAAAATTTGGAAGTGTGTGTGTGTGTGTGTGTGTGTGTGTGTGTTTTGATCTTCCCATGGCATTGTTATTTGGCTACTGTTGTTTATCTCTGGTGGAATTCTGCACGTCCTTGTTAGTTGAAGGATGAACACATAGTCTTTCAAAATGAGTATTTTTATTGCATACATACTACAGTTCACCAAGAATCCTATACAATAACAATGTGAAATATTAATTAAGATTTTTCACATCTTCTTGTTAACGATAATGGAATGAGCATGCCATCGCACAGCTGAGCATTGGCAAATAAACACATACAGTATGTCAAAACAGGAAATACAAACTTATGATTAAAAAAGAAGCCCTCCCCACCCCCCGACTTGGACATAATACGAATCGCTTGCCTTTATGTAACTGTGGGAATTGTTCTGAAGTCCAACTTCAATGCAAAAGGAAACACGGATAAGCAGCACTCTCTCTACTGTGAGAGGAGTGACATGTGATGGTCACAGTAGAGCCACCTCTGCCGGGGGTGGAGCCATCTATGCTAGAGGGTGGAGCCACCTCTGCTGGAGGGTGGAGCCACCTCTGCTGGAGGGTGGAGCCACCTCTGCTGGAGGGTGGAGCCATCTATGCTATGGTGGGCTCAGCCCTGATGAAATGATCCTTCCCCTTTTTCCTCTTGCCTTTTCTAGCCAAGGCCGAGCTTCAGGGGTGTTGGATTACGTCTCCCTCCTGGCTCTGACAGCCACTCAGCATCTGGTTAGACAGTGTGGAAAGCTGGAAGAAGAACTATCTGTGTGCCTCACCAAGTGTCAGTGAGGTCAGACCTTCAGTGGCCATGGAACAGAGGTGGTGACAAGTTGGGTGCTGTCCACACAGGTCTTAAGAAAGTTAACCCTGAGAGCTGTAACTCAGCGATGGAGCACTTGCTTAGTGCCAGAGCAAGGCCCTGAGTTTGGCCCCTAGTCTAAGCAGAGACAGGAGAGAAGAAGGAGGGGGCGGGGAGGGAAGTAGAGGAATGGGGAGAGGAAAGGAAGGCAAAGGCAAGGTCATTGTAGTGGCATTTCTGTTGCTGTGATAAAATGTCCTTATAAAAAGCAGCTTAGAACAGAAAGAAGTTAATTTGATTATACAATTTTCCCAGCTTGAAGTCCACGATTGTGGGGAAGTCAAGGCAGAAACTTCAGCCAGACAGTGCTGCAACATCTGCAGTCAAGAGCATCGAGAAATGCATGAATGTATGTGCTCACGTGCTTGCACTTAGTTTATCTTCTTCACTCACATATAGTTCCAGATATATAGATATATATTTTATAATATATAGTATATATGTTATATATTTATATTATATATGTATTATATTCACACACACACACATATATATATTCACATATAGTTCCAGATACACACACACACACACACACACACACATGAATCTGTGCCATATACGGTGGCCTGGGTCTTAGCTTTGGTCAGTTCTTCACCGCTATGTCCACAAATCAAGTCAGTATAAACAGCCCCTTATTGCTGCTTTCCTCTCAGGTGATCCTAGGTTGTATCAAGTTGACAGCTAAAGCTAACCTTCACAGAAAGAAAGGAAAGAGTGGTGGGTGCGGGAGTGAAAGTAAGAAGGGAGAGCATTAGCTGGATGAAGGAAGGACACCTTGTCTTGTTCATCACTGGGCTCTCAATCCCTAAAGAGTCCCTATCTATCACCAGTTCATGAATATCTGCTGGATCAACCAAGGTTTAACTAAATACATGTTTCTCCACCTCTTTCTCACCTGAGAGAATTAAAGTCTCTCTCTCCCCTCCCCTTCCTTGTGTCCCTCCTAAGCCCTGGAGCTCACTGGTCAGCTCTCTGTTTCACCTATAGTTATGACATCTGCTCGCCCACCAGTCCCTCATGGACCTCTCCTTCTGCTCCTGCCCTCTGCAACAGAGACCCCTGCTTGTCTGCTGTGTTCAGCGGTGGCTGGAGCATCCTCTCTTTAGAAGATCTTCTCATTTTCCCTTCGTAATACTTAGTAAGTTAAAAGGTGAGCAACATGACCCTTGGCATCCTGTCTCTGCTTTAGGAGTGTCTAGGAGTCTTCAGGAAGGAAAACAGCACTGGATTCTTCCTAAGACTATATCATCATTTCACAGGGAAGGACAAGACAGGCTGAGCCACGAGATTTGGAATAATCTTAATGCTTTCAGCCCCCAAAACTGCCTAGAACCCTTTACTTCCGTCTCCCATTTACTGATGATGATAATGATGATAGGATTTTTTTCCTAATTTCCTCTTTAGATAGCTAATCGCTTGTCTCTAGAAGTGTAACTAATTTCACACATCGATTTGCTATCCTACAGTTTTAACTTTACCTTGGACAGGTTCACACTTGGGAAGGCCTCCAGGAGGAGCCGTGTTCGCTCAGGTCATCTGTGGACAGAGCCAGTCTGCTGCTTCCTTTCTGGTTTGGAATCTGCTTATTTCTTTCCTAACCTCTGTCCTTACGGCCTCACGATCTCTCTCCTCTCACTCCATGAAGCCCACTGCCACACTAGCTTCCCTCTTTTACTGTAACTAAGCTCAGACGGCTGCTCTTTGCCGGTGTTCTAGCACCCCCGAATAAGCAAAGTAGGATACACACAGATCCAGCTAAAACTACTCTGAGCTCAAGAGAGACATCCAGAGACATGACCCCATGGAGCCTCTTGAGAATTATGGATGAGGTCCAAGGAGAAATAAATGTGTGTGTAGACCTTGAAGTGTGTACCTGCTCCATCTGCCAGCTCTCCTTTCCTTGGCACACCTGGAACATTTTCCTCACGCTGCAGACTGGTGTGCTCAGTCTGTCGGCCCACATGGCAGAGAAGATTCTGGAGAACGTGGTAATTCAAGCTCGGCTACCACCCAGAGCGTAACTAGCTGGCCCAACTGTCTGTGGGTTTCTAATCAAAATGATGAGAGAGAGAGAGAGAGAGAGAGAGAGAGAGAGAGAGAGAGAGACAGACAGAGAGAGAGAGAGAGAGGAGAGAAGAGAGAGAGGAGAGATTCACTTTTCGGATTAGCTTCATTTAGTAGGCCACCCTTAGATCTGGGTCAGGGGACAGAGTCTTAGATGACTGGCGTTACTATAGCCATTTATTAATTCACTCACACATCCATTCATTCATTGGAATAGTTTGAGCATCCAGGTCATACAAAAAGCATTGTGCCTAACAGTAGAACACGACCAAGACAGATATTTTCGGTGCCTCCTCTGAACTTGTATTCCAATTGGGTAGACAGACACCAAAGGAGGTAGTCCGTGAATTATGGAGTGGAGGATGCCATGTGGTGGCCATGAAAGTGCACTGTGTGAATCAGCGGCAGGGTGTCTAACAGACTGGTGGCCCAGCTGGTCCCTGGATTTACTATGCTCCTGTAGGAGTCTGCCCATCCCCAGGGTGTAGACACACCCAGTGGTGACCCTGCTGAATCATGCTCTGGTAGACACCCTCTCTTGAGGGCAGCCAGAACTTGTGACTTGCTTCTAGCCAATAGAACACAGGCAAGGTGAAGGGATGTTGCAGATATAATTAACTTCCCAAACCAGTTGACTCTGAGTTAATCAACAGGAAGATTATCTTGCCTAGGCCTGACTTCATTAACCGAAAATCTTCCAGAGACCAGTCCAGCTGCTCCCTGAGGTCAGAAAGCTCCCCAGTTGGCCCTGAGGAAGGCAGCTGCTAAGCTGGAAGTGGGTCTGGGGGAAGTCCATGTGGAGGGGACCGAGGAGCCTCTGGGGGCTGAGAACAACCCCTGAACAACAGCCAACCAAAGTATAGGGACCTTAGTCCTATAGCCTCAAGGAACTGAATTCATCAGCCGTCATACAGGTCTGGAAGATTTCAAGCTCCAGGAAGGAATGTAGTTGGGTGACATGCAAATTACAGCTTTCTGAGGCTCTCAGGAGAGGATCCAGCTACACTGTGCCCTTACTCCTGGCCCACAGAGGCTGAGATCATGAATGGGTACAATTTAAAGCCAAGCCTGAGACAATTTATAATGCAACCATAGAACATCCACATATCTACTGGTGGCCAGCTCTTTCCCCATGAAGCCTTCTTCCCAAGAGCCACAAACATCCCTATCAGACCGACCCCACCTCCACACTCTGGTTGCCAGGCTCAAAACTAATGATGCCTGTTAACAAAATCTGAATGATATATATTGTCTTGAAAAAAAGGAAGGCAGATATGATACACTGAACATCTATCAAGTCCAAAAGTTAGCTCTAAACTAACTACCAGCAGATGCTAGGAGAGATCCCCAGGATTAGATGGTGAAAGAGATTGACCAATCAAATTAAGTGGAGGACAGGATAAACAAGAATTTCTTACCTTATGAGACTTTTCTTCCTATTCAGTGCTCTAGCAAGGGCCTCAGGGCACAGAATCGGTCGTAGGAGCCTAGAGAAAGTGCCAGGTAATGTTAAGGAAAGGGCAAATTCTCACAATTTTTTCGTGGCGATGGTAGAGGACAGAGGCTGAGAGACCTGGTTATATAATAAAGTCACTGACCAATACATTTGTCTGGAAATACTACCAGGGAATCATATCAGGTATGAGGGGCCCAAAGAACCTCACGCTGCTTCTCAAAATTAGCCTAGCTTTGGTCATGCAATTTGTCAATGACAAAGCATATGCCGATCCCTAATATGGCACATTTTATCAGTGGCAATAGCTGGCTAGTTGGTGACACCGGAACTTCCCTATTCTGGAATAGTCAGCTGTTTGCCATCCCTAACATGAGGTCTCTTCTGTAGTTGGACTCAATATTCTTCACAGAGAGCCTTAGTTGGCACAAACTGATGGCTTACTCAGACATAACATCTCAAACCACAGGTCAGTGGTCCAGTCCCAGAACAACAGGTAGAGTATGTATCTGTGACCAAGAGGTGGAGTATGAGGTTTGTGGCCATCATAGTTACGCAGTATATCATGGAGTCTCATTGAGTGCCAGAGCAGTCAGCTCTCTAATTTCACAGCATAGACACCAGCTCAGACAACACTGAAAAATGTCAGAAGACACCATCTTAATGCGTGTGTCCTGGTCCTGTGGCTTAAGCAATCTTTCCAGCCCCTCCTCCATGATGTTCTCCTTAGAAAGAAGAGGATGTGGACTGAAGGTAAGAAAGAAGTAGGAGAAATAGGAAGGAATTTAGGAGATACAGTGAGGAGAAAGGGGAATAAATATAAAAAAAATGCATTTCATAAATTCTCAGAAAAATCAATGAAAACAGTAGTATACTAGAAACATAAAAATCAGGGCACACATTTAATTCCACCACTTGGGAGACAGAGGAAGGCATATCTCTGTGAGTGTGAAACCTGCCTGGTCTACATAGTGAGTTCTAGGACATCCAGGGCTATGTAGAGGGACCCTGTCTCCAAAACAAAATATAACAAATTTAAAACTCAGGTGCTGATGCACTGATTCAAAAGACACCTCTGTGTCTTGATGAGACAAGTATTAGACAAAGACAGAGTTAGCAGTATTTATTCTCTGACCCAGTGCCGAATGGAGACCAAACTCCAGAAAGGTGACCTTCAGGGTCAGGTGTCTTATGCTACTGTTATGTCCTGTCCCCACCCCCAACCTCCTCTCTTGCCAGAGGACTTAACAAAAGTCTATCAAATGACAAGATGTGACTGTTGCCAGACCATCTGGAGCCCTGGTGTCTAGGCATCTCCTAGAAAGCTCAGGACTCACCATCATGGCAGTGATAAGTGACCCTGATGATTACAGAGGGTGTGAATTTGCTTGTATATGGTTGGGCACAGAGAGAATGTGTGTGAACCCGCAGTGATCCTCTCGGTTATTCCTTAGCTCTCCCTTGCTCACAGTAACTGAGCAGGGATGGTAGTTAATTTCCTAGACTCCTTAGAGATGGCTCCTGAGGTGGCATCTGAGGAAGAGACTGTAAACTGGATGTAGCAAGGACAAGGATGAGTGTCCACTGCCACCTGGAGTCTGGCTCTACAGCTGGGGATGTAGAACACAGAACTGATTTCCCCTTTCCAAGGTTCCCGCTCATGGATGCTTCTCATCAAATCTGGATGAAAAACAAACCAACATGGCCATCTTCTGACCTCTGCACACTGCACATGCATATACACATGTGTGCGCACACGCACACCCACACACCCACATCATTAATACATTGCTCATACCTGACAAAAGCAACTCAAGGAAGAAAGGCTTACAGTTCAAGGGCTTACAGTCGGAAGGCTTACAGTTCATGGGTGCACAGTCCAAGGTTTTCTGGCTCTTTAGATAATTATACAGCCTGTCAAATTGAGGGTCAAGGGTAACCATTAGAGAGGGATTATTTTATGCAAAGTCACTAGAAGATGCATTGAGAGATTTGTTTCTAAGCTCAGAGAAGTCACCATGAGCTGGGCTGAGCAATAAGAGAAAGGCAAGAAGGAAAAAATGTTATGGCCCAGAAAAGGTAAAGATAACAATGTGGAGAGGTCAGGAAAGGTCAGCCTCTGAAGGATTTTGTGTATCATCTGGATAGGATAAGATGAGGGTTGCCATGACCATGGGGAAAACAGCTCTTGTGTATACAAATCGTACCACTGCAGGGCTTTTAATTCCAGGCAGCAACTCCTCTCCATGCCTGTCTGTTCATTTTTTCTACTTATTCACTCTTATTAAAATGTCTATGAAATAGAAAAAAACACTTCCATTTTCCCTCTATATCAGACCCACAGAATAAAAGGTTCTTCAGAGGATTCACAAAATTGGAGTCTGGACTATAGCTCTTTTGAGCCAGAAAAAGCAATGTGTTCTGTCTGCTCAAAAGCAAACAGGAGTTGAACCCATAGTTGCATAGTCAGGATAACCAGCCCCACTCAGGATAAACACCTACGGTTAGCTACCCTCCAGTTATGTATATAAGGCTGGGCCAGAGATCAGCTCAGTGGTGGGGTGTTTGCCTCATATGTGTGAGGGCCTGACCCATGTGTTAGTTGATCACAGTGTTCTTCCTCTGTCATAAAATTGACCCAGGATGTTAAAACTTAATCCTGGAGTTGTTTGTAACAAGCATCCTGAAACAGATGAAACTCTTCTTCACTCTCCCTCTGACAGTTGCTCATCTGTTACTGTGATAAAACATCTTGGCCAAAGGTGACTTAAGGAAGAGGGAGTTTCTCCTGGTCTATGGTTCCAGAAGGACAGAGGGTGTTGGAGTAGAGGCACGACACTAAGCCATAGTCATGGTGATGAAGACAGGAAGCTGAGTGCTCACATCTTGAACCATGGGGTCAGAGAGAAAGAACCAGAAGTGGCCCTGAGGCCACTTTCAAAGCCTGCTCCTGGTGACACACTTCCTCCAACAAAGCCAGGCTCCCTGAACCTCCCCAATAGCAAAATCAACTAGAGACCAAAGCTTTAAATATCTGAGCCCACAGTAGACATTCTCATCAAAACCCTGCCTTCCTCAGTAGCCCCTGCTTTAGCCTCTAAGTCTGAGGGGTTCAGCCTCAGAAGACCTTGGCATGTGAAGACATTAGAGGAGCAGTTTCAAGAATCTGTGTGGGGTTTCCATGACAATTTCTCAAGACCCATGTGGGTAGCGTCCCCCTGATGGACCATAATGGTTAATTCCTCTAGAAGACCCCAACATAGCATCCTTCGGTGCACACAACAGACACCTTGGGTGATATCTGTTTGGAGAGGACCCCTTTACGAGTTGTTGTGGTCTGACATCACACACGTGATGGCAAGTATGTGGAGCCCTCCCAACCTCCTTCGTACACAGACACAGAACACTAAGAAAGCTAGGTTTTCTAAAGACATGGCCTATTTTGAGAAGGCAGAAAGTTTTGCCTCTGAAGAATGGGGTATAGCCATGCCCAATCAAGCAGGCAAGCCCAGCAACTGGGGATCCTGCTGGGTTTTTATTCCCAAGACTCAGGGGTCTATGCCTCTTTTTGACTGGTCAGTTTGGCCTTACATTCTTAAGTAGTTGGGCTAATTCAAAAGTACAGGCACAAGCAAAGGGCAACTTTTATTCTGGATGGTGTCTTTACAATTAAAAATGGCATAGTCTTTGTCTCTTTTAACCCTCTGATAGAAGAAGACAGTGCATTTAATTTACATTTCCCCCAAAAATATCTTTATTGTTTCAGTTAGGTAAAACTGTTTTCTAATTTACTCTTTTTATGTTTTTGTTGTTGTTGTTGTTGTTGTTAGCTAACTTGCTTAGTTTTCAAATACTGAGGAGTTTGACTTATGCTTTGACTTGTGGAGTTCCCCTGTGGTCAGAGAGCACTGCTTGTATTTTCTGTCTACTTGTTCTGTACAATCCTAGGAGTTACTTGCAATAACGTTGTCATATGTGTGTGTTTGTTTACCCTTTGATTCTATGGGATTTTACTTCTTATATTTTAAAGATTTCTTATTTGATACCTTCATGCTTAAAACTGTTCTCTTCTTTGAAGGCAATAACTCTTATCTCTATGAAATGCACTTTACTAGCCCCAGTAAAACTCTTAGGCCAGAAATCAGCTTTGTCTCATGTTAATAGAACAGCTCAAGCTTCCTTTTGATTTGTCCTCGAGTTCTTTAATCCTAAACAGTTTTTCTCTTTATGTATAAAATGAAGACAATAAAAGCAACATAATATGGCCCCTGGGGATCAAATCAAATCTTTCTGTCTGTCAGAAAAACTTTGTGAACACTTGAGTTATATCTTTGACCTCATGTCTTGACTTTGAAATTTAGTTGGAAAACCTTTGCCTTTAACTGATGTTATTAGACCATTTATATTTAATGCGATCGTAAATGCAATTGATGAAAGCTTCCAGGATGCAGTTGTTTTCTGTTTGTTTTTCTGCAGTATCTCTATTTTCAAACAATAGTGCATTGTTTCGTGTAGTATAAACTCCCATTTCCCCTCTCTGAGCCTCTGTGTGTGTGTGTGTGTGTGTGTGTGTGTGTGTGTGTGTGTGTGTGTGTGTGTAGAAAGAGTTTTGCTAAATCACCCATGCTGGCTTTGAACCCTGATCCATCTATCTTAGCCTCCTAACTTTTGGTATTACAAGTGTGTGCCAACTTCACCACCTTGGAAATATTTTTAAAATGAAAAAAATGTTTCTTGCACTTAACAATTTTTGTATTGTCTGTGTTTTGAATATAAATCCAGATTTCTGTCTAACGTCATTTTCTTTCTTCCTGAACATTTAATGCGGTACAAGTCTGTTGGTGGTTAATTTTTCAGCAATTTGAATGCAAAAACTCTTATCTCTATGAAATATACTTTATTTAAAAAGTCTTTATTTTGCTTTGCCTCAAAATGTGCTTTTTTATGTATAAAAATCTAAATAAATTAACCTACTTTTTTTTTTTTAATTTAGAACTTGTACTATCTCTCTGGCTTAAAATTACCTCCAAATAATTCTTTTCTAGCTTTTCTGTTTATTATATCTTACTTGTCTCTCTGTTTATAATAATTCTCATTTTGTCTCCCTATATGTGATTCCTTTTTTCACCTTTGTAGCTTATAACTGTTCTGTGTGTTATTGACTTCAAGAAGATGGACTGTGAAGTTTCCTTCTTCATCTTACTGTTGCTTGCATATGAATTTATAGTTTCTTTCAAATTCGGAAACTTTTTAGTTATTGCTTTTTCACGTATATTTCCGTCTCTCTTTCTTTCTCATCTTTGCTAACTCTCCAGACATATTTATTTCAGATGCTTGAAATTTCCCCACAGTTCAAACGCCGTGCCCACACTGCTGCACCCACAGATGCAATCTCGTCTTTCCCCTCTGTGTTCTTCATGTCCAGTAGATTTCACTGCTGTGTTGTCGTGTCATCATGACCAATAGTTGCTGTAGTCTTATGTGGCAGCCCTGAGACTCTGTATGCCAAAACCTATTCAACAGTGCAATGGCATTAGCAGGTAGGGCTGTGGGAAATGACCCATCTCAGATTGTTCATGAATTCCAGGATTGTTACCCTTTAAAAGAAGCCCAAGAGAGAGCCCTTTTGCCATGTTGAAGGTGAAATGGTCTCACCTGTGATGAGGAGAATTCTCCCCAGACACCAAGTCTATTGCTTCCTCCCTCTAGACTCCCCAGCATCTAGAAGAGTGGGAAACAAATTTTTACTATTTAACAAGTCACCAGGGCTACACAGAGAAACCCTGTCTCGAAAAAAACCAAAAACCAAAAAAAAAAAAAAAAAAAGAAAAAAAAAGTGTTTCCCTTACAGTGGTTCGCAAACTCAGAGTCCAGTCTTCTGCCATGTCCGATGGTGTCTAATTTGATCCTTAGAAATACAGGCACAAGAGCAGTTTTGGTGTGTGGGTGATGGTTCTATCAGCCCTCCTTCTCTGGGCTGACTTTGACATTTCTGGAGTTTTGCTCATGTTAGATCATTATTTCCTCGTCTTTGTGTGTCTGCCAAGTTTTGATTGGGTGGTAGATACTGTGATTATTCTTAAGTTTTATTCTAGGAAATAGTTAAATTATGTGAAAATAGTTTGGCTCTTTTCCTTGTTTCCTCTGTTTTTCTTTGTTTTTTTTTTCTGTTTATTTAGTATATATATATATACATATACATACTCACATACAAACACACACATATATATTATATGTACCTGTATTTCTTATGATCGAGTTAAACACAATTGGACATTGCAGAAGACTGGACTCTGAGTCTGTCAAGACCACTGTAATATATATTATATGTAATATATAATATATATTATATATGGTCTTGACATATATATATATCTGTAATTAGATAGATAGATAGATAGATAGATAGATAGATAGATAGATAGATAGATAGGTAATTAAATAGTGTCTCTATATATACCTGAGCTATCCTGGAACTCACTATGTAGACCAGCTGGCCTCGAACTCACAGAGATCTACTGGCTCTGCCTCTTACTTACCGAGATTAAAGTTGTGCACCTCCACACCTGGCTAGTTTCACACTTTTGCATTTTCAGATCACTTAAAAACATCAGTGGAGTCTCTGTGGCTTAGTTCCCTCCCCTGTGGAAGCTGCACTCTGTCTGCTCACTGCTTAGTGTATTAGAAAGGAATTCCCACTCTTGCCTGCTCAGAACAGAAACTGTCCCCAGACTTCATAGGTCCACACAAATCGTGGCCTGTATTGTCTCTGAGTGGCTGTTATCTTAATCTGGGCGATGTCCTCACACAGATGAGCCAGTCAGCATTGAGCCTATGAGTCACTCACTAGGTGTGCTGGAAAGATCACTGGAATTCTTGTCTGTACGGCTTCCTTCACTATGCTGTCCTTCCTAGTGAGAGCTGGCTGCAACTGTGACTTTCTTCACTATGCTGTCCTTCCTAGTGAGGGCTGGCTGCAACTGTGACTTTCTTGAATGCCCAAGTCCGTTTCCGTGACTTGGGGAGATTGCTAGTCTTGGCCAGCTTCCCTGTGGGACCTAAAACTCAGGGTGGTTGTGAGATCATATTGTGTGTTTCTCCTCTCTCCACAATGCTTCTCTATGCTGTGGACAGCTCAGTGCCTAGAAACAGTTTTCCATTTTTATAGTGTTTTTATTTTTATTTTTATTTTATTTTAGTTGTTTAAGATTAGAGGCCAAATCTAGTCTTTTTCATGCCACTAGCAAGATTGCTTTGACCCTTTCCATAGTCTAATTTTTACAGTTTACAGCCTACCATAGTTACAAGTTTTTCATTTTAAGAGAAAGCTCCTATAAGTAAATTCTTTTCAGTCTTCGTTTGTATGATTGATGCTCAACACCGACTCACCACTTAGGTTATTCAGTTAAATTCCTGGATATTAATTTTAGCCCAAGGTATTTTTGCACTTTGCTCCTGCCAATAATTCTGTTTATTTGTTTTTTGTTTTGAGACAAGGTCTCATATAGCCCAGGCTGCCCCCAAACTCACTTCTCATCCTCCTCTCTCTGCCTCTCAAGTCCTGTGGTCACATGTGTGTGTTACCACACTCAACCAGACCATTCTGTTGTCATTTCCTTTATTAAATGAATTTTCATCAGTACCAGTTACATCCTCGGTGCTAGTCTAGTGTGATATCCAAATATTGCTTATTCTCATGAAGCAAACATTTCAGGGTAGCAAGCAGGTGTATCAATGATGGCTTCAGACAAACCATCTCCCTTAGTGTGAGCTGCTTAAACAGACTGGTCCAGGCTGGGTGGTGTGTAGGTAATAGGAACTTGTTCTCATAGGGCTGAAGGCTAGGAAATCCAAAATGGGGGTGGCTAAAAGATTTGGTGTCTAGTGAGAACCTGCTTCGTGGTTTGTAGATGGCTCTCCACTTGCTGTGTCTTTGAGTAACTGGGAGGGATGGAAGTGTTGGGTGGGCTCTTTGATAATCACTAATTCTAATTATAAAGTTCCACTCAAAGTCCTCACTACCTGATGATGTTGCATGGGGCATCAAACTATGGACTTTGAGAGGACCCAAATATTCAATGTGTGTGTGTGTGTGTGTGTACAGTAAACAGGTGCATAAATGATGTATATACTTGTATATATGTAATATGATGTATACTACATCATGTTAGAGGTAAATGATGTATTACCTGTACATACATAAATGTATGTACATATATGTGTGTGAGTATATATATATATCCTAAAAAGCAGACTACAATGTGATAACAGCAGAGAACATCTGAGATAAAGAAGCGCCTGTCTTAGCTTAGGTTTCCATGAGAAGTTCTTCATATGGAACTTCATACAGGCAAGACATCATTTACCTGTAACATGATGTATCATACATCATATTACATATATACAGGTATATACATCATTTATGCACCTGTTTATTGTACACACACACATACATTGAATATTTGGGTCCTCTCAATGAAGTTTTCCAATGAGAGCACCTCTCTTTAAGCCAAGAAGGCACTGTATCAGAGCCTTGGGCAGCAGATCTCATCGAAGTCAATGGGAAAGAATTTGCATGGCTGATTGGGAGTCTATGAACTGGAAAAGGATAGGGTCTATCTTGTCATGTTACTGTAAATTTTATATCTATCTGTCTGTCTATCTATCTATCTATCTATCTATCTATCTATCTATCTATCTATGATTGCAAACCTGTTACAGTGTCATGAAAGATATTTAAGAAAATATCACTTACATTTTCATTCTGCCCAGTATCTTTTCAGTAATATGATGACCTCACTTCTGCCCATATGCATGTCAGTTTTCATATCACTGCCCTTTGACATAAATGTTTACAGTTTATCCCTTATATCATTTATAATAACTCGTACAACCTGCGATAGCCTGTATTGGGAATTTCCTTTTATAAACTTTCTTTAGGATGAACAGTTTGGAATGAGAGTCCAGAGTCACAGGATGTGACGTTTGATTTGCAATGCTTCATCACGGTATGATGGAGAGCTGTGAAACACTTGTATTGATTTATAATGTCACTAAAGTCCAGGAGAATATTAGTTCCACTACAGCTAAATAGCTCTTCCACTTTTGCAGGAGTCAGGTAGCCACGGTCCCTCTCACTTCATTTCTTTGATAACCACTGCTGTCTGTATTCTCTGGATCCACAGAGATCAGTAGGCAGGCAGCAGATGGGCAGGAAGGAGAGGTGGGGAGGCCGTCCTTCTCTGGCCCAGCCTCAGCTATTCTCCTGATCCTTCTTCCTGGCTCCTGGAGCATCTCAGGGGTCTCTGGATCGCCACGACTTGGCATGTCTTTCTCCGTAGTTCACGATGTCTGCTTCCACATCAGTTCCACGGGGTTCACCACCCCAGTCCACGGCCCCTCAGACAGCCTCTGCCTTGGTTGGCTTATAGTAGTTCCCTTCTCCTAAGACGCCTCAGTCAGGTCGTGACATGGGAAAAATCCTACTCTCTCACAGCTACTGGTTTCATTGCAAAGATTGCTATGGATGTGAGTCTGAAATGTCTCCACTAGCTTCATGTATTTGAACATTTGGTCCCTGGCCAGTGGCACTGTTATGGGAGGCAGGTCTAGCTGGAAGAAGTTAGTCACTGGAGCAGAGTCCTCGGAGGGTCATTGTCCCCTGTTGCTTTTGTTATTTGGTCTGTTTCCTGGAATGCGAAACTGAGAGATACCACAGCCTCGTGCATCTGGCTCTATGGATGATGCTGTCTCAGGCCATCCCTTCCTCACCACTGTGGACTGTGCCTGCTGATGCTTTTGCTCTCAGTAATCTATCCTCCTTCAATTCACTTCCCTGTGCTAGCTTGTCACAGCTATGAGAAACATAACTAATACAGAAAAGTTGTACTGAAAAAATATGGTAATTTCTGTGTGTTCCTGACCAAATGGCGCATAGGCCTTTGGAAGTTGCAGGGAGGAAGACAGGGGAAGACACTGGAGATGCAGTCTGGAAAAGCAGTAGAATTCTGTAATAAAGCTTAGTGGACCGTTTCCACAGGTGTTAATAAGGCTGGAGTGCCAGTAGAGGTGTGGACAGTAAAGGTGGGGTTTTAGGTTGGAACAACAACGTGGGAGCTAGGCTAGAAGTGACTCATGTTATCTGCAGACAAAGAATCCATCTATATTTTGTATGTGAGTGAGGCTAAATTTTTAAAAATAATATAGGAATTTCTTGTCAGTGGAAATTTCAAAACACTATTCCATTCCAGATGTGGCATGGTTATTACTGGTTGCTTTAAACTAGGTTTATAGTGAGACTACAAAGTGAAACAAAACAACAAAACCAGCACAGAAAAGTAATAAGATGTAGTTTTGCAAGACACTGATCTCCATATGTGGAGCAATAGCAAGGTGCCTGGAGTGTAGCAAACACCCATTGACACGTCAAGGCCAAAACTAAAAATGCATCCGAAAGGCTTTCATTAGGAAGGAGGTTGTCTGGAAAAGCACAGGGTGGGGGTGAGGGGACAACCATGGGGTCTCTGTGCTCCAGTGTTTTCCCACTCCCCACAACTCAGCCACAGTAAGCAGCATCCAGGTTGTATCCCAAGCTGGCAGCAGAACTCGGTGCCATTCATGTTGTGCTGGGATTGCAGCCATGAAAAATCAAGCCTTGTGGGGTCAAAGATGCTTCCTCTAACATTCCAAGAAGATCCAGCAAGGTCAGGCGGTGAGAAGCAGGGATGGATTTCCTGAGCAAGGGGCAGGGGAGGGGCTGAGAAAACTCTGCATGAAGCTATGAAAATTAAACCTAGATTACCATAGACTCTACTACGATGCTGGAGAAGAAGAAGCAGGCAGCGCGTGGCAACCCAGCAGGGGAGAGTCAAGGTGCCTAGCTCTGGAGTTTGTTCTCTTCCTGGACTGTTTCCTGCCTCAGCACCATTGGGTGACTCCAACCACAGACCATAAGACAACAGACCCTCTTAATAGATGGGGCCCTCAATGAGCAGAAGCAGCCTTAGGACCCAAGTGGGTAAGACTCCTGGGTATGTCTGATGGTCCCGATGCCCTGAGGTTTCAACAGAGTAGTATATACAAAAATGAGAGTGACGGTGGGGTTCTCTGGGGTCTCAAGGCATTTCATGCTGATGAAGCTATCAGTGTTTGAAGGTAATGGAGTGAAGTGGGGACCTCGTCACTCGCCCTGCAGGGGGATGCAGGGATTGAGGTTGTTTCCCTGGGTGCTATAAGTCTACTCCTACTCTCCAGTGTGGCTGAATCTCCACTCATTCTTCATTTGCTCAAATTCCCTGATGGCCTTCACTGATGGAGGCTTCCTGACATGTGGTAACTAAGAAGCGGCCAGTCCTGGATCCTGGAGAGGTAACGATGCAACCAGCAGCTCTAACCCTCAAGAAGTTTCCAGTCCGGAGAGAGAGAAATCAGCATGCAATTAGAAGGTGAACCAGGTAGAGTGAGAGAAGTTCACAGACCCAGGGAGGGGGCCACCTCCCTTTGGGGGATGCTTTGCTGGGAGTCGTCTGTCTGTGGAGGAGACCTCCAGTCAGAAAGCATCCCTCAGACTCCTCAAGACCCTCGGCGGACCTTGTGTACTTCCTCCTCTGAGAACTACTGTATCTATGGTTTCTGTCCTGTGCTTCCTTTCTGAAGTTTGAGCCCAGGTTTTTTTGGTGGCTGTTGTTGTAGTTTTACACATTATAGGTGATATTTTATCATGTTTGATTGAAATATTTTTGGTTCAATCTTTTTCACCTTTTAATGATTGTGATGTTATTCTGTACTATACAGGTATTTTAAATTTTTGCATATTTAATCCTGTTGTCAGTATTTTCTGTTTAAACTGTGTTCTTTTTTAACTAAGTGGAACATCACCATTCCTCCACAGATCTATCTATAAATTCTTATCCTGTTTTGTGATGAACTTTCATACAATTTTTAATGATTTGATACACTATTTGAGAATGAATTTATGTGTTATTTAACAAAGGATATAAATTAATACTGACCCAAATTTTAAAGTATTTTCTATACCTCCCAAATACTGTTAAAGCTACAGGGAAAACAGATCAAGTCTACTACTCAAACTACTAAAAACGTTCTTCTGAATATCAATCCACTAATCAATATTTTTGGTGATTCCTCTCTATATAATCATTCTGCTGTTTGTCTTCTATAGTTCTGTCTCATTGGGTCCACAGCTGACAGTCTTTATGAAAGCAAGAGCTGTTCATGTGTGTGCATATATACTAGTATGTATACACACACACACATTTTTAAGGGAGGAGGAGGGGGAAAGTAAAGAAGATAGGAGGAGAGATGGAGAGAGGAAAAAGGGAGGGAGGGACGGAGGGAGGGAGGGAGGGAGGGAGGGAGGGAGGGAGGGAGGGAGAAGCTGGGGAAATCACTCAGTTATAGTACTTGCTTTTTAAGCTGGAGGACCTACTTCTTTGAATACCCAAACGGCAGTCATCGCATGTCTGTACAGGCAGAGACAGGTGGATATCTGGGGCTTGCTGGGCAGCCAAGCCTACTTGGCAAGCTTCAGACCAATGAGAAGCACTGCCTCAAAAAATGAGTGCCCGCCCATTGAGGATTGACATCTGAGGTTGTCTCTGACCTCCATATGCATATACACACAAGTGCATCTGAAATACACATGCACACACATATACAGAAAGAGAGGGGAAGGAATAACGGAGAAGCCATACGCTCTTGCGTTATTCATCTCCCCTCAAGTCCACAAGAAAAATAAAAGGCTCGAAAATGATGTTTAAGCCACCAACGCACATTTGCTTGATCCACTAGTTTAGTAACTTTATCAAAAGAGGCAGTGACGGTAGGCTCAGCGCGTGTCCCTGGCAGGCTCCAGTAATGGCTGCTCTCCTGTCTAAGTGCATGCTTTCCAAACATCCGCTGAGTCATCTCTTCCAGAACCTTCTCCAAATCCCCAGGAAGCCTCCTTTTTCCAGAATCTATTCCCAAATCACCTCTTTTTCCATTTAGAAATGAGGACAGGGACCACATCTTCTTGACTTCTGACCCCCACATCTTTTCTGCTGAAAATTAATGGATGAACGACTGCAAGTTAACTGATCATTACCTGATAAGAATTTCAAGACAGTTTACTTAAGTGAGCTTGCCCAATAGACACGAGACAATGGGTCATGAACACCAACAAAAATTGGTTCTGTGCAATGTCTCAGCCCTCAGGTATGACTCACACTTTAGGAGAGATTCAGAGAAAAATAAAAACAGTAAAGTCATCCTAGAAGGGGGTCTGATCACAGAGGAAATGCAACTGGGTTAATGCGGCAGTCTGTAAGCTCAGGTCCCCAAGGAGGACAATGGCCAGGCTGACAAACCTCTGCAGAGCTACAGCCCCTGTGTTTAAACTTTTTAATTTTATTTTCTTGCCATCATGAAGAGGAAGAGGAGGAGAAGGAGGAGGAAACAGCAACCCCTTGTGTGTCAAAATTTCTGATCTCACTTCTCTCTCTCACACACACACACACACACACACACACACATATGTACATATATGTGTGTGTGTGTGTGTGTGTGTGTGTGTGTGGTCTTTAAATATGCAGGAAGAATTTTTTGAAATAAGAACTGCTTTTGTATCTGACTGTAGTTATTTAATTTAATTCTCTGAGCAGTTGGGGGCCCACCTGGGTATCCCTCTAACCCTGGCACTTCAAGTCTCTGTGAGGCTAGGTGTTTCCTTACCTACTAAGGACAAACAAGAGAGCCCAGATAGAAGAACATATCTCATATATAGGCAACAGCTTTTGGAATAGCTCCCCACCCCCCAACACACACACCAACTGACAGCCAAACAAAGTATGGAGTTGGAGACTCTTATGATAGAATAGGAGGAAAGATTACAGCCCCTAACAGTATAGGAACTCCACAGGAAGACCAACATAATCAACTAACCTGGACCCTTGGGACTCTCAGAGACTGAACCATCAACATGGGCTGGACCTAGGCCTCCATGCACATATGTAGCAGATGTGCACCTTGATCTTCATGTAGGTCCCGAACAACTCCTCCTCTTTCTTATTTTTCCTTCTCCCATGAGTCACCTTGCTCCTCTACACTGAGTTACTTCTAATTGTCATGTCATATGCACATGCATGACTTTATGTATACAACCATGAATGATAAAATACACCCTTTGTATCTTCTGAAACTGACTTGGTTTCCTTAATTTGATAATCTCTGGTTGCATCCATTTTCCTACAAACTCCATGACTACCTCCTCCTCCTCCTTTTTTTCCTCCTCCTCCTTGTCCTCCTCCTCCTCCTCCTCCTCCTTGTTTTGTTTTCCAAGACAGTGTTTCTCTGTATAAAAGAGCTGTGGCTGTCCTGAACTTACTTTGTAGACCAGGATGGCCTCAAATTCACAGAGATCTGCCTGTCTCTGCTTCCCTAGTGCTGGATTAAAGGCATGTACCACCACATCCTAGCTACTGCGTTCTTCCTAATGGCTGAAAGCCATCCATATGGGTCTTTGTCAGTTTCTGTCTCTGCTCCTCTGTTGCCAGACACCTAGGTTGGCTCCCTAACGAAGCTGTTGGGACTGGAGTAGCAAGTTGTATGCACATTCCATGTTGACACAGAACCTCTATTCTCCAAGGAGCCGTACTGTTCAGAGCAGTTTCAGATCTTTGTGGTCCCATCCAGGAGCATTACCTTACCTAGCAGGGCTCCATCTGACAGTGGCTTCATCTGTTGGTCCCCGCCCCCAAGTTGGAATCTAGATGAAATTAGCAGAATTCCAGTCTGCCTTCTAGGACCAAACACGTAAGGACATTCTTGATTGTGCAGCATTTGAAAATGCACCCCACCCCCACCCCTGCTCATGACATTCTAGGCATGCCGCCATCCAGCCACCAGACATACATAGTCACAGTCCCTGCTCCACACTTCTGAGCGTCCCCTGACCTCTGACCCTCCTGGTGTTGAATGTCAGTCTTCTAATGCCTGCTCCTATTTTTCTTGGATTGAGTTGTTTGGTAGGACAAGAGTAAAGACAATGGGAGCAGAAATGGGGCGTTCCCGTTGGCCAAGGGACGAACAAGAACTTTCTCAGGACAGTCATAAGCAATGACACTCTGCCCTTTATTAAACCATTTTCCTCCAATGAGACTGGCATGATAAAAACTGCTTATGTTTATCATGTATATCTGGATGAGTTTGGGGACCAGTTACAAACCCAGCAACTCCCTCCTTCACCTTGGCTTCCTACCACCTCCTTTATTGTTATTATTGTAGTGGTGGTTTGCTTTAGTATGAGTGTTCAGCATGAGAGTTACTCCCAGACGAATGAAATTGGTTCAGTGAGTAAGAGAACTTGTTACAACCCCCTAAAGACCTAAATTAGGCACCCAGACTCTACATTAAAAAGCAAAACAAATCAAAACACCGAGGACGTGTCATGGCTGGCATGGCAGAGCACATCTTTAATTTTAGCACTCAGGAGGCAGAAGCAGGTGAATATCTGAGCTTGAGGCCAACCTGGTTTACAAAGCAATAGTTCAGGACAGCCAAGGCTACATAGAGAAACCCTGTCTTGAAATCTACCCCCCACCACAGCCAAAAAAACAAAAAACAGAACAAAAAACCAGGCATCCCAGCTTTGTATCTGTAATCCAAGAGCTGCACTCCTACAGGAAATGGGAGACAACCTCTGGAGAGTCACTTGTGGGTAGCAGCGGCAGACATAACAAGAGAGACCTTGACTCAAAAATAACGTAGGAGAGAACAGACTCCAGAGAACCTGTTCTCTGATCTGCAACTGCAGTGTGGTTTGTGTGCACCCTCCACCCACTCCCACACAGAATGGTTTTTTAAATGACTCTCTTTGTGAATTTTAAGCACAAAATGTGCATTGTATGCTGCAGACACTATGTTCTACAAGTAGGCTTTGCAAAGAGACCCCTTAATGAGTCAAACTGGTTCCAAAACTAGTGTAAAACTTGCTGGAGGCCATTAGCATACCTAAGGGATGACTGTCAACTTGAAGGGGGTTGTTAATGGCAGCTGTGAGGGTAACTCTTAGATGCTCTTCCTGGGTATGATAACATGGACAAGAAACCCACCCAAGTAGAGACAGGCTCAATGGCTCCCCACAAAATCCCACACAAGTACAGAGTCTCAATAGCTACCTAAGAACACACAGCTGCTGGAAAAGTAGCTCTAGATTGCAAGCAGGGACATTCTGAGGCTTCCTCTCCCATGGCAGTCCCTCCAACAGTCACAGGAGACAGCGCTCAGCATCAGCCCTTGGTGGTGCTATGCAGAAACTTGGAGACAGTGTTTTCCTCTAACCAAACCTCCTGGATGGCCATCCCTTCAATTGAGTTATTCCCTGAAGCTATCTCAAGAGAGGAACCATTTTCTTTTCAAAGCAGAGGCACATAATGAATGTAACCCAGGCTGGCCTCTGACTTGTGACCCTCCTCCTTCACTTCTTGGGTGTTGAGGTTAAACGTCTGTACCTCTCAGCCTGGCTGGAGAAGTAGTTCTGAATACCGCCCTTCTTCCTGGAGCGTCCATGTTGGGTCCACACCAACATTGTACTCTGGCCCCTCATATAGTGCAGTCTACAGGTTTTGCATTTCCACACATAAACTGGGGTCGAGCTTAGACTCTTCAGGTTTAACGTGAGTCTAACAGGGCCTTTGCAGACACTCTCTGTACACACAGGACAGATGCAGGACTGGGCAGAAGAGGCCCCACGCATCAAGCACCACCCCGAGGAGATCCAAGTGCTGATTTCTCTTGTAATCTGCAGACATCTTGGCATCACCACTTTTGCCTTTGAACTTCCTGCTGTCTTATCATACTTCCAGAAGGGCTGTCCCTTCATGGAAACCACTAGGTTCCAATATCTCCATTTTCTTCAGCGTGCCTGCCATCACCCTGCGTGGGTTTGGGGGACATGTCAGACTGCACGGAGATTTGAGAGATCTGCCAGTCTACAACAGTAGAAGGCAAAGTCACATTACAGATTAAAGTTCCTGGCAGTTCATCTCCTCCTGTGGTGACCTTTGATGATCCTCAGGAATCACATACCTCCCTTAGATGGGACTACCCACCCTTCGGCTCTCCATCACCTCCCTTCACTTCAGGCGTGAGCACCATCGCCCATGCTGGTCGCTAACTTAGGGTGCATCCCACTGGCCTCCCTCTTTTTGCTGTCTAGATGCCCACTTCCCTCAGGAGCTCTCACAACCATTCTGCCCTGTCTCTAAGCCTCTGACATTGTCTCTAAAGTCTGCGAGGATCAAAACCCAAAATGAGGTTGGGGAGACAGCAAGTAGCAATTACATATGGAGATGTTTGGCATGGAGCTAGGAGCTTCATAGACACCAGCTTTAATACTCAGCACAGTTAGGATGGGTAGGAAGCTCTTGTACTGAACTGTACACAGTGTGTGTGTTGCTCACGGTCTCACGGCTGCTTAGTAGGTAAACTGAGTGCTGTACACAGCCCCGGTCTTTCAACCTCATAGCTGCTCTGCTTTGTCCTCCCATTGTGGCCCAGACTAGGCTTTTTGCTTTGCTCAAGAGTGGGTGTGTGGAATAAATCTGTCGCTATCTCTCAGATACCCTCCGTGACTCGCTGGCCTGTTCATTGTTCTGCAGATAGATCAGCAAGGATAAACCGTGTTTCAACATAAGCGAGTGTTTGCAAAACACCTTTTCCTCCTCTGCTGGGTCTCGCTCAGAGAGAGCTAGATGCTGCCAAGACTGAGGAGCGAGTGCACATGACTCATTCACAGCCTGCCAGGCAGGCTTCGCGGTGGGACTTCACATGTCGGAGGCACGGCGGCAGCTCTGTGATCTGCTGCACAGAGAGCCGGAGGAGGCAGCCCTGCGGAGGTGACAAACTCAGAGTCCACATGCGGGTGCCTGCCTTTACCCTCCCCAAAATACTTCACTGTCATTGTGTAGATAACAGTGACCCCATGGCGAAAGATGGCTCAGAGAGGTCTATTTCTTCTTGAGTTTAACAAATAATCAAACATTGTCATGCTGTGTGTATGTATGTGTGTTCATGTGTGTAGGTACGAATGCATGTGTGTTCATGTGTGTAGGTACGAATGTGTGTGTGCTTGTGTCTATACATATGCATGCATGTCTGTGTTCATATGTGTAGGTACGAATGTGTGTGTGCTTGTGTCTATACGTATGCATGCGTGTCTGTGTTCATGTGTGTAGGTATGAATGCATGTGTGTTCATTTGTGTAGGTACGAATGTGTGTGTGCTCGTGTCTATAGGTATGCATACGTGTTTGTGTTCATGTGTGTAGGTGTGACTGTTCCTCTGTGTAGGTATGAATGTGTGCATGTGTAGAGGCCAGTCGTCAACGTTGGCTGTCTTCCTTAATCATTTCTTCATCTTTTTTTTTTTTGAGACAGAATCTCTCACTGAACTAGCTCACTGCCAGTGAGCTCCAGGAATCATCTCCTCTCTGCCTCCCTAGGGCTGAGATTACAGACCCATGCTGCTGTGGCCTGGTTCTGTGTGGGTGCTGGCCGTCTGGACGCAGGCCCGCATGCTTGCATAATAAGCACTTTACACTGATCTGCTGCCCTCCTAGATTGTTTTAATCTCAAGGGAAAGCTATAGTTGGGTTTTACAAACATTGGGTGGCAGGTTGTGGGGTGGGAGGTGAGTTGGTCGGACACTATCCGGCACACCTAGAATAGGCTTTTCTTCTTTGTTTTTTTTTCCCCCTAGTACTGGGAATAGAACCCAGGGCCTAAGCGATCACTCTGTGACTGTACTGTCTCCAGGCCAGTGACACGTTCTTATTTAGGGTCTGGTCAGAGGATAGCAGCCCAATCCTTCAGTGGCACAGACCCTTCCCCTGCACGGATGGTGATGCCTCCCCACCCATTTGGGTCTGGATCCCCTCAGCACCCCTCACACCGTCTCTCCAACCCTTATCTGTGGGTTTGTTTTTTATCAGACCCTGATTGGGAAAGCCAAGGCCAGCACCCCATGTCCTCAGGACAACGTGTCACCTCTGTTACTGTCTCAGTGACAATTTAGTAAACATCTTCTGCAAATGACAAAGTAAGTACTTGGCTTTTAGAGACAGTTTTGACCCCTCCCAAGCCCCTCCTCCTCCTGTGAGGAGATGTCCTGCATGCTGAGGACTCGTCCCTGGCTATTGATTAAAGCCGGAAAACATGCTTAGTTTGCATCTGCTGTCAGCTGAACTGGTGAGCCCTCCATGGCCTCCGATAAATTCTCCTTGGCCGCCTGGGCTCATATGTGTGCGGTTTGGTATTAAAATAGATGCTTCCTATTTGGACAGATCTCTGTCAGGTGGATCAATCTGAGAACTCCTGTGGCATTTTCATAGTTGATGTCTCCCCGCACATCAGCCCCATGCTCCGCAGCTCTTCTCGGTCATAACTCACTGACGAGCTCCTTAGGCAGGCAACAGCCACATAACTAGTAATTAGTGTCCTGTCAGCTGGTAGCCTAGGCATTCGTTCCCAGATGCTGACATCAGCAAGCCCGTCATCCGCTTAAAGGGCGAGCACCTTAGCATCATGAGGCATTCATCTGAAATACCCAATTATGAAGGAGGTTCGTCTTAAAAATTATAAAATCATGTTTGGGTGAAAGTCCATAGAACTATCTAAAATGAAAATTACCAGCCAAATTTCAGTGTGAAAATGAGTCTTGTAAGAGCCCGTCTGCCTGGACACAGACATCCATCATAAATACACAAGCAAGCCTTTACTTTCTGATTTGAGGACGCAGTTGTTTGGTCATAGGGAACATCTGTTTCAAAGAGAGAAGTCTGAAAAGAGGGTGCCCAATGGTGCCTGGCTTGCTTTACTCATGGATCGCTCGTGCGAATTATTTTCTTTCCATAAGTTCTGGTTTTAAATGAAACAAAATGTGTCTGGAGAGACTGCTTAGTCCATAAAGTACCTGCCTATGAACACCAGAACCCAAACTCAAAACTATGAAGAGAGAAAGAAAAACAAGAAAACAAGCTGGATACGGTACATACGGTACTGCTATGTACTTGAAATTCCAGCACTGGGAAATGGAGGCCTGTGGATTCCTAGAGATTGCTGGCTGGCCACTGCAGTGCAAATGACGGCCCCAAGGCCAATAAAAGACCTTGTCATAAAATAAAATAAAACAAAATGAAAGGTGGTGCCTGAGTAATAGCACCCAAGTTTGTCCTCTGGCCTTCATGTGCAGGCACATGCATGTGTATTCACACACCCAAACACATACATGCATCCACACACACATGTGAACTTCCATGCAAGTTCACACACAAGTACACACCCACACACACAAGATGAAGTATCTCTTTGATACATATTTTGAAACAATATACACCACAAAATAGCTATGTGATTTTTTTTCAAAGTTGTTACTAACTAATAGGACTATAACTTAGAATAGGGGAAATAGAATCGTTTTCAAGAAGCCAACTATGAAGAAAGCCATCTACTTAATATTAAAAGCTGCTTGAGCCCGAATAAGCATAGAAACAATAATTGTCGTTAAGAAATGTATTTCACCTTTCATTTAACTTCTGTTCTCAACATGCTACCAGAATCCTGTCTATATTTAGGTTTTGTTCAGGGGTTCTGCCCCAAACTGAAGATTGCTACACCTACATGGTCTCCTGCCACGGATTGAGTTGACAACAAGCAACTAACACTTGCAAGGAACCCCATCAACCTCCAGGGAGCTCAGCTGCCACCACGCATGACAGCCACGACTTAATAAAGGCGTCCTAAGCAGGTAACATTTTTCTTCCTGCACAATTTTGAGACAGTGTTTGCTCACCACGTAGAAACAGCAAATATGCATGTTGGAAATTGGGAAAACAAATATGTCAGAAAGCATTTCATGCATCGTTTAAAATTATATTTAAACAGTACTCTGGTTGTAAATTAAAGAAAGGAGAAATTATGTGGCTAAGCTTTCATAAATGTCAGATACCAAATTCATAGAAATTAATAAATACAAATCAAGGACAATTTATCTTTTTTTCATTAAATAAAACAGTAATTCACGGAGTGCAAATGAGACTCACAGACACACATTATTGTAGGGAAGGGTGATACCGCATTCCAGGAATATTTGTAGCACATTAGATATGTTGCCTCAAATGGACAGGAATAAATTAGAAATAGCATGTATATTTTATGACATATTGATGATAATTTTTCTCCCTTTTAAAATCCGTCCTTCTTCTCTTTGAGTTTAACCCTTCCCTTGGGGTGGGGGGATGCTACCACTGTATGTCACAAGCCTGTTCTGGAGGCATGGTAGCTGATAAGCCAAGGAGTGTAAGAAGATTTATATAGTTGGACTAGATTGGGGGGTGAAGTGCTGGCCTTTCTCATACTTTTCCTGTTTGCTGACCCATGCAGCCATCTAACCCTGCTTAGATTTTTGAGGAGTCTGGACAAAGGGGCAATTTATAGTGGCAGCTTGTAATTATCTAGACGAGCCTGCAATCCTGGGATCTCTATGGACTGTGCCATCTGTGGCCAAGTGGACTGGAGAAGGGACAAGAAAGAGGAGGACAAAACTGTGTTTCTCTTTATTTAAAAACAAAAACTAGTCTTTTCAGATCTGTGGTGATTGAGTAAGACTAGCCCCCACAGGCTCACGTGTTTGAATACTAAGTCACCAGGGAAGGTAACTTTTGAAAGGATTAGAAGGATTAGGAGGTGTGTCACTGGGAGTAGACTTTGAGGTTTCAAAAGCCCATGCCAGGCCTAGTGTTTCTCCTTCTGTCTATAAATCTGGATATAGCATTCTCAGCTACTTCTCCAGCACCATGCCTGCCTGCATTCGGCCATGCCCTCTACCATGATGATTCAGGTCTTGCTGCCTTGACTTCCCCTCTAAGAGGCACTTGAGCCAGAATGAACCCTCTCTTACGTTGCCTCTGTCAGAGTATTTTATCTCAGCAACAGGGGAGAAACAAAGACACTCGTCTTTCATCTTTAATCTATTTCTGCATTTTGTACAACAAACATAAATTTTATTGATCCTGTGTTAGTCATTGGTCTATGCTGTGAAGAGACGCCATGAGCAAGGGCACTCTTATAATTGAGAGCATTTGATTGAGGCTTGCTTACAGTTTCAGTTGCTTAGTCCTAAACAGAGCAGGGAATGTTCCTGCTGTGCTCTGCCCCATTCCTCAATCCTGTGCAGTCCATGACTCCAAGCGAGGGAATGGTCCCACCCACAATGAAAATGAGAATCCTACATCACTTGTGGTACTCAAGGGAATTCCTTATAGGCATGCCTATAGATCTGTCTCCTGCATGACCTAGCGCCAAGCTGACAGTTGACAGTAATTCTCACATTCGAATTATCTAACATCTGACCACTCAAAACCAACTCTTTTGTGTCTTTTTTGTCTGTGTGTTTGTTATAAACTACACACTTTATGAAGACTTCTAGAAGGATTCTTCAACACATGTTTTCTTTGCTTTTCCTTTATTTTATTTGTGTTGTTGTTTCACAGAATTTTAATAATTGAGCCATCCCCTCCTGTTGGACATATGGAATGATTTTAATCCTCTGATGCTCCATTAATGTGATAACTGCAACAATACCTGCTCTGCCTCTCTGCCAACACGCTCTCATCCAGAGTGTGCTCTGGGGCAGGCAACGTCTGAAAAGCCAGGTGGCTTAGCACTTGTCACCAAGATTATGTCCCACTTAATGGAAGGAGAAAATAGACTTTCCCCAGTTGTCCTGGGCCATCTACACATGTACCATGGCATATGTGCACACACACACACATGGGGAGAGAGGGGAGAGAGAGAGAGAGAAAATAAATACTAAACGTAGAAGGGGTAAATGGTGGTAGGAATGACAAAATTCATCATTGTCATAAGATAGTAAAAGAAACAAAGTAAAAATGCATATGTATGTGTACATGTGCACATATGCACTTGTAGATACTGATAATGTGATACACGGAAACAAAGGAAAGTGTGATGAGCCCTTGCTTTGCATGGACTGTACAGAGGGGAATCTGAGAAATGAGTGTGTGGAAGAGATGAGCAAATCTGCAGGCTGTGGGTTGCAGACCTGAGGTGAAATCCAGCCTGCAGGGTGGGGGGTGGGGGGACACCATGGACATGTAACTTAGGAAGTGTGGTCATGACATTCCAGCACCTACGGGAGCAAAGGGGAGAAATGGACCTGCAATACAGGCTTAGAATGCAGAGGGAAGTGTGGGAGGAAGAATGGAAATGGCGGGGGGGGGGGGGAGTGTATGAGAAGAGAGGGGAGGGAAGGAAGTGTGGAAGGAAGGAAGGAAGGAAGGAAGGAAGGAAGGAAGGAAGGAAGGAAGGAAGGGGAGGGAGGGAAGTGTGGGAGGGAGGAAGGAGAGGGAAGTATGAGAGGAAAGGGGAAGGTTCAGTGTCAGCTGGACAGAGACCATGTTAAATGGTACCATTATTTTGAAGTAGTGCTGATCACAACCTGGCTTAGCTGGATTGAGAAAAATCCATTAGTTAACAAAACAGAAGTAGTGACTACTCTTTCTCTTTCTCTTCATCACTTACTATGGCTTTTTGACAAGTCTCCGTGAATCCAGCACGAGGGGTCTTTTAGTGGGTAAGGGTGCTTGCCACTGGGTTCAATACCTGGGACCTACGTGCTGGAAGGAGACAGCCAAGTCCTGTAAGTTGTCTTAAGAACCCAACATGTGCACTGTGGGCCTTGTGTGCCTGTACATTCACACACACACACAGCCCCACGTGTTCACATGGATGTGACATAGCACTCTTTTGCATCTACCAAGAATGTCCATTCTCTTTCATCCTGATGAATGCTACCAGACAGCATTTCTAGGTCTTGTGAATAGGTTCAAGTATGAAAGGACAACGTCACTTAACTGCAGCATATAGAGGTACTGAAGGAGCCCGGCAGCAGAAACAATGTATCCTTTACTTGGGAGGGCCCCACTATACTAATTAATAAGATGTGGTTGGTATGTAATGACCTTCTCTTTCATTTATTTGTCTTGGTGTTGAAGACAAGGTCTTGCTGGTCTGGAAGTTGAAGAGTCCTGCCTCCCAAGTGCTCGGATTGTGGGCCTGCATCACCACTCCTGTGGGTAGTCTCCTGAGTATGCCCACCCAAGCATCCCCTGTGCTTTTCATAGTTACACTAGCTTCATTAAATGAATTTGGCAACTTTTCTGCTTTTTCCAATCATTGGAAAATAATGTGTTTAACTGTGAAATTAAAGGGACAATGATACTGTTTAGGCCTCTGTCTTTGGGGTGGAGAGTTGGGCAGGGATCTACGGGAAATAGACAATGGTTCATTTGTAGAGTCTGTTGCCTTGATGATTACAGTTTTATTTTTGTTTTGTGCCTACCACAATCTCTCTCTCTCTCTCTGTGTGTGTGTGTGTGATGTGTGTGGTGCGTGCGCGCGAGAGCGTGCGTGTGCACAGGTGCACATGTGCGTAGAGGCCAGAGATCAACCTTGGTTGTCATTCCTCAGGCCATCCACCATGGGTTTTTTTGATGGACAGTTTCTCACTGGCCTTGAGCTCATGAAGTAAGTGGAACTGGTTGGATGATGGCCCCAGAGTCTCTGCCTCCCTAGCACTGGGGTCTGAGCACATATGGCCAAGCCCGAATTCTTTGATATAGGCTTTAAGCATCAAACTCAGGTTCCCAGGCTGGTCAGCCAACGCTTTGCCGACTGACCCATCTCCCGAGTCCCTTTAGTGGAGTTCAAGGATGCCTGTTACTTTCCTACTTGCTCTCAGAGCATTTCTCTGTCTTCCTACTGAAATTGAATTTCTCAGATCCTTCCTCTCTCCCAACAGCTGCCTCAGATCAACAGTCAGTGTCACCAAGAGATGAATGGACATGAAAGAGGGACCTATGCCCCCCGATCCACTGCCTCTAACTTTAGTCGTGGCTGTATCTTCTGGGGTTTAGCCCCCGCAAACCAGCATTGCCTATACCCCAGCTCTCCTTCACTTCTACCATAAACCTGACATGTACAAACGATCCCGACTCTTGCACCGCCATACCAACTGTCTCTGCAGCTTCTCCAGGCCTGGGGGTGACAACAGCTTCCAATAGACTAATCTTAGTAGGAATTCGCCAACTCTTCTTTCCCTCTGAAGTCCTCTATTGTAACCACTGCGCAGGAAACCCCTTTAACTGAGCTGCCCAAGAAACCTTGCTTGTGAAACCAGCCCTGGCTGATTCCGAAAGGCCACACTCTTCTAGAAACGTACCAGCGTCATCTGGCTTCTCTAGCAAATTGTTTACAAACAAAAGATGGCTGACAGAATATTCAGGTAAGAGGTTTAGACTCTACTCTATACCCATAGCTGTTGCATTCTCCCTTTCTTACCATGTATTCAGTTCTCTCTCTCTCTCTCTTTCTCTCTCTCTCTCTCTCTCTCTCTCTCTCTCTCTCATCATTCTTTTAAAAAAAAGTGACCTGGGACTTGAGTGTTGGCTCAGCAGTCAGGAACACTTGCTGATCTTGTAGAAGACTCAACCTCAATTCCCAGCACCCACATGATTGCTTACAAATGTGTGCAACTGCAGTCCCAGTGGCTCTGAAGCCCTCCTGTGGTACACATACATGCATGCAGCCAAAACAAACAAACAAAACCCATCTATACATTTAAAATAATAAAACTAATGCATCTAATTTCTTTTAAATGTAAACTGACTTACAGTAAAATAAATGGCAATGGCATGGCATGAAGTGAATGACAAGAACATTGGCTGCCTATGGGGAGAAGGTTGGGTGACTACCCCCCCCCTCTCTCTTACACACACACATACACACACGGAGAGACAGAGACAGGGAGACAGAGAGAGACAGAGAGAGAAAGCTTCTGTTTGCATACAAAACCATACATTTCGAATTCTGAGCCATGTGACCGATTCTAAGAATTAGATTTTAAATAGTTTAAGAGAAGAGATTCTGGAGAGACAACTCAGTGGCCGGGTGGCTGCTCTTCAGAGTACCCATATTCAGTTCCCACCACCTACACCAAGCAGTTTACAACTTCTGGCAACTCCATCTCTACGGGATCTTATACCCCTGGCCTCCAGGGCATCAACACTTATGTACACACATCCACACAGGCATGTAGCCACACTTACTCCTGATTTTATTATCTTTATTATTTCTTCCTTTTTAGTCCAAGTTCACTGGGTTCTTCCAGATCAGTTATTTCAGCTTTTAGTTCATCAATAAATTTAAGGCTATATTGTTTTTAAATATTACGTTAGAATAGCTAAGTGTGGTCGTGCCCTCTTGCAGTCTTAACACAAAAAAGCTGGAGCAGAGGAACCCAAGTTCACAGGCAGCTTGGGGTCCATAGTAAGATGCTGTTTCAAAAAAAATTAAATAAAATCAATAGGCTATTCACATTTTGATTTTTGAAAAGGGTGGATCTTATGGTGTTTATTTTTTAAATATTTCATTATTGATACTGTCCTATCTGATTTACTCACTGGATTAGTTATGTGTATCTTAGATTTTCCAAACCCAGTCACTCTGAATTCTCCTTTGACCATTACTTTCTTTCATCCTTCTCACCTTGGGTTTTGAGACAGGATTTTACTGTGTAGCCTGGCTGGTCTGGAACAGGCTGGCCTTGAACCCACAGAGCTCTGCCTGCCTCTGCCTCCCAAGTACTGACATAGAAAGAGTGCACCATCTCCACCCACTCAGCTTGACCGTTTGTTTCCTGTTGAAATTTATTGAGGTTTGAGCTGTGGTTGGTGGGGCAAGCTGACTTTGACACTTGCTGGGTAGCGTGGAAAGGTTCGTTTTACACATAGTAATTTAAAATGAAAATGGAGCATACCTTGCTTTCCCAGGACTTGTGTCTCCTGGTGACTTTTCCCCTGGTGGAGTGGGTGCTCTTAAACACAAGTGTGATAAAGTAAGCCCCATGGTTTGCTTTATAATTGTCAGCTACTGTTTTATTAATATCAAGACTATGTTGGGCTGGTGAGATGGCTCACCAGTTAAGAGCACTGACTGCTCTTCCGAAGGTCCTGAGTTCAGATCCCAGCAACCACATGGTGGCTCACAACCATCCATAGTGAGATCATAGTGATGCCCTCTTCTGGTGTGTCTAAAGTCAGCTACAGTGTACTTACATATAATAATAAACCTTTGGGCCGGAACCAGTAGGGCTGGCATGAGAAGAGGTCCTGAGTTCAATTCCCAGCAACCACATTATGGCCCACAACCATCTGTACAACTACAGTGTACTCATATACATAAAATAAATAAATAAATAAATATTTTTAAAAAATCAAATTAAAAAAGGACTATGTTGCTAGTTGGATACGCACTTGAGGTTGCTATCGAGTCTTTATGGATTGATATCACACTATTTGGTGCTTCATATTGTCTTTACTGAACACATTCCATTTGAAACAGGTTTTTTCCAGTATCCCTGGCTGGCCTGGAGATAGCTATATATGGTGTGCTCAGTGGAATATGGAGACCCAGACTGGCCTTGAATAATGGCAATCCCCCTGCCTAACCTCTGGAGTTCTGGGATTACAGGAGTATACTACCATGCCTTGCATACATGTTCTATCTATTCAAATATATGGTCTCTACCATCTCTCTATGTATTTCCCTAGTATATCTTATTTTATTCCTTGATTTTTTTCAATGTCCGGAGTCTTTCTATAGCTGTCGATCTTGAAGGGAACTTGGGACTTGACTTTTAAAAACCGTGTGCACTAGAGATATAGCTCTGTGTTAAAACACACACTCAGCATACCGGAGTTTGACTCCCAGACATCTCTCTGTGCTATTTTCATCTATGTTGATGTGATAATATGTCCCCAGCACAGGCAAGTAAGAGGTGCTTATGATTACAGCTTACAGCACACCACCGATGGGAAGGTAAGGCCGGAACTCAAGAGATTTAGTCATATCATGTGGGTTAAAATGGTGCCCTGCATCTGGTCTACCACAGGGCTAGGGCTGCTCATGGAGGCAGGATGCGGGAAGTTTGAAGCCAAAGGACCCCACTCCAGTGGTGGGGAGGTACAGTCTGAGATCCCCAAGGAACTGCTGGAATTGGCTTGGGCCCCCCTCCACCCCCAACCTCCCGCCTGCACAGAGGCCAAGGATGACAGGTTCTCAGTCTCTTGGGCACCGCAGATGCTGCTGAATGCAGTGGAAGAGCTGAGAACAGAGTGTGGGCCCAAGGGCGGTCTCTAGCCCTAGCCCTGGCCGAAGAGAAAAGGGCAGAAGGAAAGCTCTGGCTGGTTCCTGAGGGGATGAGAGTGTCCTAGGCTTGCTTGGCGACAGTTTGGGTTGGCAGAAGCTGTGTCTGGAAACGCAGAGAGGCCTCCTGCGTGAAATTAGATGTGTGGCTTTTTACAAGGAGACCTGCTCCATTGCTCCAGCTCGGTGGATCCCGATGAGAAGAGATAGTCCATGGTTTTAAGGCATTTATTGTTTCAGGGAGAAGTGTCTGGGAAGGGGAGTTAAGAGGGTAGTAGAGGCAGAAAAAGGCAGAGAGAAGGAGAGAGAAGTAGAGGCCGGCCATGGCCATGTGGAGAGGGGGGGAAGGCAATGCAGAGAGAGGAGGAGCAAGAGGGCAAGAGAGAAGTAAGCAGGAAGTGTGAGAGAGGGAGGAGGAGGCAAGCAGCCCCCTTTATAGTGGACTGGCCTACCTGGCTGTTGCCAGGTAACTATGGGGAGGAGCATACATGGCTGTTGCCAGGTAACTGTGGGGGTGGAGTCCAGACAGAATACCAGGAGCTTGGAGCATTGCCCTATGAGAGTGATGGTCACAGAATTATGGAGCTGGGGCCTCATGTCAGGAGTCAAGTGTCTGGGAGCATGGTAAACAGGCATTCTGTCCCTTGTATGAACACCTGCTGGGGCTCCGGGATTTAAACCTATCTTGACCAGAAAACAGGCTGCCTTTCACAGTCCCACAATATCTTATACACAGAAGCAGAGTGATGTCTGGGAGTTAAATTCTTGTATGCTTAGTATGGCCTCAGGAGACAGAGGCAGGTGGATCTCTCTGAGTTCCACCAGGCCAGCCTGGCCTACAGAGTGAGTTCCAGGATAGCTAGGACTACACAGAGAAACCCTGTCTCACGGAACGGAACGGAACGGAACGGAACGGAACGGAACGGAACGGAACGGAACGGAACAGAACAGAACAAAGCAGGAGGAAACAAGTGTTCACACACTGCCCATTTGCCTTCTTGCTGCTTACATCCATACAGATTAGGCTCCAGCCCATGAGATGACGCCGTCCTCAGGGCAGATGGTCCCACCTTAATTAACAGTCAAGACAGTCCCCTACCGACATGCCTGCTGGCCAACCAGAGCTGGATAATTTCCTACTAAGACTCTCTTCCCAGGTGATTCTAGGCTGTGTCAAGTGGATGGCACAGACTAAGCATACCCCTCAATACCACACAACGAGTGGGAAATAAAGCTATTTTAGAATTCAAGTGATGTGATTGTGGACCTAGAAAGACCAGAAGCTACACAAGCAAGAATGAGAAGAACAACACGAAGTCTCTGGCATATGTGAGTTGGGCAAGTCTATAGGACATAAGGCCCACTCATAAAAGTCATTTGCTTTTCTGCACACTCAGTGGGATAAGGAGACCTTCAACTTCACTTCCATTCACTGCTGCTCCTGCAAATGTAGTTATGTAAGCTAAAATCTGTAGCCTTGTGCTTTTCCACTATGGCCGGAGTTCCTGAATAATGATTCGGAGGCTTACTTGTGTGTGAAGAAATGTCTAACCCATGAGCTTGGACTTGTTCCCCAACTCTCTCTTAACTTATAACCCATGTATTCTATTCTATGTCTGCCACCTGGCTGGTTAGTTACCTCTCCTAGTTTCAAATGTCCAACTTCCTCAAAGTTTGAAGTAAAGCCCTTGCCTCTGATTAGCTCCCAGAGCTCCTATCTCTCTACCAGAACTCCCACCTCTTACTTATTGCCTTTTGCTAGTAGGCCATCAGGTTTGTATTGACAGGTGATGCTTCCACACAGTATACAAGAGATTTTCTCTATATAAATCTAACAAAATATGCATACTATCAGTATGCTAGAAATTATAAAGTGAAAAAACAAACAAACAAACAAACACAGATGATCTGGGCAAGTAGAGGCATACAGTGTTGGTAGACCAGAAGGTGAAACATAATACAAGTGTCCATTGCTCTAAAGCAGTATACAGGCTTCCTGCTACGCCCGTGAAAATATCAGCAAGACCCTTTATAGAAGGACTAATGTCACCTAAGGTCATTCTAAAACTATATGAAAAGGCAAGAGACGGTGAGTAACAAACTAGAAGAACAACACTTTAAGTGACAGTCTACTTTGTTTTAAGACTTACAGCTACAGCAATCGAATCTACGGGAGTGTACACAGAGCGGTAAACTGCTGGATTCATGTGAATACACTTAAGCAGTGTTCACACAGCAAGCTGGGGAAGGATGATAGCTTTTCCACAGAGGGATGAATGAGGTGGGCATATGGGCAACAATCAAAGCAAAGTAAGAAGAAAACAAAAGAAGGAGATTGGAAAGAAGGGAAGAAAAGAGAGATGAAGGAGGGGAGGGAAGAAGGGTGGGAGGGAGGGAAGGAGGGAGGGAGGGAGGGAGGGAGGGAGGGAGGGAGGGAGGGAGGAACATAGTATAAAATGGAACTTTGACCCACACTTTGTACAAAAGCTAATTCGGAATGTGTTGTGGACTTAAATGCAAAATTGTTTATAAAACCATTAATTGTAAATATGAAGACATAGAGGAAAAAGCGCCAAAAGCTAGACCTGGGGAGAGCACTCTCAAATTTGACACCAAAAACATAATCTACAAAAGCAAAACTTATCAATTGTAACTCCTCCATATTAAAAACTTTTACTCTAGAAAGGACTCTCTTCAGAAATGAAAAGATAAGCCAAAATAGGCAGGGAATGTGTGCAGAACAAGCATACCATACTGACTTCTGTCTGGAGTACATAACAGAATTCCCAAAGTTTAACAGTAAATCCACACAATTGAGTTAAGAGGTTCAAAAGACACAAGACACTTCACAAAGAGAACATACAAATGGAACATATACATATAGGAGTGTGCTCGTGTGCACACACGTTCACACACACATGGACACATAGGCACACATACAGGCATATAGGCACATACATATGTTCACACATGTGCACACATACACACAAAATGTCCAACACCATTGGCCATTGAAGAAACCAAACCAAATCACAGTGAGACAGTACCATATATCTATCAGAATTATGAGCGTTCCAAATAACAGCAAGAATGCATGAAACACAATCATTTATACATCTCTTCCTGGAATGCTAAATGCTTCAGGCACCCTGGGAAACTGTTTGGCAGTTTATTTTAAAAGTAAACATATACTCTCCCTATGAATAGGCAATTATACCTCCTGGGCATTGATCAGGTGAAAAAAAGTTATAAACTTAAAGAAACAGGTGTGTGAATGTCCATAGAAACTTTATTTATGCTTAACCCAGCCCCAGATGGACGCTCTAGGACCATTTGTTCTTCAGTGAACAAATAGATTAAAAGAACCCTGTAGATCATACCCAGGAAAGAGAATTGAGAGGGAGAGAGGGAAGGAGGGAGGGAGGGAGGGAGATGAATAAACAAAACAACAGGAAAAAAGCTAGGAGAAAATTGATACATACTGTCTGAAGCCATTTATATAATACTCTTGAAATAACAAAATTATAGAGATATAAAAACAGATTAGAAGTTCAGGGATTTGTGGCAAGAGAGGAGGGCAAAGCTTTAAAACTGTAAAGGAGGTTGCTTTGGGGGTAGAGTCTATACATCACCCCTCTCACCTCCAACTCCAAAGTGAGAGAGCTGGAAGCTACCCAAAGATCTCAATTTGCAGGTGGTTCATTTAGGGATCTTTGATGCCTTGCAACCAAGGCAGTGATGCCCTGAAAACCCTTTGAAAATGTTAGAGAGGGTCAGCAAGATGGCTCAGAGGGTAAGGATTTTGCCATCGCTTCTGCCAATCTGAGCTGGATTCCAGGGGCCCACATGGTGGAAGGAGAGAATTAACTCCTGAAACTCACTTCTGAACCTTCACAAATATGTGCGCACACACAAATAATAAATAAATAAATAAATAAATAAATAAATATGAATGAGAGAGAGAGAGAGAGAGTGCGCATGCCATTACAACTAAAAAGCAACCTTTTCACAGAAACTGAAAAAAAAATGTGCATCATCAGATCCATAATCAGAAACCCATGGTATTGATCACTAGAGAGAATTTCAGTTTGGCTCCACTTTTATTGCACAGACAATAAAATTATTTCCCTGGTTAGTATAGTAGTCTGCGTGCTACATTTTAAAATGCAGATGGGGAGACGTCTCAGCTGGTAAGAGTACTTGCTACAGTAAGTCTGGCTGTGCAAGTTGTATCACCAGAACCCACATCATAACATGATGCTGATGGACCATCTGTCATCCTAGAATTCCTACAGGGAACTGGGGAGTAGAGGCAAAATATAAGAAACTCTGCTCAGAGGCAGAAAATGGGGAGAGCCTACCTCAGCACCGGAGTGGAAGAAGAAAAATGATTTCTGAAAAGTTGTCCTCTGACCTCCAAATGCACACTCATCTCCCCACCCCACCCCCTGCCAATGCACACACCCACACACACACCCACACACACAAATGAATGTACAATAAGTGATTTTTTTAAAACTCTGGGCTAGAGGACAGGTTAGAATGCTGGCTGGAAAGTCATTCTGAAAGCAATCCATCTCGAATCTTAAAGGGGAGAGATTTTAAGATAGCTAAATGCTAAATATTAATAAATCTCTAGGATGCAATCGGGAAAAGACTCAATCTTAAATAACATCACAGGAGTTAGAAAAGTCTTTCTACATGATAAGTATCATTTCTACAACGTTACTTTTTTTTTTTTTTTTTTTTTTTTTTTGGTTTTTCAAGACAGGGTTTCTCTGTATAGCCCTGGCTGTCCTGGAACTTACTCTGTAGACCAGGCTGGCCTCGAACTCAGAAATCCGCCTGCCTCTGCCTCCCGAGTGCTGGGATTAAAGGCGTGCGCCACCACGCCCGACACACAACGTTACTTATTATAAATACCCACCAGGGCTTCAACTTTCCTTACCTTCATAATTATCTGGACATTAAGTCTCAATTGGAGTATCTTTTTTTTTTCATTTAGTGGGCTCGTGCATGAGCACACTTACGTGTGTGTGTGTGTGTGTGTGTGTGTGTGTGTGTGTCCATGCCACAGCATACCTAGAAAGGGTCAGGACATATTGCAAGAGTTGCTTCCCTCCCTCCACCGTGAGGGCTCTGGGATGAAGCTCACTTCATCAGGCTGGGTGGCAAGCATCTTTACCTGCTGAGCCAGCTTGCTTGCTCCCTAATTCATATTTTTATTACAATTATTGATGTTTGAAATGATCTTCCTAAGTATTTGATTCTCTTTTAACAATTCTCTTTCATAACCATGCTCCCGCGTCTTCAGCTTCGCATTGTATGGTAAATGTTCTGAACCGTGTTTAGTTCCCCCTTCCCATTTGGAAGCTACACATTGCATCTCTATTCTTAGTGTGCTATACTTACCTTTTAAAGATATACAACTATAACTTTTAAATGTTCATGAAAATTATCTATTGGTTACTTATTACTTACTTATACGGGGTCTTGCCATGTAGCCCAGGCTGGCTTTGAACCAACATCCTCCTTCTTTAACCTTCCAAATGCTGGGATTTGACTGTGCATCCGCATGCCCTGCTGTGCGTTCCCATAAGAACTTTGACGTTACCCTTTACTGCCATCTCCTTAAACACACCAAGAGGCATAATTTAGCGACTTATAGAGCAAAGCTTGATCTTCCTGTTCAGTCTATGGTTAACTAAACGGCATCCATGTGTCTTCATCGACTTCTTTTCCTACCGTTGTTTCTTTCACCCTGCATCTCCCAGCCTGTCCAGTTCAAATCGTGGTCCTCACCAGCTCTGAGAACCCAGTCTGTCTGTGCCTCGGTGTTCTGACTGTAACATGGGCTGAAAACTGTGTCAGCCTCATTGTACTGTTGCCTGAGGTGCTAAGTCGACACTTACTCTCAAGGTATTCGTTTAATGGCCTGGGGGGATGGGGAATGCTTCCAGGTCTTCCTTTTGTCTGTCTTCTCAGTGAGAGTTGTGGTTCTTATGCAGGCAGATTGGAGACTGTTCTTCTATAGCAGTCTGAATAATTATTCTACTTGTTGATGCTGATGTTGATACATTGTTGATACATTGTTGCTATCCATTGTAGGCCACCTGCCTTTTCTTTCCAGGACCTTTGAGGATTCCATTTGCTGTTGATGCTTTCCAGTTTCCAGGCAGTGTGGACCTATATCTACTATTTGGGATTTGGTGTGGGCTTTCAGTTTGGGGAAATTCTTGCCCGTTTTCTCCTTAAATGCTACTTCGGGCTTACTTATGCCGGTTTCCCTTTGGAATCTTCTATAGATGTACTTTGGAACCTCTTAATCTATCATGACTCAAAACTTTTTTCTCTTCCTTGTTGTCTGCCTGTGCTCCTTCTGTGTGAACCCCTCATCACTAATTTCGACCTCTATTTTTTGCTGATATTTTATTCCAAATAATGTAAATTTTTTTGTTTGGTTTTGGTTTTGGTTTTTCGAGGCAGGGTTTCTCTGTGTAGCCCTGGCTAGCCTGGAACTCACTCTGTAGACCAGGCTGGCTTTGAACTCAGAAATCTTCCTGCCTCTGCCTCCCAAGTGCTGAGATTAAAGGCATGCGGCACCGCTGCACGGTATTTTCAATTTTTTAAAACCTGTTCTTTTTATATGGACTTTATCTGAAAACTATGCACTTGTTGCTGTTAATTTCTATGAATAATTTCTCAATCATGTAAAAACAACCCATATTCATAGGAAGGAATAGACAAAGTTTAAACCTTTATGTTTTGAGACAGTGAAACTTGATTTTTAGTTTTTAAACATTGTTTATTGTATGCGTATCTATGTATACGTGTGAGTATCCTGCCCTGGCAGGCATGTGGAAGCCACAAAGAAACTTTTGGGGGTCAGTTGCTCCCATCACATGGGTCTCAAGGATTAAACTTGGTTCCAAGGCTTGGCACCAAGGACTCTTTCCCATTGGGCCAACTCACTGTCTTTATGTTAGTTGTGTAAGAATCATTCCACCCAGTAAGAAGGGTCCGTAACAGATGTGTCTGTGGTAGGGCTTTCCCGTCTCACACTGGAGCATCCTCACTTCAGGCACAGGCTGGCAGCGTCTTGATTCCCTTGCGTGGGTCCTACCTGGAAGCGTGGAAGAGCTCTGCATATCCGGAATACAGCTGGCTGAGCCATGCGAAACTGTCTTCAGCAGCGACCAGCAGAGAGCAAGCGCCTCATACTCCAAGTAAAAGGCCCAAATCTCTTCTCTGAGGATCGGATCTCTTCTCTGAGAGAAGCCACTTGCCAAGTGGCTCCTTTCACGCTCAGAACACAGCCGCTTAGCTTCCGTGGGTCCCAAGGGTGCCTTGGTTTTTAACTAGAACACTTTATTAGTTCTGCCCCATCAGGAGCTGGGCCTCAGTGTGTGTCCTTGATCTCAAAGGACTCGAAAGTCCTCAAAAAGCCCTTATGAAGACCAGAGCCACCTCTGAAAGATTAGAAGACTGCATCTCACAGTGGCAGTCGATCTCAAAGCCGCCTTGCAGAGAATGAGAGGCAAGGAGGGCCACGGGATGGGCTTCTTACAAACCACACGCTAACATCTCCGTTTTGGTCAGATGTTATGTTTCTCATAGTAGTCACTTTTTTCATCTCTATGACAAGAGCCATTTTTTATTCTGGATCACAGTTTGGAGGGGTACAGCTAGTCCTAACAGGGAAACTACTGTCCAGGAGCTTGAGGTGGCTGGCTGGTCACATGACATCTGCAGGCAGGAAGCAAAGGCAGATGAAAGTTTGTGTCAGCTCACTCTCTTCTCCTCATTCTGCCTGGAACCTGCCCCCCGCCCCCCGGGAGGGAACGCTACTACCCACATTCAAATTGGGTCCTCCCTCCTCATATAAACATATAAACCTCTCTGGACGTACCTTCATAGACAAATCCAGATGTGCGTTTCCTTGGTGATTATAAAGTCAGTCCAGTGGACACTGGATTAACATCCTGGTTTTTTTTTTTTTTTTTTTTTGGGGGGGGTGTTTTCAACACTGTTCAAACATCTTTCCAGGAAGTAGCTCATACTCTTGTATATTCTCTCTTTTCCTCCCTTCCCTTTCCTCTCCCTCTCCCTCTCCCTCTCCCTCTCCCTCTCCCTCTCCCTCTCCCTCTCCCTCTCCCTCTCCCTCTCCCTCTCCCTCTCCCTCTCCCTCTCTCTCTGTCTCTCTGACTTTAGCGAAGTGCTTACAGCAGGATAACAGGATCTCTCCCCATGTTCACTTCCTCCCTAAGTGGTCCCTATCTCCTCCTCTTTAGATCTATACCAAGTGAAGAAAACTTCGTTGTTGCTATTGTTGATTAGCACTACTAATGAGAAATAATTTTATTTTGGAGCGGAACAATGACACATACAGACAAGAGATATAGATAGCTAAATGGCTAGGCAAGCTCAAATGCCTGTCATCAGGCGGGACCAGCACTCCTCCTAGCTCCTGCTGTAACAGTAGCAAAAAGCCCACAAATACCATGAATATTTGGTCCATGTGGAACCCTTTGAGATGGCCCTATACTGTGTAATGAGTCTATCAGTAATGCATTTTTTTTTTACTTCTGACATGTTATAAACGAATTCAGCAACCCCGTGGACCATTATGAGTACTTAAGAACGTGGTTCAACGGGCTTGAAAGACACAGGAAGACAGCCAAAGGAGCTATCTGTGTATGGGCAGCATTCCCAGAGAGCCTCATAAGGAAAAAGAAGCAACAGATTCGTCAATTGGAGTTCTTTTAATAGTTCTATTATGATGTCTAATTGTGAGTGGAAGGCCCTATGACTTCATCAGAGGACTAAGCACTCAAGTTGAAACTTGTTGACTCAACTTGCCTTCTTTCAAAACACTAGAATGTGAGCAAGCTCTTGACAGCTAAGTGAAACTCGCAAAGTTTATCTTACCTACAAAACCATAGTAAAGAAAAAAAATCACAAATAGTTTTATAAGCTCAACTTCACTGACCACAAATACTTCCTTTTGCTAGTGACTTAGCCAAGATGATGCAAAGATGTTGGGACTGGGATTTGAACCCAGATTTCTCCACGCTGCTGTGACAAAGTAGCTCCAATTCCTGATAGGTAAGGATGGAAGCAAATGAAAGAACATGCTGGAACTATACAGATGCTTAAAGAATAACTTGTGGATATGAACTCGAATAAATTCACAAGGGTAAAAAGAATTGCCTTCATCTTCAAATGGGCTTTTATAACTCCAAGCACATTTATGGCATATACGTGTGCATGTCATCACCTTTAGCCCCTTGGTTTCCACTAAACTGCTTTATTAGTGGCATCTCAGTGGGAGCTGGGAAGAGAGCTGACGTCTGCATGGCGCTCCTTGTTCTCTGCATCCCGGATGTAAGTGGGTGGGTTTCTCCATGGTGGGAGCTATTTTTAATCCCTGAAAAATAAAATAAAATTTAGGGAATAAATCTTGTTCAATTCTTAAAGTTCTTCAGTGTTTCTTTTCTTCCTTTATTTTTGGCATATATGTACACATGTATGTGCATGTATGTGAGGTTTAAGGTTGACAACCAGTGTCTTCCTCGACCACTCTCCACCTTCTGTATTAAGGCCCGGCCGCTCACTGAAGACAGAGTTACCATTGCATTGCATGCTGGGATTATGGGCAGCTTGTTGTATGGGTGCTGGAGAGCTACACACTAGCCCTCTTTTCCCACTGAGTTGTCTCCCCAGAATGTCCCATCTTAGTGTTTCTTTTTTTTTCTTTCTTTTTTTTTGGTTTTTTGAGACAGGGTTTCTCTGTGTAGTCCTGGCTGTCCTGGAACTCGCTCTGTAGACTAGGCTGGCCTCGAACTCAGAAATCTGCCTGCCTCTGCCTCTCAAGTGCTGGGATTAAAGGTGTTTCTTAATGACTTTGCAGGAATTCTTTCCAACTGCAGATCCAGCAGTTATGTGCAGATCTGGAGTCAGTTAGGGCTGGCAGCCACCTTCTGACCTTGCCTCGGTTTCCTCATTCAGAGAAAGCTACATACCCTCTCCATAGTTGTGTGAACCAAATGAGTTAACTTATTCAACATATGTAGCACAGTGCCCAATAAGTAGTGCACGATCAATAAAAATGAGCTAACATTCCACCCAAAGTGTCTAATGTCCTTGGGTGGAAAGAAAGAAACTCAGCCTAGACTTGAGGCAGGAGTTGTTCCTGAGTAGCCCATCCTACATGCCTGCCTCTGCTTCTGTGCAGGGGCCAGAGAAACAAGGTAACCGGCAACTTTCATGACCCCCCCATTCCAGAAGTGGGTTCAAAGGACATGTTGACTGATTGACCTTTGCCAACCTGAGACAAACCTAGACATATCTGGGTAGAGAGTACTTCATGAGAAATTCTCTCCTTCACAGTAGCCTGTAAGCAAGCCTATGAGAGTATTTTCTTGATTAATGATTAGTGTGGGGGGGACTTGGCCCTTGGCCCACTGTGACTGGGGCCGCCCCTGGGCAGCCGTTCATGGGTTGATTAAGAAAGCAGGCTGAGCCAGCCACGGAAAGGAAAGCAATAAACAGAATTCCTTCGTTGCCTCTGCTTCAGTTCCTGCTTCCCGGTTCCTGCCTGGAGTTCGTGTCCCGTCTTCCCTCCATGAGGGACTGTAAGGCAAAATCAACTGTTTTCCTCCCCAAGTTGCATTTGTCATGGTGTTTATTCCAGGAGTAGAAACCTAACTAGGGCAGAAGACAGATGGCATACGGTGTGCTTATGATTGGGAATAAAATGTGAGCCCAAGGATAGGAAATACATGTTCAGAGCGGGTAGCAGGGAGATGTCTGAGGGAGTGAGGCCTGGACCTTGAAGACATCTGGGACTATGCACATCTGGGACATGGCCTTCCCAGGTCTGTCATGGGGAAAGGCCAGGGGCTGGGAAGCAATGTGGAAAAAGAATGGTAAGAAATGGAACCAGGGAGGTGGAATGGTACTTCCGTTCAAATGAGATAGGAACCATCTATAGGTTCTGAGCAGAGGACAGCCATGACCTCACTCCTCTGAGAAGGCTTGCTGAGGCTCAAGTGCGTGCGACAATTGCTTATAAAGAGGCAGAGTGAGAAAGCCGTTGCATGGGAGACAACTGCAGCAGTCCAGGAGAAGGCAGAAGTAGTTTTAGTTTGTTTCAGCAAGACACATAAATGGTAAATGGTGGTCATGTTATGTGTGTGTGTGTGTGTGTGTGTGTGTTTCCACGCATGTGCACATACAAGTGAACACACGTATGTGCTTAGGAACAGCAGCTAAGTGGTTAATGAGTCTGTAAGTCCACAGATCCTCAGAATGGATGGATACAATTATTTTATTTTATTTTAGATGCCTGTTTGTGTTCTAATGAGAAAAAGAAAGGGTATGGATTTGGATGGGTAGGGAGGTAGAGGATCCAGGAAGAGTTGGGGGAGGGAAACTGTGATTATATATATATATATATATATATATATATATATATATATACATGATTTTATATAAAATCATATTTTCAATTAGAATAAATAAATAAACCCCAGAAAGCCAACAGGGTGTCTCAGTATGGAGGCTGAGCCCCAAAGTAATGACGGTGGTTAATATTGATAGGCAACCTGATAGGGCCTAGAATCACCCAGAAGACAAACCTCTGAGTGTATCTGTGGGAGAGTTTCTGGGTTAGGTTAATTGAGGAGACAAGACATCCTCCACAACTGTAGAGTTGTGTAGGCAGCACCATTCCATGGGCTGGGATCCCAGGCTGAAGAAGCAAAATGAGCCTGGGCTTCACTGGGGTCTGTCATACATTGGGCTTCCTTTTCTCGGCTGAATACTATTCTATGTAATAGTATTTCTTTATTCATCCATCCAGGAACATTTGGTTTGCTTCCATGCCATGACAATTGTGAATAATGAGCCACAGATGCAAATATCCTGTTAGCCAACCTGTTCAGAGTTCCTGTGGATACTTACTATTAGTGGAGTTGCTACATTGTGGCAGTGTTGGTTTCTGGTTTTTGTTCTGTCTCTTTTTCCTTTTTGCTGAGCTGGGAACTGAAGCTAGAGTCATTTGCATGCTAGGCAATTGTCCTAGCATTGAGCTACATATAGCCAGTCCTCTTTCCTGTAGTTTAGGTTTTTTGAGATAAGTTGTCATTAAGTAGCCCTGACTGGTCTGCAATTTTCTATGTAGACCAGGTTGGCCTTGAACTTACAGAGATCCTCCTGCCTCTGCTTTCTGAGTTCTGGGATTAAAGGTGTGCACCACCACTTGCCTTTCTGTTTTGTTTTGATAAGTTCCCTACGCTGGCCTTGAACTTGCAACTACCATGCTGTCTTCTGTGACTCTCCTGACCTACATTCCTTCTAAAGTGTTTAAGGTCAACTTGCTCTTTATGGTCATTATAGTTGCTTTATGTGTCTTCTTATGAATTATCCAGTCCCCCAATTGCAGCCTTCATTGTTTTAATGTTTTTCCCTGTATTAAGTAAAGCAATGACTTATGAGTGGGTTTCCAAGATCCTTTTTTAATTGTTATTTCTTCATTCATAGTGTTCATTCTTTAGGTACAATAGAATTCATTTAACCAGTCCCAAAATGGCAGGCACTTCAGTCATCCCACATGCACACACACACTTCAGAGAGAGCGGGAAGATGGAGAATCAGTCTCCTGTGGAAGGGCTTTTTCGTACCTGCTCGTCCGTCCAGCAGATCTAATCAGCAGGAGCCCTGCAACTGCCTCCCATCTTGGACTCTGTTCTCTCCTGGGCTGGCTTGGTGTGCAGCCTGGCCTTCTTTATGCTGGAGTAAAGCTGGGTTTGAGCAGTTTTAATCTTAGACATTCCTCTGCTGCTGGGGGAGGCGGGAATCGCTCTTCTGGGAACTTCAGCAGCATTCTCATGGAGGACTTTAATGGAACCAGAGTGCCTTTCCTCTTGTAACCAGTCTCTGGGTTTAAGGCAATGTGGCTGGTGACTGGCATGCCCCGAGGGCCAGGTGGTGCTTAGCTATCCTAGGCGTCTGCTAACTTCCAGTGCTGTGCAAGTAGGTGGGATGATTTTAAAAGATACATGGCATCCTGACCAACACATGGGCAAGATCATTAGGAAGCCCAAAGTAAAGATTTTATTTTGTGTTTGTTTGTTTGTTTGTTTGTTTGTTTTTCGGGACAGGGTTTCTCTGTATAGCCCTGGCTGTCCTGGAACTCACTCTGTAGACCAGGCTGGCCTTGAACTCAGAAATCTGCCTGCCTCTGCCTCCCAAGTGCTGGGATTAAAGGTGTGCGCTACCACGCCCGGCCAAAGTAAAGATTTTTAAAGCTAAGTAATGTAACTAGAGACAAAACAAAGCAATATAACAACCTCATTAAAGCAACTCCCTCCCCCCGCCCCCCGCACACACAGACACACACACAGACACACACACAGACACACACTGCTACCCAACACCCTGCAGAAAAACAAACTAATGTTTCTGGGTTTGTTTTGAGGCAAAGATTCAGGTTTCCCAGGCTGATCCTAAGCTCACTACACAGATGAGGGTGGTCTTGAACTTTTGATTTTTCCTCCTTCTTCCTGAGGTGGTAAGGTGACAGCTGTTCGCCATGATGTCTGGAGGCTTTGTGCATGCTAACCGAATATGCTACTAAGGGAGCTACTTCAGTACCTAGCCCCAAACTAGTGTTTATTGTGTAGAAGGACCCATGTTAAAAATGTCAAGTGTAGTGATGTAGACTTGTAATCTCATAGCTGGAGAGAGAGACAGGTAGATTCCTGAGGCTTGCTGGCCAGACACCCTAGGCTATTTGGTGACTTCCAGTGAAAGACGCTATCCCAAAAAAACAAAGTTCTTGGCACCCGATGAACAACACCCAGGTTGTTCTCTGACTTCCACACACAAGTCCACGTGTGTACACACGTGGGTACATCTCCACACACATATGGGGGCTCCACACACATATGGGGGTGGAGGGGTGTGAGTGCACACTACTTTCAGACTCTAAGCTGGAGAATCAATTTTAAAAAAAAATCTTACTCAATTTGAAACACGCAGTTGAGTTGAAGAAGGGCCAGATTCCCTCCTCACCGTAGGTCCCTGGGGCCCAATGAAGGAATTCTTAGGGCTCAAGGCCTCTTAAAATCCGCTGACCTAGACTGTCTACCGGAGCCAACGTGAAGAATGCAGCTTGTGCAGAGACAACCCGATGTTTCCCAGGCTTTGTTCCAATGTTAAAATGGGAGAGCAGCAGCAAGCCATTAGCCAGACACGCCTGGGCGAGCCTCCATCAGATAGTGAGCCAAGCGCTACCTGGCATCTGGCTGTTGTTACCTCTCCTTTAATACAAGATGTCTTTCTAACTAAGCTTGGGCTCTTCCCCCCTAATCTCCCTTTGCTAGTGCTTTCAGTGTCTTGTCACCCACGGTTCCTACCCACCATTAGTCTGGGTGGTGTCCTGGAGGAGGAAACAGTTATCTCAAGTGTATATGTGTATCCCGTCTCCTAGCTCAGGACTTGTGGTCCTGCGCTGGTAAATAGTAAATAGAATGAATGGCATTAGCAGAGAGAGAAGGCTATGTGGCTCTGGACTATCCCAGTACGGAACTCGGACGAGATCATGACGCACCGGGAAGGTGTTCAGACACAGGCTTTGCACTTGATCCTGTAATCATTCCCTGGGCCGTGTTGAGATAGAAGGCCTTATGCACGCTAAGCAGCACTGAGCACTGAACCACACTCTGGGTCCTGATGGGATTTCCCCATCTATACAATGGAAGTACTTAGCCAAGCAGTGTTTTCTCTGGTGTGTTCCTAAGTCTCAGTCGTGGTGGACTACCCTAACAAAGACACCACTGGGCTGATGGGGTGACTCCACAGGTAATTGACTATCTAAGTTTGACCCTTGAGGTCCTCCTGGTGGAAGCAGAGAACCAAATCTGAAAGATTAGCCTTGCATCTCCATGTGGGTGCTATGGTATGTGTGTGTGCATCTCCCACATAATAGATAAACAAAGGTCTTTAAAAACGTGGAGAAACGTCATTGACTGCATGGCTTGGATGACAGACGTTTATTCCTCATGGATCTGAGAGAGCCAGGAAGTCCAAAGCCAAGATGTCGGCTGCAATGTGGGAGGTAAGAGCCTCATTTCTGGTTTTCAAGAGAGAGAAAGGAGGACAGGGGATCCTCTCAGGTTAGCTCCTTTAAAAAATTGATTTTTTTCTTTTTTTTTTACTATTTTAAAGTATTCATGCATGGGACTGTGCCTGTCTGTGTGAATATGGGCACCTGTATGCAAGTGACTGTCCAGTCCGGGCCGGAGAGGTCACACACGCCCTGGAGCTGGAATTATAGGCAGTTGTGGCTGCCTTATATGGATCCTGGGAACTGAGCCTGGTTCTTCTGTAAGAGTCGTATGTGTGCTTAACTGCTGAGCCGTCTCTCCAGCCCTTGGGTGTCTTCTCATAACTAATCCTGTTGTCCAATGAGGCCCCATTCTCATGATTTAATGACCTCCACCCAAATCCATATCCCAATACCATCACACTTGATGATGATTAGGGTCTTAGCATGTAAGTATTGGGACACAGACTTAATCTATAGTAGGTTGTGCCAACCGTCAAGTATTTGAGGTTTGTACAAGTCTCAGCTACAGGTTTGAACTCTCAAATAGGTCCCTCCCCTGTTCACTAGAGATTAATGAAGTCCATGGACCCGTCAAATTATAATTGCTTACTAGGAGAGACCTGGATACCCTTTTCACTTAAAACTGGGGGGTCTGGGTGCATCCCTGAAAACTATTGGCACAATTGAGCCAACTCTGTTTTACCTGTCCTTAGAGGTAATGGGATTGGGGGAAGTTTCGTTAATAGATGGAATGTCTGTTGCCAAACAGGCATTACCTTCCATGGTGTGCAACAAACATGAATTCCCTCTGTCTTCCAACATACACCAGGATGGCATATGGGCATCTATAAGAGTCTGCTCTGCTCTGCCTCTCTTCTACCCTGGCTCCTCTCCAAGGCAATTTATAGGATCCCCGAGGCCGCCTGGGAACAGCATTTAGATAAATAAATCATAGCCTATTCTGATTTTCTTAGATTGTATTGAAATAATTTGTAAAGAATGACAGAGCAGGATTGAAACCCCCAGGGACAGTTCCCATCCCTGGCTGCGGTCTCCTCTCATGTTGTAACTTTGATGAGCTGTGGCTTCATGCATTCCCCCACAGCTATGTTACTCCTTCCTAGTCAGGCCTAGGAGTAGGAGCAAAGTTTAATAAACAGAAACTGAGGTCTGTTAAATAGGAAGATGATAGAAGACAGCCAAATCCCTTAAATTCTAAGATAGGAGTGCCCCGGATTTGATTGGAGCAAAAGAGACAGCTTTCTGCGAAGACCTGTGTCTCAGCCTTAACCTTGACTGGCAACAGACTCATCGTCATGGGATGAGGTAGCAAAACAATAGGAGCTGTGTATGAGCACTGAACTTTCAACTTGGGAACCTGTTCCGCATTCCGTCTGCCGTTCTGTGCTCCAGGGTTAGAAAGTCAGAGTTCAAATCTGGTTTCTGGAACTTGAGTCTGTGTAGTTTAGGGAGATTTTCCTTAAGTTTTCTGAGCCTTGGTTTCTTCACCAATATGATGGGGGAATCAGACATATAGTCAGTGACTGCTGAAGATTAAAATTAGTCATTTCTGAAGGTAACAGTTTAGCTGGCTGTAGACTATACATCACAAACATGTTCTTAAACATCTACAATTGGAACCAGGCCTTTCACAGGCCAGGCACCTTGTTATATTGGACGATCCAGAGCCCAAAAGAGGAATGTGTGAAACATATTGAAAAGCTTTTAACAACTTTTCTCCATCATGGACTTCAGATAACCTTTCCCATAATAACTATAAAACCATGACATACATATTAAAATACACGAACAAGAAAATAACCCACCGACTCATATTCCTCTTGAAATTTACGACAAAGTCTTGGACTCCTGAAACACTTTCTTGGTTAAAAAGTGAAAATTAATAATGTACATGGGATCTTGCGAGGAATATTTACCTATTAAGGAAACAAACTTTGAGAGAGCCCTGGTCCATAGGTCTTTCAATAGCAGCTGGCTTACCAGGCTCAAGGAAATCATTGAAATTGCTCCAGGAGGCCAGTATTTGTTATTCCAGACAGAACCCAGGCTTCCAACATAAGGTAACCTTTCATATTAAAAGATAACCCATAATGAAGGGTCCAATTAAATAAGGCTGGCCTAATTTCTCATAAGGAGGTTTTGTTACATGGAGATAGGTATTAATATACTCAGAGGGCCATGTTGGAACAGGCTAGCAGAATTCTCCCCTCTGGGATTTCTGTTTTATGGATCTACTTCCTTCCCACTTTGAGGTCAGAGTTCAACACATCCAGCAGAAGTTACTAAAGGGCCTTGGCCCTGCTTGTTAAGGGCACTGAAATCACAAGGGGAGTGTGGCCTCTGACTCAGGCTACATCCCTGGCAATTGTGAATGTGGGTGGACTTAAACTGACTGCCTTCAAGGGATAAGGAGATGGCTGGGCAGGTAAAAGCACTTGCTGCCCAAGCCTGAGGGGCTGAGTTCAAATCCTAGCAACTGCATAAAAAAGCAGGGGCAGGATCCTGCCTGTTTCTGTGGTTTCAGCTGTTTCAGCCTTGTGAGGCAATGGAGCCTAGAGGTTGGCTGGGGCTTGCTGACTTCCAACTTAACTCAGGTTCAACAGGAGACCAGTTTCCGAGGAAGAGTGACGAAGCAGAACACTTGACACCCTTTTCTGGCTTCTGGACACTGGCCAAACACACACATGTGTGCATATGCACACATGTGCATATACACCACACACATGCAGACACACACACACACACACACACACCAGTCAAACATTTCTACACATACATGTACACATATGACATACACATTTTAAAATAAAATACATAGAACTCCTTCGATCGATCCCCTACACACACATACCATTCTCCCTTTTTGAGGTGTTGGGAAGGACTGAGCCCAGGGTCTCGTGCATGCTAGGCACTGTCATCCTATTGAGAAACATCCTCAGCAAATATTACTGTCTTGCACAGAGCTTTCTGTGGGATGTAACAGGACTTGGGCTCAATGAAACTAAATATGCTTTGCCGTGAGATTTCTTGTGCCCTGCAAGGTGGTAACAATTCTCCAAGAGAGAGGCCAGGTGACCATATCCTAAACCTACTTGGATCAGACATTTTTCTGGCGAAGCATCTGATAGGACCAGAGCACACTTTTGAAAACACAGACCACAGTTTTAAAAAAAGGTGTGAATTGGCTGAAGTTCTTTTAACAGTACTTGGTGGCCCAAGGACAGGCTCAGAACTTCTGGGAAGCCTTGGACCATCTGGCTCCCGTTTTCTCTCCCGGGTCTCTGTCTCATCTTGCACTAAGGTCTTTTATGTTCACAGGCCTGTGAGAGGGAAGTATTGGTGGATTTTTCTGGAAAAGCTTCCTTGGGCCTCTGAGCATGTAGTATTTATTTCCTTTGCCCCCCACACCCTTTCCATCTTAATCCTGTCACAACATCCACTGGCCTGATCCACTGAGGTCAGACCAGTGTTTTGCATCCTGTTATGGTATGTGTGCAGCACAACACATAGTGTGTGGCACAGAGGTGACCATAAATATGTGTGTGGAATGATTCAAACAGTGGCATCGCTTGACAGTTGACTAGGCCTGCAGGGATATGCCACTCCGTTAAGGACTTTTAAATATTTGCTCATTTGTATATGAATAGTAGTGTTTCTATTGCACTTGGTCACCAATGTCCTGTTTTGGGATACAAGGATGGAGGCAGCTTTATTGATTCGTTGACAGAAGAGAGACAAAGTGGGCTAGGGACTAAATGTGTGCATGAAGGTGTCTTTCCAGTCACTACACCCTATCAGATGGACATGGACAGATGACAGAATTGGCCAAAGGAAAGAGAATATGATTCAGTTAATGGCGATGCCAGCTGGGGCTCAAGGCCAGAGCTACCTGGGACAGGTGCTTCCTCAGCACAGTGTCTTCTCGTTGGCCTCTGTAGAGCTATTGTCACAGTCTGAGGATATAACTGTAGTTATCCCACACAGGTGGAAGCCAGAGGACCACCTCGAACATCAACCTCAGTAATGATGTCCACTGAGACAGGGTCTCTCATTGACCTAGAGCTTCTTAATTAAAATTGAGACCGGCTAGCCAGCTGGTACCAAGGATTCCCCCGTCTCCTCCATCCCAGTTTTGGGGTCACAAACCCAGTGTTGAGGTGGTTGTTGAGGATCAAACTCAGGGTTCCCATGTTTGCAAGGCAAGCACTTTACTGAAAGCACAACCCTGGGTCCAATCATCACATCCTGCCCACCTTCCTCATCTTTCCTCTAGCATCTCAGATTCCATCTATCCATCCACCTACCCACTCATCCATCTATCCGTCCATCCATCCATCCATCCATCCAACCACTCATCCATCCATCCATCTACCTATCCATCCATCCATCCATCCATGCATCCATCCATCCATCCATCCATCTATCCATCCATCCATCTACCTATCCATCCATCCATCCATCCATCCATCCATCCATCCATCCATTCATCCATCCATCTATCCATCCATCTATCCATCTACCCACTCATCCATCTACCTACCCTCCTACTCATCCATCCATCCATCTACCTATCCATCCATCCATCCATCCATCCATGCATGCATGCATGCATCCATCCATCCATCCATCCATCTATCCATCCATCCATCCATCCATCTACCTATCCATCCATCCATTCATCCATGCATGCATCCATCCATCCATCCATCCATCCATCCATCCATCCACCTATCCATCCATCCATCCATCCATCCATCCATCCATCTATCCATCCATCTATCTATCTACCCACTCATCCATCTACCTACCCACCCACTCATCCATCCATCCATCTACCTATCCATCCATCCATCCATCCATCATCCATCCATCCATCCATCTGTCCATCCATTTCTGATACAGGATCTCTCTGTATAGCCCCAGCTATACAGGGAACTCACTCTGTAGACCAATGTGGGGCAATGGGCTATGTACAGACAGCCTAGTCTCCAGTCGAGCTGAGGTTGTGAACCCCGGTGAAACCCAGTGGTGTTAATTCCCACCTACATGGGATGGAAGGCATTTCCTCATGTCTCTTGGACCCCTGGCTCCTGTCGAAATTACCACCCCCCCCCACAGCCACCCACAGCCCACACAAAAAAAAGTGTGTGACTAGTAGTCATGTATACAATGTCCCAAGCTTCTGACCTTCAGGTTAGACTCCTCCCAGTTACCTAGCAACAACAAGATAACAAGCCCACTATAAAAGGGGCTGCTTGGCCCCACCTTGCTCTCTCCCTCTTACACTCTTTAGCTTTTACTTTCCTTACTCTCTCTCTCTCTCTCTCTCTCTCTCTAAGCTTTCTTACTCTCTAGCCTTTCTTCTCTCTCTCTTTTTCCCTTCTCTCCTCTTGGCCATGGCTGGTCTCTCTCTCTCTCTCTACCTTTTATCTTTTCCCCTACCTTTCTACAATAAAGCTCTAAAACCATAGACTGTCTCCATTCATCAAGGCCTGGACTAAGGATTCACGCCTGCATGGGAACTTCTCTCACTTTGCCCTCTTCCTGTATCCCTGGGACCCCTATTCTGTTCTCAGCTCCTCTGCAGTATCCAGCGTGGGATGCCAGAGACTGAGAACCTGGTATCAGGTGCAGCCCCTTGCACACCCCCCCACCCCCCGCTGTGTGGGATCAGTGGCTTCAATACAGCCAAATGCCCACCTGGCGCCATGTGGAAAGCATCTGGCAGTCCTCCTGTGTCCGCCCGCCCAGAACAGGAACTCTGGCCGGACTCGGACTCTCTCCCTCCCCCCTCCTTTCCCAAACACCCACAGCCCAACAGACCAGGTTGGCCTCAAACTCAAAGACCCACCTGTCTCTGCCTCCCAAGTGCTGGGATTAAATGTGTGTGCCACCACGTCTGGCACATCTCAGGTTATCTTTATTTTTCCACACCATCAAAAGTTGCTTGTGAGTCTAGAGCCCTGACCCCGAAGATTCACTCTATGGCATGCACAAATAAAAGACAAGGTTGCTCGCACTATCAATACGCAGTAATGACAGAGATGTAAAATCACTGCCCTTGGAACTTGGCTTTCTCTAAGTCTTCCAAGGAGGAATCTAGGCAGGCTGGCAGAGATGTGTCAGAGGGTCTAGAAGTAGTGAGGACAGAGGTCTCTGCTTTGGCTGGTGTCACGACAGTAAAAGAACATCACTACTCTATGATGACTGGCCTGTGTGGTTCAATTCTCCAGTCCTGCTCATTTCCTGATTTTTCTAGCCCCCCTTCACAGATGCAATGGTGTTTCTGACCTCAAGTATGCATAGTAGACTATTGTCCAAGTTGGTGTTTTGCTTGTGACTGCCATTGCACCCTCTTTGAAGAGGTGAGTAATTGTGTATGTGTGTGTGTGTGTGTGTGTGTGTGTGTGTGTGTAAGAGAGAGAGAGAGGAAGAGAGAGAGAGAGAGAGAGAGAGAGAGAGAGAGAGAGAGAGAGAGAGAGAGAGGTCTGTTCCTCTTTTGAATGTGGCCCACATTATGCCCTAAAATCAGGCCCCACTTGCTAAAGTCATGCAAGAACAGTTCTACTTGTCTTTGGGGAGCTCCTGGGTACAGTCCCAAAGTAAACTCCTCTACAAACTGGTCTCCCAAACAGAGGGATGCAAATTTCCATGTACTTTCAGTTTCCTCTTAAGATAGATGAGAAAATTAACTTATGGGAACTCATAATGCTGCAATTATTATTGTTGTTCTCTCAACATGGGAAATTCTCCATGAAAAAAAAAATTAAAGTCTGAGTTTCAAGAAGAAATAGAATGAATAGCCATGTCTCGAAGCCAGAGACCCTGCAGTTCAGTCCCTCCAACTTCCTGCCTGGGTAAATGAAGGTGCAGTCTTGACTTGGTTATGTAGGTGTGAGGATTAGAGCATGCTTGCTATCACAGCCTTCTCTCTGCAGGGAAGCTGTGGGTATAGACTTCCTTGTGAGACTGTCAGAAAGGCGACTTGCTCATCTCTTTTTAAACATACATACATACATACACACACACACATATCAATCAAATGGTTACTTCTGTATGTAACTTTCTTGGTTTAGTTTTCTTTTTAAAAGGATTTATTTCTTGCTATTTCGCCTGCATGTATGTGCGCTGCATGTGTGCCTGGCGACTGTGAGGCCAGAGGAGGCTGCCAGATCCTCGGGAGCTGGGATTCTAGGCTGTTGTAAACTACCATGCGGATCCTGGGAACCAAGGTACTCTGCTGGTGTTTTGAGCCAGCTCTTCTGCCCCTCAGATTAGTTTTCTGGCTGTCACTGAGGAGCACTAATGATTCGGGAGTTTGTACATCGATTAGATGGATTTCAAAAAAGGAAGGCAACTTTAACAAGAGACCCTCTCCTATTAGGTTTTCCCTCTTATAGCCTTTCACCAAGATAAATAATTTGTTCCCCCTTTTCAAAGCCAAATAATTCAGTGGGTATTAAAGATACAGCTCACCATATAGACCCAATTAAATGAAGAGAACTATAGCTACAGATATCTGATACTATGAGGTTAGAAACAGCATCGCTACTAAACAGTAAAGCCAAGAAATGAAGAGGCTTCTTCATGACTAATGCATAAGTGCTCCTTAAGCAGGAAGGTAAATTACTCAAAACAGCTTCAGGAAGTCCCTGAAACTGACCAGATTCACTAGGCTCCTCTCAGCCAGAGTAAATGATAGAAGCTAAGAGTTGCTCTCAGACTTGGGAAAGAAACTGTTAAAAAAAAAAAAAAAAAAAAAACCCAACTCACAAAAACAAAAACACTCAGACAAGCCAAGCTGCAAAGAAGACTGGGATCAGATCAGCTACTCAGAAGCTGCAGAAACCAGCCAAGCTACCTGGAAGAGGTTTAGGTCAACTGAGGCACCTCCAGGAAAGGACCCAGTCCAGCCTGTTGAGTTGCCTGTAGGCTGTGCAGTGTGCTCCGGGTTTCCAGCTCTTGTGAGCTGTCCCCAGGCTGTGGTGGGCTGTGGTGAGGCAGCTGTCTTTGAGTAATTTCTGCTCCAGTAAGGAACCCCTCACCCATATTCCTGTAAGTAACACCAATGAAACTCATTGGTTCTTTAAGTTGGACCTTTGATGGCATCTGTTCTCTGGTCTGTGGTGGGTTCTCTGTCTGGAATGAGTAGGTGTGTGTATCGCACCTCCCCGGGAAAAGTTTTGTCATACAAAAAACAAGGCCCAGCCTTCTTTTATTCCTGGGTACTTTAGAAAACAGGGCTGTGTTTTTACCCCCTCCCCCCCCCAAATCCATTCAAAAAGCCGTTTCATGAACACCCCACCATCGAGGTCTGTAGCCCAGGGACCCCAGAAGTGCTAGCAATTTCTGCCTTTTCATTTTTGCAGACGTCTCTGGGCAATGGTGTAAGACTGAGCCAAGGGTGTTTGAACTTTCTTGTCAGATGTTCTACTCAGTGTCTGGGTAGATAATGTGTGATAATAATTAACAAAACCTGAGATTACTTCTCTGCAGCTACTCCATTTCAATCGTGCTATTGTGAATGTGAATCCATTGAAATAAAAAAATATATCTAGTGGTAAGCTAAGCCTGCCCCCCACACACTTTTTGGCTTGTTTTTGTTTTGGTCACAACAAACTGTGAAATGCTGTGTTTTTTTTTTCTTTCTTTCTTTCTATAGTTCTAAAGCATGAAATCTGCAATCTTTCCACTTGATTTAGGCAGGACCCTTAATTGCTGCCGTCATTAGCACCTAGTGTTCAAAACAGTCTGTTTAAATGTACTGTTAGTCTCACCTCCAAGTCCCTGCTTGCTTGGTTTTATTTTTTTTCAAGGATAAATAAAACAATAATCGTCATAATAACCACAGTCGTTATGTACAGAGAAATAAATAATATCCCAAGGTTTTGTTTTGTTTTGACTGCTTAGTTCTGTTCATTGAGGAATGGGTACTTTGATGAAATTTCCAGGAGGTAAAGGTGACTGACTGCCCCAGATCTTGACAACCTTGGTTCAAACTCAAGTACCCACCTTAGAGGACTCCACAAAGCTGTCTTCTGACTTCTAAGCGTGCGTGGGGTGTGGCACTAGGCACTTCTTCCCAATAAACAAATAAACGTAAGGAAAAAAAATTATTTGAGTTAAAGAGGGTCCTAGAGTTTGAGCAAGAGTTCACTAGCAGGGTCTTCTCTGGGCCTTGAAAACAAGCCACTCGTTTGCCTATTTCATTTCACATGGGTGGGGATGACAGCTGCTGGGAAGCTGCACTGTTTCTGCCTGGTCATGCACATTTCTGCAATATAATGCATAAATGTATAACAACAACTTGGGCTCGCTGGATACCTCGCTGGGCAGAAGGAAACACAGCCAGCCTGGCGCGTCCCCGCGCACTCGCGCGCGCGCACACACACATACACGCGCGCCGCGCGCTCACTTACACACACACACACACACACACACACACACACACACACACACACACACACACACACACACGGGTCAAAAGGTGATCCACTCCTAAGATTCCCCCCAATCTTTGTTTTCCCCCCTCTTCCTGGCAGGTCGGGGCTTCCCAGCCTGGGGAGCAGCTGGATTGGGGAAGGGGAGGGGGTGGGGGGGCAAGGGAGGCGGGAGTCAGGTCGGTGCGCGCCGCGCCCGCTCCCGCCAGGGGAGAGTCCGGGCCGGGTTTTGCACCGGGTCCCCGGGCTTGTCTCACGGCCTCCAGCCGCCGCCGCTGCCGTGTTTACTGAGCTCGCGCGTCCTGATATCACTCCGCTGGCATGGAGGAGGAGGAGGAGGTGGAGGAGCGCGAGGAGGAGGAGGAGGCGGCGGCGGCGGCGAGCAGTTGATCATTGTGATGGTGGCGGAGGCGGCGGCGGCAGCGGCAGCCTGGCCGAGCATTAGTGGCTGCTCTCCGCGCGGCGTTTCGCAAAGGACTCCAGCGATCTACTTTTGCAGTCGCCTCGGACTGTCCATGTGTTTACTTGCCCAGCCCGAGGACTCGATGTCTAGGCTCCTGTGAAATGCAACTGAGCAGCCAAAGTACTTTGAGAACACGGGGCGGCATAAACACCAAAACTTTTTTGTGGAAGGAAAATGCAATAAGCAAGCTCGCCGTTTTCCGATGCGGCGTGGAGTGAGTGTGTGTCGCGCGTGTCCGCACTGGAGGCACACGCTCGTGTGTGTACATGGGGTGTGTTTTTCGGTACGTAGGGAGAAAATGCTTGCCAACCACCGGAAACCTCCTGGAATTTATTAGAAAATAATGGATTATTAAAAGGAGGCAGGCGAGGAGCGGATCTCCCCTTGAGTTGCAAGCCGATCTGCTGCCGGCTCAGTTTGTTGGGATTCTATTTGTTGATAGGTGTCTGATGGTATTCTGATAACACCCCCTTTTTTTCTCCCCTCGATCTTTACAGTTTTTTTAAGGAAAAAAAACACCCCAAAATCTCTTCCCCCTTTTTTCACCCCGTGGGGATCGCTGTTTTTTCATCCATGTGCTTGCGTCTCCCCCGCGTTCCACTTAAACTATTTTAATCCTTGGACCCAAGGAGAAGGCTGATAGGGGGTGGATTAAAAAAAAAAGTTCTTCCAAAATAGTGTGCCCCGGGAGCAGGATGGGGGATTTCGCAGCCCCCGCTGCCGCCGCGAATGGTAGTAGTATCTGCATCAACAGCAGCCTGAGCAGCAGCCTCGGCGGGGCCGGGATCGGCGTGAATACTCCCAATAGCACTCCGGTTGCTCCGAGTGGCAATCACCCCGCTGCCGGCGGCTGCGGCGGCTCCGGGGGCCCCGGCGGCAGCTCGGCGGCCGTCCCCAAGCACAGCACGGTAGTCGAGCGGCTCCGCCAGCGCATCGAGGGCTGCCGGCGGCACCACGTCAACTGCGAGAACAGGTATCAGCAGGCTCAGGTGGAGCAGCTGGAGCTGGAGCGCCGGGACACCGTGAGCCTCTATCAGAGGACCCTGGAGCAGAGAGCCAAGAAATCGGGCGCCGGCAGCGGCAAGCAGCAGCACCCGAGTAAAACCCAGCAAGATGCGGAGGCTGCCTCAGCCGAGCAGAGGAACCATACGCTGATCATGGTGAGGGCTCACTGGGGTGCGCGTTGGGGTCGGGGGCGTGGAGTTCCTGGCTTGGGGGCTGTGAGGGTCTGATTTGCACCGAGGGATGAGGTGGGATGGAGACGAAGGGTTAACGTCAACTTTTCTCAGGGTAAACGCTTTCGCCGCCGCCGCTACCTGTTAATCTGTCAGGGTTGTCAGATTTGGGGAGGAAGGGATGAGAGGGAGAGAAGCCAGTCACGACTCCAAGGGGAGGAGGGAGCTTTAGTGCCAGAGTGAGGTGCAGGAAAAGTTTCCCCCTCCTTGTCTTAGAAATCGATGCGAACCAGAGTGAACCCAGGAGTAGAAACCACGCTGCTCCTCTCCGCGCCCCGCCTTCACCTTTCTCTGTACCACCGCGCCTCCCCAGATAGGTCCCCTTTCGCCCACCCCTCTCATCACATCCGCCGGGTGCAGGGAGAAATTGATGCTGTCGCACATTCTGAGTGGGCGCCAGGCCCTGAACCCTTAGGAGGGGAAGGAAGAGTCCCTGACTTCCTCTCCTTTGGGCTTGGGAAAGTCTGAGAGTTTTGTGAATGAACTTTGAAGTGGGTGAGAAGCGAGTGAGGGTGGCTGCGCGCGCGTACTCGTGGGGGCGCGCGCGGATGCCGGGCGCGCGAGCGCTGCGCTCGTCGCTCTAGACCCGCGGCTGTGGCAGGGCAGGTGGGGCAGCTGCGAGGGGGTCGAGAAGGAGGCGGGGGCGCAGGGGAGCCAGAGCTGTGCTCTGACCCTGCCTTAAGGCTTAGGCTTGCTCCCTATCCTCTTCTCCAACTTGCCCCCACCTCGCACTTCACCAACTTTCCGGCGACGGGTAACGAGCCCGGAGGAGTGGAGGAAAGCAGGGAGGAGAAAGGCTTAAATGGCCGGGTGGGTGGGTTCGCGGGAGGATGCGCAGCCAATGGCTTAAGTGCTAGGAGGAGGAAGGGGCCGATCCCACCCCTAACCCCGAGGGTGGAATCCTTTCTCTTATCTCCTCTCTAGGGTTCTCTAGCTTTCTTCTCTGGGAGAGGAGGAGGGGGGAGGCCGGAAGCTTGGGAAAGGTGTGTGCACTCCCTCCCCCACCGTGTCGCTAGGTTCGGGGCCCCGGTAATAGCTTTCTCCACGGAGCGCGCTCGCTCTCCCCACCGTGCCTTCACCGGCTGCACGGAACCCGGTGCCGGCCGCCCTCTCCCGAGTGCTTTCTGTTGCGACGCGCACGTTCCGGATCTCGGAGCGCCAGGGGTGGTGCCAGTGTCGCCGGGCGCTCGGGAGGGCGGGCGGTGACAAAGAGCCGGTGTGGGGGAGGGGAAGGCCTCAGAGCTGGCTCGCTCCCGCCCCCCACCCCGCACGTGAAGAGGAACAATTTGTTTATCTTGGGCTTCAAGAATCCTTCCCTCCTCTCTGCTCTCCTTGGCCCCTCCTCCCTGCCCTCCCTCTTCAGTGCGCTCCCGCCCAGTCCCGCCGGCAGCGCCCTCCTCCTCCCCTCTCTCCCTCGCGTGCTTCCCTCTCCACCCCCCACCCCCCCCCCCCGGGCCCTCCTTCCCCTCCCTTTTGGAACGCGGCCGTGGGGGAGGGAGCGGGAGGCGCTTTGTCCGCCTGGCGGCCCTGCGCAGTCCCCGGGACCGCCCAGTGCCTCCGGCCCTGCCCCCTCCGCCGCCCCAGGCCACCAGCGCGGTGGGAGGAAGAACCCGGGTCCCAGAGTCTTCTAGGGAGCTTCTGTCTTAAAAAACAGGAAGCTCTAAACCACGCACACACTGGCTTTTTCCTGATTGTACCCTGAGCTGGGACGAGATCGGGGTCTTGACTGTAGCTGGGGGACCTAGGTGTCATCTGTGTCTCTCGCAGTCCCCTAGTCCCCCTCCCTGCCCTCACTCTCAGTCATGGGAGATAGCGAACCTGAGGCTGTAGTAGAATAAGCCAGGCATCAAGGATTCCATTCTTGCCCGCCCCTCAACCCCCTTTAATGTTCACACACCTTCTGTTCCCAATTGCATCAAAATGGACTTTTTGCGTGAGATCCAAAATTCCCGTCTTCTGATACAGTTTACGACCTTTGGGGATGGATGCTGGGGGCGGGGTACTGAACGACTGTGGAACAAAAGCCACTATCTTTTTTTAGAGACCTGGTTCGAAGGCAAAAGGAGTAGAGTCAGGAGCCAAAAAGTTTTTTCTCTGGGCTCTGTACTCCCTTAACCACCTTTAGGTTGTGGAAGGAAGACAGGGGTGGGGGGCGCCTCTGTGCTAAGACACCCGCAGGTACAGCCAGCCTGTATTCTGAGAATTCCTAGGAGGGAGCTCGCCCAAGACAGTGGTTAACTTCAAAATGAAAATATAATGCTTATTTGAATAGATGAAGACAACAGCTATAAATTTCTCAATGAATTCTACTTCGGCAAGTTAATAACAAACTTGAAAAACGATTGCCTGAAAATCAATTTTTTTCTACCAGTTTTCAATAATTTAGCTTATTGACTTATAGAAATACCAAACCCGTGTGCAAAACAGTATATTCTAGCTTCTGCCGAATCACAGGCACCTCACAGATGCCAGTGTGAAGAATGTGTGACGCGTGGGATGAAAATAAACCGTTTCAATCCTAAGCAAAGACGTGTGTGTAGAGTCTGTGTACAGAGACAGAAATTAACATAGCCATCCTTTATGGGTTACATTTTCCTGGAAAATAATTAGTTTCAGAATTCACATCCGCCTCTGGGATGGAAGACTACTTTAAGCTTATCCTATGTATGAGATTAAAAAAAAAAAACTTCAAGATGGGTTACTAAGAAAATGTTCCTCTTCATTTTCTTGAATTGACTGCTGGATTATAGTGGTACTCTGTTGGGGCACAAAGCAATTAAATTTAGTTCTCAGATTGGACTCACTATTTGGAAAGCCCTAAAGAAAAACGGTGATCAGCCACAGCCAAACAACAGTGATGATAAAAATAAAATCGAAAAGGATTCTTTTCTGTTTTATTGCTATTGTTCACCTTCTTAGGACCAATATGTCCAAAGTACTAAATATCGATTGGCTCCTTCTGCCTGGCTTGGGTTAAGAGGACAATCTAATGAGGGCGTTGCTTCTTTGGCTTTGCTTTTCTGTCTTACACATTTACAAGCATAGGCATGAAAGACAGACAACACAAACTAGCAAGCCAAAAGCAACGGGAGGTGGGGAGCAAGTAGTCTTGCCCAGTCCCTGTTTTAGGTCATCGTGGGTTCTCTGTAGGCTGCTGCATACATAGAGCAGGCCACACTCCCAGATTTGAGTGTATATTCAAGTGACAGGTCCTTTCTACACAGGTAGAAATCCAACATTGGTCATCACCATTTTATATTTACAGAAGGCCCCCCACCCTGGCCCCTAAAGATCCCTTGGTGAGAACTGTTGACTTCACAAATTTAAGAATCTCAGTGGAGAAGTTGTCTTTCCAAAGATCTTTTTCTGTTAGCAAAATACGTTCATTCCAGCTCTTGGAGCAGGTTCTGGGTCCAGTGTTAAGATCAGCTATGTTTTGCTTTTCAAGCCCAAGACGGACGGACTTGACCAGGATGTCATCGTTTAGAGATACCAAGAAGCACATCACCGTGGTTTTGACATCTCAAAATGGCTGTAGTCTTACTGACCCTGGAGAAATGTGCTGTTCATGGCTCTCCCTGTCAACAGCCCAACAATTTATAGACCGTTTGCAGAGTGTGTAAATCTGTGGAACCCATGCTCCGAAGAGTTTATCGCATAAAATTCATTCGATTATATATGTATTAATCACTGAATATTGGATATAACTGCACCCCTTCTGAAAATGGTCCCATCTATCCTTGGTTTAGAGCCAGGAAATGCCAATATACTAGCCCACTACTGAACTTTTCTCCTCCGTGAATCCTGTTTGCCTTTTAAAATTTTATTTTATGGTGACCTTTGCCTGGACTTATCCTATCTGGCTGCTATCTGGGGAAGAGGGATGGTCTTTGCAAATTTCCCATTACCTGACTTAGTGTGCCTGGAGAAAACTGTGAACTTTTCTTTCTCTTTCCTTAACAATATGGTGTTCTTCTCTTTAGGTCTCAGAAGGCATTGTTTTCAAGCAGCAATACATATCATCCTGTTTTATTCTTTGGCCATGGTACATTTTATTTAGTGTGGAGTGGCCAGCAGTCAGCCAGCAAAGTAGAAGTCCAGTTAATCATTAATCATAATCTACAAAGTGAGATCCAGGCTGAGGCCCTTCCCAGGTAAAGCCAACTCCCAAGGAATTAGCATTTTTGATACTCCTCTTCCTGTCTTTTTAGAATCACAAGGGCACACTTTAAATTTATTTTTATTTTATTTATTTATTTATTTTTTTATTTTTTTGATTTTCTGGCACATACTAAGAGAGGAAGGGGCACGTTCTGGCCAGTGTTTGGTTTCTGTAGGCACGATGAGGATCGATGGCTGTAAGGTTTGCTTACGTTGAGTTACTTTCTACCTACGCCTGTGATGCCCAGGGCTCACTATTAGGTTTCCCAACAGGGCCTTTTATTTGGTTGAGATAAGAAGGCTTGAGAGCAAGCGTTCTCTTGTGTTCCGACACCCTTCTCCCCAGGATCTAGTACAAGAAACCGTTTTGCATGGTACACAGTAACAGCTGGATGCATCCAAAGCTCTTCTACTTTGAGAACGCTCCTAGAGGAATTTTCTGTGGGTGATGAATATTCTGTTGGTTTTCCACTAGTTCTTTTCTCTACTCCGTCCCAGAGCTTATGATGGCCAAAACCTGCCTTTTAAAACGTTATCCACCACAGAGAAGTGTGGAGTCAGTCAGACATCCAACTCTTACAGAGAACCTACCCTCCAGGTTCTCCTATATCAGCCTAGAGTCTCAAACAACTTTCAGTGTTGCTGTGTTGTTGAAGAGTTCCTGGTGGGAGTTTAGAGCCTGTGGCTCCCTGTTTTCATTTTCCTTCTCTGCCCTGCTGCTCTGGTCTTATCCTCTTTCTCTCTCACTTTAGCATCCTTTTCTCAAACTGGGATGAAGAAATAAGCAGAGAAAAAAAAATAATCATAACTAAAGAGACAATAAGATAAGACATTGCTTTGGAATAGTGTGGATTTAATGTTATACACGTTGTTTACTCTTCTTTAGCACAAATAATACAGCATAAACTGAATTTTAAACTTTATTACATAGTACTGGTACACAGTCTTTGTATTACTTCATAGAAGTTAAATTATCAATTTTATTTTAATTTGCATGACAATGTATAGTCTTCATAGGTTTCCATTATTATTGTAGCTTATTTGAAGGGGATAGCAGATTACTATTAAATCAGTATAGTCTTTTATGCCAACCGCTTAGCGTCAGGCACTATATATTCCCTTCCCATGATGCTTTGAGAAGAACGATATACTTTACCCTTCTCTTAATTTCAAACTCATTTGACATTGGTATTCAACGGAAGGAAGAGCTGATTTACGATGGTTGCTGGTAGAGGTCTGTTGTTGCTTTTTGCTTTTTGAGAAGGGTTTCTCTGTGTAGCCCTGGCTGTCATGAAACTCCCTTTGTAAATGAGGCTGTCCTGTGACTTAGAGATCCGCCTGCCCCTGCCTTTGCCTCCCAAGTGCCGGGATTAAAGGCCTGGTACTGATAAAGTTTTAAGTCTCTCCAAATTAAGTTTTTGTTAAGAAAACAGCATATATCTCAACCGGTCAAATCCAAAAGTTCATTTTCCCGGTTTGCGGGATGGGAATACGGCTTTTAGAAATCGTACCACTGTCACGTGGTGGCTCGTGCTCCTTCACCTCATTGGTTTTTGTTTAAAACTAAGAAGGTTCCAAGGAAAAGTGAAATAAGAGTGGGCAGCTCACTTGTGAAATGTAGGTGGGGGCTTACCGTTTAGCAGCTACTGAGAGATCAGAGTTCTGTTTAGCAGGTTAAAGAAGGGAAACACATTTTGTTTTTATTTTATTTTATTTTATTTTTTGAGGAAGGCTATCTGGCTGTTCTCTCTGACAAACACTGGAGAGAGGTTTCTGAGTCCCTTTCCCTGTTCCCCTAGGGCCATGTGCACACAAGCAAAAGAAATGGAAGCGACTGGTGGCCTTTTCGTTGGTTTTGAAGGCAGACGCACTGATCTTGGGGAACTTAATAAAAACCACGAAAGCCTTGCGGTGTTTCTTCTAAGTCAAGGAAAGTGATTCCTTAAGGATCTTTTAGGCACTGCCTTTAAATACTATCAGGCTTACCATTGGCTGGGAGGGACCTTATGCTGAAACGGGATCTTTTAAAATACTAATAACTGACCTTCATCCCCTTCAGCATTTCCTTAACAACTAGAGAACACTTCAATGAAATACTTAATTTCCCACTAACAACTTCCAGGCGTTCCTTCCTAACCCCTTAAATGCCTGTCCAGGTGTTAGCATCTGGCTCTGTAATGCTGCTCTGGTGGAACCCTTTCAGCCCTCAGCTGTGTCAGCATTTACTTCTGCTGGGGAAGAAGTGATTAGGATATGCGATGTGTGCTTCTTCCGTCCACCTTCTGACACTTCTTTCCCATCAAGGGAATGGGGCTGGAGTGCTATGCTTGCACTTGTGTAGGGCCAGCCTCTGACTGGGACGGATGACAGCTCTGAGAGACAAACTATCCCTGTTATCCTCACAGTGGTCAGTTTTCTGTCATTGGTGGTCAGGTGTGGGGAGTAGTCACTGGGAGACTGTGAATGAATCTGAAGGGACTGGTACCTGGTGGGAGCGCTAAGTATCTGGAGAGAATAGAAGGGCTTTAGTTGAGCAAATTCTGGGATAAACATGGGGGTCTAGCCGGAGGAGAAATGGTGGGTCTTGATCATTTGTACTTAACAACAGTGTGGCGTGGATAGTTGGAGTTAGATGAAAAGTCTGCTTTAAATAGTGTAGTCTCATCCGCACCTGACACTGTTGATTGTCATAATTTAGGGATGTTCTCCCAAGGGTAGAATTCTGACACATACCCAACAAAGAACACCATTTCTTGTTAATTTGTAACAAGGCAGGGTCCTCTGAGGAGAGGGAACTGCAACCCAGAAATGCCCCTATCTGATGGTCTGTAGGCAAGCCTGTGGGCTGTTTTCTTGATTGATATTCAGTAGGAAGGGCCCAGCCTATTGTGGACAGTGCCAAGCCTGGACAGGTGGGCCCCAAGCTGTATAAAAAAGCAGCCTGAGCAAGCCCAAGGGAGCAAGTCAGTAAGCAGTGTTCCTCCATGGCCTTTGGTTTGGGGTTCCTGCCTTCAGGTTCCTGTCCTGGCTTCCCTCCATCACGGACTATAACTTGTAAGCTGTGATGCAGAAGAAAGGATGGGGTGGGGCTTTGGCCCCACGGCTTTGCTCCATCGTTTCTCCAGAATGCGCTTGTTACTGAGAGAGATGTCCCTGTGGCTTTGATGGGTTGGAAAGCCGTGTGGTGTTCGGGTTTTGTCTGTCCAAGCTCACTGGGGATCGTCACTGGGGATGTGTGGCTTTTTCCTTCAGGATTGTTGGCTCTGTCTCCTTGCCTGTCTCAAAAGCAAAGAGTTGGCTTTCTCACATCTCGAGGCGTGGTGGTTAGGGTCCAGTGCACCAGTGGAGCAAGAGGCTGCTGGGACCCTTAGCTGTGTCTTCATGGAGGATTTTGGTCTTACCCTATTACCTCCTGCCTGAGTGCACAATGAAAATCGAATGCCTCCAGCCTCAAGTTAGTCCAGTGCCCGCATAAGCTGAGATCTAATGAGTTGATAGTGAACCACTGCTGTATGTTGGACACTCTTGTGATCTCTGGGAACTCTATGGTGAAGGGATACCCTTGTCTTCATTGGAGAACCGCAGGACATAGCTGCATGCTTCAAGCAGTTTTAAAATGTAGTGTTTGTGGTTGTGTTAGATATGTTCATTTTCATGGCAACAATAAATTAACATGCAGGAACCCAAGGATGATACTTTGTACTATCTAAATATTGATTTATATTTAAAAAAAAGCTTCCCTCCACTGCCCCCCTCCCCCACCTCCCTGGCTAAGTCTCTGATAGCTTATGCTGGCCTCGGCAGGTGGACTTGGTTTTCATTTTCTTTCTGACTACGTGGCGCTTGTAGTCTAGTGATCATGACTTGCTGTCAGGGTTTCTGAGCACTTAGCTAGGCGCCAGTAGGAAGGCACAGGAAGGTGCAAGGGCTGGACGCCATGGCAATGGAGACAGTGGGTAGAGCTGAGTGTGTAGTGGGATGGACCGTGGTAGGACTGAAGGGCTGTCATGAGAGGAGAGGATCAGAGATGCTCTTGTAGACCTCGGGTGTAAATTTAGGATCAGTGGTTAGCATTATTAGAAACCAGGTTTTGGTATAAAACCAACTTTATGGAAATGGAAGCTGTTCCAAGGGAATGGGCCGCATTGGTGAGTGGCAGGGTTCCATCAAGAGCTTGAGAATTGGCTGGTGTGCAGGAGGAGGACCAGGGCAGGGCACGTCTCTCTTTTCATTCTTAGGTCTTTGTGATTTGGAAAGGACCTACCTGTGATAGGAGAAGCTCAAAATACTGCTTGAATAAATTACTAAATGAAGGTAAACAGCAAGAATGGCTTAATTGTCTCTCCTCAGTGCCTTTCACTAACTTGTTTAGTCACCATGAGTTAGTATATTTGTCTTGTCTTCCTATCAACACCAGTTGTATGTAACTATATATTAGATTTTTTTTACATAATTGGAATCATATTGCATTATTATCCTAAAATAAACTTTCCCCCCATTTAAATAGATAGGTACTCTGCAGTTTTCGATATATATGCAAACACACATATATAGACAGGCAAGAGGGTTCAGCGGGTAACAGTGCTTGCTGCTAAACCTCACAGCCTGAGTTCAATACCCAGGACTCATAGAAGAAAAGGAGAAAACTGACTCCCACAAGTTCTTCTTTCACCTCCACATCCACCATGCACAAACACACATACACAAACAATAAATACATGTAATTTAAAAACAAGAATAAAGGAAAAACAAAGTCCCTTGTATTCTGGGCTTGCCTGGAACTTGCTAAGTAGCCAAGGATAAACTGGAACTCTTGCCTCCACCTCCAAGTGCTGCTGTTATGGGCATGCATTTGCCGCACATCATTGATACGGTATTGGGAATCGAACCCAGCGCTTCTCTACCGACTGAGCTCCATCCTCCACTCTGTATGCTATTGCCGTTGACCTCATGTGGGACACTGAGAGCCTCCACTCTTTCTTTTTGATAATTATGAATGTTTTACAGTGTGGTGTAAGAACCATTATTGGTAGACTCTATGGCCGGCTTCTCCATCTTGGCTTGCTTGGGTTGTTTGTTTGTTTGTTTGTTTTTTGTTGTTGTTTTGTTTTGTTTGAGGCAAGGTCTCACATCTCCTTCTTAGGTTTTGGTAATTTAATACTGCAGCTCCCTTATCCACACAACCCTCATACAGATTTGAGGATTTCTGTAGTGATGGTGGACTTCTTGAATTTGATCCTAGGACCCATGTGAGGAGGAAGAGAATGGACTGACCCTAACAAAATAAATACATGGAACTGTAAATCAGAATATATGTGTTTTGTTTTGTTTTTTCAAAAGGGAAGTCACCTGTAGTGTTGGTCTCTGCCCACAGCTTTAGCAGTTTTGTGTCCTGTTGTGCTAAGGACTGAACCCAGTGCCTTCTGCATGAGAGTGAAGTGCTCTACCCCTGAGCTGCACCCTGAATCCGTCTTAGGATATCAGTGAGTTTTAAAGGTTGTGTCTTACAGCAGTGATGTTCTTCCGCCTCTGTTGCTGTGGACTGGAGGCTTTGGCTGAGTCTGTGGCCCTCTTTGCCCTTCCTGGTGTTGCGCTTTCCTGGGCCCGTGCGAGGTGGTGACTGTGGGTGGGGTGGGAGGTGTTCGGTTGGCCTGGAGTGTCTATGGCTGTGTGTTCAAGTGGCTGAAATCTCAGTTCTGTGAGATGCTGCTTCCTCTGGGTTAAGTTGCCCTGACTAATCCAGTCGCCTGTGTGATTTAGTAATAACCACATGTTGACCAGCTGACTGTGGGAAATGCTGGAGACCTGCATTGTCCCCTCACGGAACTCACACCCCAACGTGGCCTGCCCAGAACTTGGCTGTTTGGATTTACCTTGGGCTGAGCAGCCTTCTCCCATGAGACAATTACACCATGGCAGCACTGTGCTTTGCTTCTGTGCTATTGTGCCTTCACTGGGCTGCAGGAGTCTCTCCTGGCACGCTTGTCTGAGCAGACCCATTTTCTCTAGAGCCATGTTCTCCCCAGGGCAAGGCCTTGTCTGCCTGGCTTTCCCCATAGGGAGGCAGTCAGTTTGAACAGGAGCCAGGCTTAAGGTGCTGCCTCCTGGCCTCCTGTGCCTCTGACCTTGTGTGTCTCTCTCTTTTTCATCTCCTCTGTCTACCCTTGGTTGCATCTGTGTCATGGTGACACTGGGGCCTAAACCCTGAACATGGTGTGGATGCCGCTCATGTGACCAGAGAAATAAAGCAGAGGTGGTAAGGTAACTGGGGACCTAGTCTTTATATTTTTTCCCCAAGTAATGCCAGCAGACTAAGCGTTATACTCCGGGTTATAACTATAATGCCTGTTTCAGCTACTTCTGTGTGTGCAGATTCTGTGTGCTTGGGTATGTGCTTGCACATATGTGTGCATCCATGTGTAAGACAGAAGAAAACCTCAAGTGCCATGCCTTGGGTGCCATGCCTTGGGTGCCATGCCTTGGGTGCCATGCCTTGGGTGCCATGCCTTGGGTGCCATGCCTTGGGTGCCATGCCTTGGGTGCAGTCTACTTTTCTGTTGTTGCTTTGCTTTGTTTTTGAGACAGAATGTCTCACTGGCCTGGTACTCCCCAAGTATCCCCCAAGATATCTGGCCACTGAACCCCAGGAATCCACCTAGCACTGCAATTACAAGTGCACCATCCTGGAGTGGCTTTTTTTTTTTTTTAAATTAAATGTGGGCTCCGGGAGATCAAACTCAAGTCCCTGTGTTTTTGAGATTAATTACCACACTGCCAGCTAAACTATCTCCCCAAGTCCGTTTAGCCACTTTTTGCCCCACAAAAGCCTCTGGCTACTGCAACCACAGATTCAATGCAGACTGAGGGAAAGGCTTCCTTATAACACTCACCCTACTTCTTCCATTTCACTAGCTTACATGGTGAGGGTTGTTGTGTTCACAGAATAACAACCTTTTCTCCTCACCAGGATCCTTGCACACCCAGTATCATAAACAGAGGGTCTTGGAGTTGAGGGCGGTACCTAGCCCAACCCTTCTGCCTCTTCCTTACCTACTTAATTAACTCCTTTTTCCCCTGGTGTGTGTCTTGTCATTTCTTTTGGTGTTTCTGGGTCTTTCTTGCACTGGAGTTCGTTTTCCTAAGGCTGTTTCTTAAGGGTGACTTTCACTACGCCCAAGGGCCCAAGGTACAGGGATGTCTTGCATTTGGTATGAAATACAACCTTGGTCTTTGTAGCAGAGTCCCCCGACCCAAGCGTTTTCAACATTAGTTATTTTAGAGCTGCTTGATTATAATAAGAACCATTTTCAAAGATGATTGAGAGCACAGCTTTGTTGTGATAAATATCTAACTTCCATCCCCTTTGAAAACATTTTCCTCCATTTTTACAGGTCCAGGAATGACCTGTTAAAAACGACCCCATTATAGGATTCTTTAAAAACAAACAAACAAACAAACAAACAAAACAAAAACAAACTTCGAACAAGTAGGTGCTTGAGAGATGTTTAATTTGTTATTACTTTTTAGAGGAAACTGTGTTTGAGGGTCAAGGCTAATCTTAAGAGAATTGACGCAGAGAAAGATCAGTAGGTCCAACTGGGCATCGGTGTTAACTTCTCTGCAAATGTATCTGATTAATGCCACTTTAACATATAGGTGGTTTTAGGGATATTGACTAAAATAAATGAGGTAAAGTAATCTCGGTTGTTTATTCTTGAGTGTAGGTTTCAGGTTTGAGTGGCAGAGGCTGGGCAGCTCCCCAGAAGGACCCATTCCCTTTCAGCCCTAATCTAACCCTGCGATCCCTCTTATCCTCTGCCTCTGTGGAGCAGAGAGGCTGGCGGTGGGAGTGGAGGCCTTAGCTAAGCTCCCAGGTGCTGTTTGTCTTCAATTAGCTCAGGCATTTCCTCACCCCAGGGTGATATGTGCAGATCTTTCTCTTCCAGTCACATGCAGTAGCCCTTTCCCCCCAGATTCTTAGATGTTGGGTAAACAGCTGCTTCTACAGAAGAGGCAACTTTCTCAGCTTGGAAGTTGTTATGGCTAAATGGTTGAAAATGTGTTGTGTCGTTTCACTAGGAATTTCTCAATGGTTTGCAGCTGCTATTGAAGTTTTTAAAAACAACGTTCCTCTTCTTTAATGGAGCATGGAGAAAATGATTTCGGAGTTGGGTTTTTGCGATGCCTCCTCAGAACTTGCCACGGGAAGGAATAATTGAGAAAGTTGTTGGTCGTCCCAGCACCTAAGCAGGAAGGATTTCTCACGCAGAAATCTATTTTTGGCCGATTTTATTTATCAGAATGGAATCTCTCTGTAGTCCACGGTGGCGCTGCTGGGAAGGTGGTTTTTGATGGTGACAAAAACAGGTCTTTTAGGTTGCAGGTCTGTTGGCACCCAGACTGTTGAAATCCAAGATGTGTGTTGCTTTTCCCGAGTTTGATCCCCTTCTTAGATTTGAGGGATCCCCTGATGAGGATCGTTCAGGGGCTTTTAGTAACTTTTAAATTCCTGGCTAAAATGGGAATTGGAACATTCTAGAATAGGTAACAGTAGCATAGTGATAGCTTGTATTTGTCAGAATCCTGCTTTGCCCCTCCCCTGGGGCTCGGTTGTCTGTATGAAGTGCTACACAGTTATCTGTCCTCTGGAGGGTCAAGGGATTGCAAACCTGAGACGTTTCTTGCCTCTCTCTTCCTGTAGGAGTTTCTGGGATTGGCTCCTGGGGTGGGGACTGCTATATAAGGGTGAGGAAAGGAGACTGGCTGTCTGTGGTTCTCCCTAGTACTTCTGTCATTCACTCAGTCTATCAGCAGAGATAGTGGATGCTCAGGATAATTATTTATGACCGTCTTTCCATCCAAAACGCGGCTCGTACTTCCCCTGTTTTCATCAACTTTGTGTAATCTATGAGTTTATGATACACTGAAGGGCAATAAATTTGGGAAGAGAGATAATTACCTCTGACAGACTTACAGAAATGAGGCCGCAAGAGGAAGCAGCTAGAGGATTGCCTAAGACAAGGCTGCAGTTACTCCACATGGGGAAAATGGTCCCCACAAGAGACTCTCCCATGTCAAGAGTCACAGCCCGGTGGGTCACACAGGTGACAAAATGAAGCAATGACTTCTGTGATTTTCTTCTTCCAAACAGACATTTTCCATAGTTTAACAAAATGGCCTTTTTAATTTTTAAAATGGGACTTTCCAGTGGAGGAACTCAAGGTGCTTGGTGCAGGAGGAGAACTGGCAAACCCTTATGGCTGTGCACTGCGTCCTTTAACTTCTCATAATTCTGAATTATTTTTGAGGAAACTATTTAACCTGACCTTAAAAATTAGTTTCCCTTTCCCAGTGGCAGCTCCTATAGTTGGGGTGGTGAACCTCAGGGGTATGAATGGGTCAATGTTCACTTGACTTTCCTGTCCCTCTCAGTGTGGGGCAAATGGTCTTAATCTCTATAAAGAAAGAGCCTCAGTGGTGTGGGTTACCCCACTGTTGTATTTAATTTTCTACTTTCTGGACTAATAAGAAAGTGTGGAATAAGTAAGAGATTGGGCTGGGAATATAGCTCAGGTGGCAGAGCGCCTGCTTAGCATGCAGGAAGCGCTGGTCCGGTTCTGAGCACTGTATGAAACCCGCCATATTGACATACATCTCTGGTTGGCGCTTAGGAGGTACAGGCGGAAGACCAGGATTATCACTGGCTATCTGTTGAGTTCCTGTCCCTCCTGGGATATATGAGACCCTGTTTCTAAAAGAAAATATGACAAAACAACACATGAGAAGGCTGAGAACTTAAGAGCTGTTTCTTCAGAGGACCCTGGTTTAAATCCCAGGACTGACATGATGGCTCACAATCTGTATGTAACTCCAGTTTTAGGGAGTCTGATGCTGTCTTCCGGCCTCGGGCACTGCATATACTTAGTGCATATACATACATTCAGGCAAGGCACTCACACATAAAATAAAATCTAAGAGACAGAGACAGACAGAGTGAGAAATAAGAGAGGGAGGAAGAGAAAGAGGGAGGGAGGGGAGAAGGGAGAGAGCACGAGACTCCTAAAGGCAAAGACTAGATGGTTGGGCATTCCACTGTCTTTAGTTTTTCTATGGTTTTTTCCTTGGTGAACCAAATCAAGCCCTTATCCACAGTGGGGATCGTCATGATCTTGGGGGAAGAGACAGAGAGGATCTAGCTGGAATATTCTGGGAGAGCATGCCTTATTGGGAGGGGCTTTTTGACGAGTTCTGCTGAGGAAGAAAATGACTGTCAGGTGTTTATAGGCGAACCAATCTGTCTTCGCCTTTGGCGGCTCTCAGCAGCAGGGTCTCCACACAGTGACTAGAGAATTCTTTGAAGTGGGTACTCCCAGAGAAGAAAGGGATGAGCCAAAAGGTTTGGGTCTCCCTATAAATTAAACCCAGCGTCAACAGGGATCAGAGCAAGAAACTTTAAGTGTCCAGTTTTCCCTTCTGTCCACACGGTCCCTTCCACTCCCTTCCTCCGTGCCCTGTGAATAAATAGCAAGTAGGTTTGGTGTTCATTACTCTTTTGCCGTGAAGACAAAGGTGACTCATCAGGCTAAATCGGAGATGGGGGGGTGGGGGGGTGGGGAGGATACCATTTTTCTCGCCGTGTACCAAGCTAGGTTACACGGAAGTGAATTCCCAGAAAAGTCGTAAAATAGTGAAGTAATCCTAAGACAGATACGGGGTCGACAGCTACAGGCACAGGCCCCTGAAGACAGGCCTCTGTGTTGTGGCGAGACAATACTGCTGACCATATGGTCTCATGGCAGGCCGGTTGTGGAAGTCAGTGGCTGCCTTTTGTTTGGGGAACTCTCTCAGCCATGGGTCTGTGGGAGCTCTCAGTGACTTCCTGTCTCCCTGGCAGGCATGCTCTTGGCCCCGGGCCAGGCTTGCTGTACTATTGCAGTCTCAGGCCAAGCCCAGCAGCTTGCATTTGGTAAGCAGTCATTGCTCCTGACTTTGGTCACTCAGCAAACCGTTTGTCCCACAAATACACACTAGGACCTTTTTTTACACGATATCTCCGTGGCAACTATTACAAAGAGAGCATTTTTTTTTTTTACGTACAACCTAATTAATTGATAAATGTATAGAATCCTGGATACTCAGTATTCCTGGTGAAAGTGAGAGTCGTTTGTATTTTTTCAGAGCCCTTTTCAAGTTGCTTCCCTACTCCTAAGGCTCAGCTAGCTAAGACTGGCTCGGATGCTAGAGGCAGGGCTCCTGCTACAAAAAAAGAGAGAGTCGCCATCTATCCAGTTTTTACATAGGGCTAAAACAGGCCCTATGCTTAGCCTGGGTCTATTTTTTGAATGTGTGAAGCCAGCATGTGTGTGTGCATAAAAAGGCTGATTAACTCCACTTTCCTCTGAAGCCTCTCCTCTGCCACTGTGCTGACTCTTCCCAAGACCAGGGTTTCTCCGTCTCCCTGAGTCCTGGATGTCTCTGATCACTGTTGGTTAGGGCCACCCACCCTGGCTCCTTTTCTTTGCTCCCCCAAATATGGAAATGATCCCCAAAAGAACACATGGCCCTGGGAAAGGTTCTTTCAAACACAGCAGAAGGCGAGACCCAGCGAGGCTCACACTCCAGGAGGGGAGGCTGTAGCCTGGGCTATTGTGCCCGTGAGGGAGAATATTTTTATTCCAGGAACTGCATGCATGGAGGAAATGGATACCACTCACACTTTGATTGAGGAACACCAAAAAGCTCCATGTTCTTGGTCTCTAGGAAGTCTTCGTCCTTCTCTCATATGTATGTATGTATCTGTGCTTGTCTGTGTGTGTGCATGTGGAGGCCAGAGGTGGGTGTTCGGTATCACCCTCCATTGCTTTCTTCTTCCATCTTGAGGCAGGAACGTCGCTACCACTGTCTAGCCAATCAGCCTGCTCCAGGAATCACCTGCCTCCACAGAGTGCTGGGACTACAAGTGGGCTGTTACATCCACTGAGCCTTTACATGGGCACTGGGGATTTGAACTCTGGTCCTTATACTTCTGTGGCAAGGGCTTTACCCCCTAAGCCATTTCCTAGCTCCTATGAAACCTTTTGGTGTAGAACACCTATGAAGGTTGATTTGGTTATGATGTTGGGATAAATCTATTTCTTTTCCTCATGAAGAAATGTCATTTCAAGGCCAATGCTGCTGTCTCTTGTATGAATGTATGTATGTATGTATGTCCTACTAATGACTAATCGGAGATTTTTATTTACACATTGGGCTGTGCTATGGGAATTGATATATTTTTGGCCTTGAAAAAAGTGTTTTTAAGTTCAAAGAATTACTCTGCTTGGAGACCTTCTGTGAGTTTGTACTCGCCATGTTAAGCAGGGGGTTAGGAACTGTTGTCCCATGCCCTGGAAGTGGTTCAGAATATTCTGAGGCAAGAGTGGGGTCCTGTGTTTTGTTGACTTGCTAATTAGTTTGTACCAGCAACTTGTGTGTGAGCTTCTCCTGGGTTCTGCACCCATACAAATTCCTTCCCTTGGGTCTCCTGGGTCAGTAGAACAAGCTGCATGCTTTCCTTCTGTATCCTGGCCCTCCTTGTTCTACTTCGACCTCTTGAGGATGAGGACCAAAGATGGGAAAAGGAAGAAGTGGGGGATAAATCAGGCAGTCAGAGGGGACAGATGGAAAAAGGTTGAAAAAAAAAAAAAGGGAAGATAGGTAAGAAATGACAAACGTTCTGAGTCCTAATTAATCAGGGGTATCATTTTCTATAGCTGAAGTATCCTGTTTCCTTGGACTTTCTAAGTATCTTTTTGTAACATGTAGTGTGTGTGTGTGTGTGTGTGTGTGTGCACATGCCATGGAGTGCATGTAGAGGTTACATCACCATGTGTATTTTGGGACTCAGGTTGTCATGCTTGGTAGCCTGACCGTCATGCGTGTCCTCACTGTCCAGCCCACCCATAAGTTTGTAAATATCTTTACAGTCATTTTATATTTTCAGAGTGCTAGCAGATATTCTAGCTATGCAGTGCATTTGGGAGACAAATATAGCAAGACCCTGCTCACTTTCCAAGGGACCAAATAAGCAAGTAGCCAAACAGCACTGGGGCTCTACGTTCTGTCCGTAGTTTCACCGCTCCAGTTTGGGAAGAAGAAATCAGAATCTTGAAATCGAACCATGCTGTTTTTATAAACTCTTAAGAAATAGGATCTTGGCAGGCAGTGGTGGCGCACATCTTTAACCCCAGCACTTGGGAGGCAGAGGCAGGCGGATTTCTGAGTTCGAGGCCAGCCTGGTCTACAAAGTGAGTTCCAGGACAGCCAGGGCTATACAGAGAAAGCCTGTCTTGAAAAACCAAAAAACCAAAAAAAAAAAAAAAGAAAAAAAGAAAAGAAATAGGATCTTTGGGGATTCTGAGGACAGTTGAATTCTGTGTGTGTGTGTGTGTGTGTGTGTGTATACCCTTGTGCCCTAATGAGATTTGTATTGTAATTATTGAATACCTAGAGGACTCTTGGAGTTGAATTGTGGGAATTCTTTGCATTATAGCTGGCAGGCACCACAACCCATCACTTTGTGGTCCTCTCGTTGTTGTCCCAAGCAGTCACAAAATGCCCTGTGATTCAATCATAACTATCATCTGGGGAGTGTGTAGAGTTATATAGCATGTAGTTATCATCCTAAGGTATCAAGGACGTCAAGCCAGTGCGAGAGGTTAGAGGTTCATGTTCATTACCTTGTGATTGACAGCACAAGTTCCTTTGGGCAGCGTTACCACTTGAATACGAGAATGAGACTTAGGGCTGGACAAAGTTTATCTACTAATTTTTAAGTTATATAGATTTTTGTTATTTTTGAGTCAGGATCTCTTCCTATAACTTAGGCTGGCCTCCAGTTCAAGATCCCACTGCCCCAGCCCCCTGAGTGCTGAGACAGGGGTGAACTACCATGTCTGGCCTGTCAACATATTTTTGACAGTTAGTACTAGCACTGTGAAGTGAGCTCATTGATACACTATTGGGCAGCTTTGTTCTAGAAATCCCAAACTTCCAAAGTCTTCCGTGAAAGAGGAGTGTGTGCAGTTATGTCTGTAAAGCTACATATTTATAAACCTAAATGGAGGCCGGGCGTGGTGGCACATGCCCTTAATCCCAGCACTTGGGAGGCAGAGGCAGGAGGATCTTTGTGAGTTTGAGACTAGCCTGGTCTATAAAGAGGGTTTCAGGACAGCCAGGGCTGTCACACAGAGAAACCCATCTTGAAAAACTAAACCAAACCAAACCAAAGTAGCAATGACAACAAAATCTAAACAGATACCAAGAATAGTGCCAGAAGACATGCGAAATGAAGGAAATACTTTTGAGCTGTGTGTACCTGGTCATGTCGGATGAAAGAACTGAGAACTGGTGTCTCCAGGGATGTTTGTACAGCACTGAAAGGCTTCAGCTACCCGCTCCCAGGGCTGTAAGGAGGGTTGTCTCGCAGACTCTGCCTTCTCCCAGTGCCACTAAAGTGGTCACCAGCTCTCGCTAGCGATTGCTTCTGAGTACTGTTCAAACAATCCTGACATGGGTCCCTAGTCGGATCATTATCTGTTCTCCTGTTTAACCTTTCTCTAATAACCTCACCAAGCCCAGAGTTTTCAGGCGATCTCAGATGAAGTTAGAAAAGATGTTTTTCTCTCTCTTGACTGCACAGCTGCCACGAGCCGTGGTTACCTGTGCGTTGCTTTCTTGCCTCATTTCTTGGTGTTTTGAGGAACCAGGTATGTGTGGAAGTGAAGTGACTTATGGAAACCTCTGTCAGTGCTTTTTGTAAGGACTGTCTTTGTCCACTCTTTCCCACATCTCTCTCTGGCTTACCTCTGTACTTGCAGGAGAGCTGAAGAAGGGGCTCTCTCCCTTCCTTTGGCATTCCCGTTTTGATTGCTTGTTTATTCATCTTATTCTATGTGTGAATGTCTTGTTGGCATGCGTGTGTCTGTGTACCATGTGCAGGCGTGGTGCCCACAGAAGTCAGAAGAGAGTGTCAGATCCCTCTGGAATGGAGTTATAGATGTTTGTGAATCACCATGTGGATGCTAGGAATCGAACTGGGCCCTCGGCAAGCGCACCCAGTGCTTTACTCACAGAGCCCTCTCACCAGCCCCTTCTTTGTCATTCTTCAGCTCTGGGTTTCCAAGGCATGTGTGTTTCCGAAGCAGGGCAATCAAGGGCTACAGAGCACCACAAGGCATGGTGCCACACACCTTTAATCCCAACGCTTGGAAGGCAGAGGCAGGAGGGTCGCTGTGGGTTTGAAGCTAGCCTGGGCTGCATAGTAAGTTCCAGTACAGCCAGGGGTATGCAGAGAGACTCTGTCTCAAGAAACAAACAGTTAAAACCAAAGCCAAAACAACAACAATAATAGCTGCAAAGTTACGGGCAGGCTTGACAACACTGTCTGGCCCCACCAGGGCACCTCCCTATGGTAAACAAGGTCTGAGTGCCCCAGCTGACCTCAGCTCCTTTGGAGAGATGTTACTTTTCTAATAGGGGAGGCATGTGGAGATGATGACATCATGATGTCCCAGATAGACATTGAAGACTGGGGAGGTAGCTCAGTCAGGGAAGACCTTGCCTTGCGAAGACTTGAGGTCAAGCAGCAGAGCCCAGGTTTTAAAAGAAGGCAATCAAGATAGATGTGATGGCATGCAATCATAAATCCCACCTCTGGGGCAGAAGACACGGGCTGATCCTTGGCTCACGCTAGCCAGCCAGCCTTGCCTTCGCAAGTTCCAGGCCAGTGTCTCAATAAACAAGGCTCCTGACAACTGAGTTTTGTCCTCTGCCCTCTGTGTGCACACATGCACTTGTATACACACACACACACACACACACACACACACACACACACACACACACACACACGGCCCTGCTCCACACCAGAGACAACATTCCTGATTTTTACAGGACTAAAGGTTACAAGGAATGTCTACTCTGAGTGAAGGCCAAAGGCAGATGGCTGAACCTTCCTATCTCAGCCTCACGGTGTAGGTTACAAATGTCCTTACCCCACTATCAGCATCAGCTCTCACGAGTGTCCCTGAGCAGAGATGGCCACAGAGGTGAGAGCTACAGGACAAAAGAGAAGGGAGGCGGTGAAAGAAATCAAAGCAAAGAATGCTTGCAGACATTGGGATATTGACTATTCATTAGCAAGAATTGACTTTTTTTTTTTTTTGCAATGGGGAGAGAAAGTGCCTACCCTCCCTCCCCAATACACATGCACTTTTCTTAAAGACAGCTTGCATAGAAACTCCTTTTAGGAGGAAGCTTTGTGGTTCTGCACGGATCCCAGTTTAGTTAAAGGAAGTGTGTTACACAGGGAGCCTGGAGCTCAGGCTTGCTTTAGGTCTGTCACTCAAACCGTGCGACTCTGATCCAGTCACCTAATTTCTGAAGACATGACTTGACGTGATTGATCTGTCAGACCACTTTACGGTAAGTAAGAAATAGATTCATGGGCCGAGAGTGCTTGCCTAACGTGCACCGACCTCTGAGTGAATGGTTGTGAGCCCATCACTCTAGAGCGAGATGGGGTGGGAGGGAGCGGGTAGGATCAAAAATTCAAAACCACTCTTGGCTACATAGGGAGTTCTAGGCCAGCCTGAATTATGTAAGGCCCCGTGTAGAGGAAAAACAAACCCCAAACTCAATTTATGACATGCAGGGTTTCGGTACTGTAGATCCAGGCCATACTGCTGTAAGTCCTCAGAGTATCTACCCTTCTCCACCCCAACTATAGTAAAAACAAAACAAACTCTGACTCATGTGACTGAAGAGTTTTATCCAACAGATCAACAGATCAGATGAGGCTGGCCTTGGAACTCACTGTGTAGACAAGGCAGGCCGTGAGCTCCCCACCCCCCACTCCCCCAGCAGGATTATAGATGCGCACCATGGGCCCTGGCAATACTGGTTTTTTGTTTGTTTTTTAACAGACAGTGAAACCCATCTCTTCATCACATCCCTACCGATTGCAGTCTCAGGCCTTCCGGGACTAGGTTTTAGCTCCTCGATTAGGCCTGCACGCTTTTCTTCCAGGGGCTTTGGAATATCTTTCCCCATCATTTAGTTACTGCCATCCTTCTACCCCTAAGAGTGAAGCTGAACCGTGCTTGTAAATGTCATTCCTTGGTGATTTGCAGGTAAATCTCTTCCTTCCATAAAGGCAAGAAATAGCTCAAGTTTTATGCGTATAAAAAATGTCACTATTCAAAGTGCAACACACAGACCCTTGCAGTGGCTATGACAGTGACCTTCAGATGACTTCTCAGACTCTCAGTTTCTTACTCGTAGCCTCTTTCAAACAATGCCTGGTTTTACTAATCACATCTGCTTCAACGTCCTTTCTTCCTTTAGAAAATATGTTTAGTTTTTCATTTTTGTTTTATTGAAAGAGTGTCTCGTGTCCCTGTATTCTAGGCTAGCCTCAAACTTGCTTGGTAGCCTAGGATAACCTTGAACCTACTGTTCTCCTGTCTCAGCCTCCTAATGCGTGTTTGGAAAGATAAAATTGTAGATATGGCCCATGAGAAAGCATGCAGGACTCCTCATATCTACACATGAAGTGGGCACAGTAAATACACATAAACATTGTTCCTTTGCTTTTAGAGAGGGTTAACTTCTTAGAGGGTGGGTCGGACCATCTTCTGAATTAATTAAGAATTTAGCAATGGCTTGGTGGTAAAGTGTTTGCCTCACAGGATTCAAGACCTGATTTAGTCTCTGGAATCCGTGGGAAGCTGGATTTGGTAGCATGGGTCTGTAATCCCAGGGCTCTATAATGAGGTGGGAGGCAGCCACAGGAATCCTTGCAAGCTCTCAGGCCAGCTAGCCCAGCATGTCCAGTGGCAAATAATAAGAGACCCTTACTTAAGGTAGAGGGCAAGGACCAATACCCAAGATTGTCCTTAGACACCACACATGTGTTGTAGCATGTCATTGTCTGTACTCACAAGAGTAGGAACACATGAGTGCTTGTGCACACACACAGAGTGAGGGAGGGAGGGGGAGAGAGAGAGAGAGAGAGAGAGAGAGAGAGAGAGAGAGAGAGAGAGAGATTTTTAAAGATTTCATACATTAGCATGTTTGTATGACCCCAATAAGATCAAACACTTATCTGAAATGAAATATACACCTAGCATGTTTGCCCGTCCTTAGTGGTCCCCTTTGTCAAACATTTTTTATCAAGATCTTTAAATCAAACTCAGATTGTTTTGAGAACAAGTCATATTCTTTTACAATTCCAAAGTATTATTGCTGGAGCATGGGGGTGGGGCTGGGGGTGGGGGTGGGGGTGAGGGTATCGGGTGTGCATTTGTAACCAAACTCAAGGAAGGAAGGAAGGGTGAAGTGACTGAAGTTGGTGGAGAAGTTTAGTATCTGGCTTTTGCTTAGCAGTTATACAGGTGATAAGTGGATAAGCTACGTGTCCCAGGATACAGTTGACAAACAAATCACATGAGCCTTGCCTGATTTGGGTATCTGTGTGTCCGTGGGCGTCTGGCATCTCCAGCGGATACTTAGTTTTCTGACTGATGCCTTTCCTGCCTCTGCAGAGTCATGGAACAGTAGCGAGGCTCAATTTTTTTTTTTTTTCATCCTGAAGGAACAGTCAAGCTTTGGTGCTGGTAGTTGCCTCTCTGATGGTCTGTCTCTCCTCCCTTTTCTATTTGTCTCTGTTCATCGGCTCACTGGCTCAGTCCATCATTCCAGGGGAAGTAACCACACAGGGAAAATAAATCTACCTATTCCTTGACCTTCACCTCTTGGTGATAAATACTGCAGTCAAAAATCAATTTTGTCTTAATTTGCTCAAAAGCAATTCTTTCAAGCGATGTAGGGTGTGGCTCAGGACTAGAACATATTCCTAATATGCAGGAGGCCCGGGCATGATCCCCCGAACTGTGTAAAATCAGAAGGCTCACTCAGAAAAGGAAAAGCTCATACAAGACTCTCCAGAATGCCATGATTGAGCAGTTGCCTCCATGTAGGATGTTGGCTTGATCTGGAGGCTGGAGTGTGGGTGAGCAAGGCAGTTGGTGTGCACAGCATCCAGGTGTTGAGTAGCAATCACTGTGGTCCTGGAAGGGATGGATTCCTAAGATCCTAGCCATGGAAAAAGGTACTGAGCACATTGACCGCTCACGTTTCCGGAGTCCACACACACGCCAGACACTGTTTGTAGTACTCCGTAAGGAGTGTCCTTTTCCTTTTACAGCATTGCCCTGTGACTGCTGTAATTATCATTTCCATTTCAGAAATGAGGGTACTGGGTCACAGAGCATTCCAGTTGCTTGTCCTGGCTCATAGGTGGTAGAACCCAGCGACATTGCTCCTGAGTCTGTGTGACTAAGTGTATACAGTTACCTCTGGTACTGGTCCCAGCAAGAAACTAACAGCTTGGGGACTCAGGAAAGTTTTCTTCTGGTGCCATTGGAACAGGGTTGCAGGGAATTCATAAAGAGCTTTCCCTAACCCTCAGATGCTGATTGCCATTATTGGCTTCTGACTGGTGTCTCTGCTCTAACATTCAGAAGTGCACAGCTGACTGCTCTCTCTGTGGTCCTACCTGTGGCCCACTTGCTATTATGGTTGCTCTTGGTTGGTTCAGCCCATCAATTGCCTCCACTCTTAAAGTGACAAAGTCAAATTTTTGTTGGGCCTTGACCATATATGCTCAGAGGATCAGATTAGCTGTTTTCGGTGCTGACACAGGGCTGTGTGCTCAGCATGAGCTCTGCGCAGAGCTGCCACTCCATGGTTCGTGACAAACACCCAGGACATCCCAGAAGACTCTAGACTTACTGTATATCCAAGCACTCTGTCCTTGGCACAGAGGGTCCTGCCCAAGTTCAGTGCTATCTGCTGTTTGACTGGCCCATGGTATCCAGAGCCTTCTGGAGCCTTTAGAGATGTCTTTGCTTTGGTACCTTCTGGGGTAATGAGTGCTCACTCTATAAAGGAGCAGTCTTGCCTCTTTAGAGTTCTAGAGAACTCTTCACAAGGATGGGAGGAGGAGTTTAGAGCCAGCTGTTAAGTAAGACAGAGGAGAGCAAAAGGCACAGGCCTTTGCAGATGCAGGAGCAGCTGTGTGATGCGCTGTAGATGTTGAGTGAGACGATATGGCAAGGGCAGTGGCTGTCATTTAGCAAGGTCATTTTATTTGGTGGGACAGCAGCTCAGAAGCTTGTCAGCACAGTAGATCATCATTTCATTCTTGGTTAGCTCTCAATGTGCATGTAAATTGGGGAACCAGCTAAAACATATGCATATTTATGTGTATGTATACACAGGCTGACATGTGCATATCTGGCTTGACTTGCATTCTTTCATGCTAAAGCTGAGTGCTTTCAGGGAAGGTACTTTCCCTCTGGGCTCAGTTTCCCCATCTCTAGACTAGTTCCTTCCTCCCAGTATTTATGTAAAGACAGAGATGTAATTTGTGTAGAAATTTCAGCGACAATCTGGGTCTATAGCGCACTTTCTATAAATACAAGCTGTTATTCTTGGCATATCACCAGGATGCCCACTCTGTGCCTTCAGAAGGTACCAATGAGAGAGAGACCCTAGATTTATAGTGGGAGACACCCTAGATTTGTAGTGAGTATTGAAGAAGGAGGAGGAGTTGAGCTTTTACTAGCTTTCTTGTATTTCTATATGAAACAGGGTTTAGCATGTCTAGGTATCATAGTTATGGTCCAAATGAGTCCATGTGAGTCCAAATTTTCCCTCACACTTTTCTCTGTGTGATTCATTTTAGACTTACCACATACAATTTTCTACCAAGTGTCACTTGTAAGCCAGAGGCTGGTGTCAAGCATTGCAATGCAACCAGGTTTATAGGTGGCGGTGGATGGTGGTGATTGACAACAGAGGTTGGCAGGGTACCAGGTGTGTTTGGGTGTGTTGAGACTGAAGGCTCAGGATGGAGTGGTGGGAGAAGAGGCCTGTGTGGCAGACAGACATTAGGATACTGGGAACCTTCTCTGCTGTGCTCAGGACTTTTAACTCTGTGATATAGGTGACAAGAAACCACAAGGGGATTGTAGCAAGGCAGGCAGTGGTGTGTATGTTCATTAGACATTAGATAAGGCACTGGGTGGCCATGCAGAAGATAGCTTTGAGTCAAAAATTTACAGGTAGGAAAGCCAGTCAGAGTATTATTGAATATTCCAGGAAGAACTGTTGAAGGGCTTAAAGTCAGGTAGAGATGAAGATGACCTAGTCAATAAGAAACTCACTGACTAGACAAGATGAGGATGGAAAGATATTGGAGGTGACTCCCAGGTTCCCATCCTCAGCCACCTACAAACTAAAAGACAAACCTTATTTTGTTTGGTTTTTGTTTGTTTGCTTGTTTTGTTTTGTTTGAAACAGGGTTTCTCTGAGTTCCAGGGCTGTCCTAGAATTCACTCTGTAGACCCGGTTGGCCTCGAACTTAGAGCTCCACCTACCCCTGTCACCTGAGTGCTGGGATTAAAGGCATCTGCTACCTTCGCCTGGAGAAGGGTAGGGACAGAACTTTGGGAAGCACAGTACTCAGTGTGATTTGGAAGATGAGGAAGGAAGAGTACAGTTGGTCATGGTCACTAAGGTCAAGGATGAAAAGCAAGGGGAAAGTAGCTTCTTTGTCAAAGGGCAAAACCAGGGCCAAGTGCATCTTGGGATTGACTATGGGAAAGTACGAGCAGAGGAAGTCTCCAGAAGGCTGTAGTAAGAACAGAAACCAGACTTACTGGGAAGGACCGGCAGGCATAGTGGGAAGGAAAAGAAGCCAGGAGAGAATCTCACCTTCCAGAAAGGGTCCCTTCAAAGGCTGGCTTGGCTTTCGGGGGGACAAGATGTCTTCAGTCAGTGTGGTCTTGTAGTTCTTGTTGTACCGTGCCCCTGTCCCCAGTGCAATCATGTTACCTTATAGAGACAAGGTCTTGCCTTCCAGGGCTCAAGCCTTATTGCTCGGAATGTTAGTCCTTTATCATCTTAAAATCCAATCCATTCAATCAAAATCTGGTGTTGCATCATTAAGATATGTACCCTCTCCTGTGCCTGAGGCTGGAGGCAGTTAGCTTGGCTTGTACATACACATATGTGAATATATGTAATACAGTTTGGATCCTTGCAAAGGATGAATATGATGAATAAAGTCCTATTATTACTAATAATTCATTCATTCATCCATCCCTACTCTCTCCTTCCTTCCTTCCTTCCTTCCTTCCTTCCTTCCTTCCTCCTTCCTTCCTTCTTTTTCCCCCCTCTCACCTTCTTTCTTTGCCACTAACTCATGACCTTCCTCCCTCCACCGTCTAAGGCCTAGACTTAGAAGTCTCAGGCAGATCTGCACCACTATATGTAGCTAATTACTAACATTTTTTTTGTGATGAAATTATTCATTGTTTTTAAAAAAACATACTTTAACAGCTACTATTTTATAAAAATTCTCATTTTATGGGGAGTGTTTCGGTGTATATATCTTGGTATTAGTTCCTATTGTACTATTAGTACAAATGTGTTTTGGTAAACACACAGACATTGAATGTGTTGAAAAATAAGTTGAACTTAATTTAAAAAACAAGACAAAACACAAACACCATTGCTCAGTTTCTTTCATTAAAGGACGTTAGAAAGCAATTAATTTCTGTGAATTATTTCTCTTGAAAGAATTTGCCTCTTTGGTGTTGGCTAGGGAGCCTGTGTGAACAAAGTAGTGGTTTCTGGTGCTAGGGTTGTTCTGTGATCCTGATGCCAGAAACTAAGATTCTCCAGCTGCCACCTGCACCTTGGGCTTTCTTGATGTAAGAATGAAATCTACCCCATGTTTCCTGGAGTTACTGGCTGATTCAAGTTGGAAGGAAGCCTGGGGTTCCTAAATCACAAAATGCTAACTCAAAACCCCACATGTTGTGGTGTGAGGTCTGTCTGTCTGTCTGTCTAGTCCCGGGTCTCACGTGCTCTGGAACATCAGCCCCAGGAACCCAGCTCCAATAGATAAGCTTGGGACTCTTGTATGATTCTTGGTCTGTTGCCTAGAACTTACTAGGCTTTTCAGGGGCAACTTTTTATATTTTATTTTATACTTTCGAAAAAACGCTTTCTGACTCAGACTGGCCTCAAACTTCTAATGTAGGAAAGGGTGACCTTGAACTTCTGACCCTCTTGTTTCCATCTCCCAAGTGCAGGGGTTACAGGTGTGGGCCACCTTGACTGGCTTATGGAGCACTGGGGTGGAGCACAGAGACCTACCTGTGCTAGGCAAGAAGTCTTCAATTGAGTTACACCCCCAGATTCCGAGGGGCGACTTGTGTGGGTCTTCTGAGAGAACATTCCTGACAGGTGTTCTTCTATAGATGGACTTCTTTCAAGAGGCTTGAAAATGGCTAAGTGCTGTGCCATCCTAGCAACTAGCCCAGGGTGCCCTGGTCAGCATCAGTGTTTCTGAAGGAAGTCACTGTGCTACGTTAGAAACTGGGCGCTGCCTCCAAAATCTGCCAGAGGAGCACATAAGCCAACCTGAGCTCTCTCGTGGATGTATCTGACAGCCGGTCAAGAAGCCGATGTCTGGGAGGATGTGTTAACACAGTGTCTGTTTCAGCTCCTTGGGAGCTGACTGATCAGCACACTGCAGAACGCATGGTTAGGGATGAAGACTAGCAGCATAAAATGATGTGGAGAAGAAGAGCTGTTGTGATGGCTAAGGAACTTGGTGGATGAAGGTCTGTCTTTCCGGAAGGAACTTGGCCTGCACGGTTTGAAAGTTGGAGAGGAGAGACTGTTGAGATGATTGTCATTTGCTTAGAGATTTTGAGAGTAAATCAAAGTAGCCTTTTCTTCAAAACTGGACTAAGTCATTTCTAGCCTTCATCGCTTTAGGGTTGACTGTGAAAGGAGACGGGGGAATGCTATTTTTCTCTGGGCTGCACAGACTGGCATGTTTTCATCCCAGGAAACTTTGTGAGGCCTCATTCCTTGTCCTCTGCTCTTTATCCTGGAGAACTTTCTCAATACCTTATCTTTTATTTTATTGTTCGGGGAGATAGGCAGTCTCCATCCATACAAAAAGAAATCAGAGGTCTCCTGAAGGTGTTGCTTCCTCCAAATTGAATGTAAGATTTTTTTTTTCCGGATTTCTGAAATGGCATCTCATTTCCTTCTAAATAATGGGGAAGCACTGTGGGTTTTAAGCATGGCTCTCCCTTTGAGGTCACCCGGCCTCTTTTATTCTGCAGCCTTGAAGGAAATTCCACAGACTTGATTAGACTCAGGTGCCAGAAAATGGAAGATACAAGGAAAAGGTGGAGAGGAGAGAGGGGATGAAAAGGGGAGGGAGACTGTATCCAAACAGGTTGAGTCATTTCTTACCTATTTCCTAAAACACTCTCCCTCCCTCCCCTCTCCTTCTCTCCTCTCTCCCTCCCCCTCCCTCCCTCCACTCTCTCTCCCTCCCTCCCTCTCCTCTGCCTCCCTGTCCTCTCCCTCCCTCTCCTCTCCCTCTTTCCCTCACCTCTCCTCTTGTTCCCTTCCCCCTCTCCCTCCCCTTCCCCCTCCCTTCCCTCTCTTCCCCCTTCCCCCTCCCTCCACTATTGCACTATTCAGAGGTGAGTGTGCTATGAAATTTGAAACATAATTTTGCAGATTTAAAACATTATGTATACTGCCATCCACGTGTGTATGCCCCCAATTGATTCTGTAGTTAATTTTATGGTTTATTTTGTTGTGGTTTTGTTCTTTGTTTGTTTGGTTTGGACTGGAGTTTTTTGAGACAGGGTTTCTCTATGTAGCCCTGGCTGTCCTGGAACTCTCTGTAAACCGGGCTGACCCTGAAACTCAGATTCTCCTGCCTCTCCCTTCTAAGGGCTTGGATTAAAGGTGTGTGTCACCACCACCTGGCTTGTTGTGCTTTTATAAGCCACAATAGTATACCTCTTCTAGAGGAAAAACAAAACAAAACAAAACAAAACAAAACAAAACACCAGAAAAGTAATTGGTTTGAATAGTGCCAGATATCTCTGAGTGTTGTTAATCTCTTTAAAAAGCCCTAGTGCTGGGAAACAGTGCAGGCCGTGGAGAGAGCGGCAGAGCGCTTGCCTGACATCTGGGAAGCCGTGTTCTATCCCCACCACCCCCTACCCACTTTTTTTCCCCCTTTGCTCACATTTTCTGTTTTTGTGATAGTGTGAGAATGCTGATTAAGTAGAGGCTGGAGGGAGGCTGGAGGCTGAGATGGTCAATCCAGGAAGCCGCAGACCTTATCAGGCACATTGGCACTCCAAGAACCCACAGTCCCGGCCTAATCTTTAGTGAAGTATTGGTGTTCCTTATTTCAGGACACTTTGAGACTTACAACATGGTTTTGCAAAACAGAGAGAAATTTGGTCATTCTTTCCCCAGAGTTGATTTTTGTTTGTTTTTATTTTTTTCTTTTTAGCACTGGGGATTGAACTCAGGGCCTCTCAGATGCTAAGCTCTAAGCCCTGGCATAGAGCTAGATCATCAGCCTTATCCGTATTAAGTACATAGACATCTAGTCTATTTACACACACACACACACACACACACACACACACACACACACCCGCTCTGACTCGGGTGTCACCCTGACAACACAGTGTCTTTCCAGACACTCCTTTTGTGTAGCTCTGCTTCTCAGTTTCTCACCCTGGGTGTCAGCACGAGCTCCAACAGTGATAGGTAGAGGCCTGGGCAGAGGCCTTCCCGATGAGCCCGCTCAGCACAACTCTCCCCACCTCTCACAGTGTGGCCTATTCATGCTTGCTAGCGGAAGAACACTTCTGCTTACCTACAGAACCTGGAACCCGACAGTACCTTGTACCCTGTACTGAAGAGTCTGTCTGTCTTTTAAGGTTGGGTCATCTATGTCATGCCAAGGAGTGTTTAGCATTTTGAAGTTCACCTGGGCCATGGGGTGAATTGGAGTGGGTGACATATTCCTATTTGTAATCGGGGACAGCAGGTGTCTCTGCTTGGGAGACTAATGCACAAGACTGAAAAACAAAAACTTTAAGGAGCCGAACAGTCAGTATTGAGCAGCCCGTCATTGTGGGTCCAGATGAAAGTGGCCATCTCTCACTGTTTCTGTCTACAGTGTATGGAGCAGCCAGGCTTTCAAGAAAAACATCTTGTCTGTAAACTTAGCAACACACAGACACTGTCAGAAGCTTAAAGTTAAGTCAGCCCCTCAGCTGGGATTCAGAGTTTTAGTCCAAAAGATTTCCTTTGATACCAGAAGTACTTCTTCCTTAAAACCACTGTGGGTTTTTTTTTGTTTTTGCTTTTTTGTTTTTTGTTTTTTTAAATATTGGCTAAAACCCACTGCCATGTAACTGGCTCCTCCCAAGGATGCAGTGGAGATGTAAACTTGAGTTTGCTGTAATCTTCAGCTCCGGGAATGAGTAAGGAAGGTGTCTCTTTCTTAGCTGCAGGTAATTTCCGAGCAAAAAGACCAGCAAATCACATGGCCCACGTGCTTTTCTATGAAGGAGGAAAGGTTTAAGGAAAAACTACCGGATTGGAGCTGTGACCGGTCTTTATATGGGAAAAGATTAATTCTGGTGGACTAACGACATCTAAAATTAGAACGTGGGAACAGGGTTATGTGTAACAAAATGCAGGACATTGATGTATCTGTGTGTGAGTGGATCTCCAGACTTGAGAAAAGAAAATATGAAATGAATATTTAAGAAGCTATCAGAGGAGTGTAATTACATTGATTTCTGACAGGAGACCTCAGTGGCCGAATCTTAGTTCTCTTTACGGTTATGGGCGCTCTTAAAACTCTTCACGGTAACATCTTTTTGATGGCCTCTAGAAAGGATTACATCATGACAAGCCCTCTGTTTTTCTGGCCAGAGCGGAGGTTAAGGCAAAATCTTGAGGTTGGCCTAATTAGGTGAACTTTGAAACTGCCCTGATGGTACACCTGGCCTTTGACTGAATTCTGTGGGAAATGCAGCCATAGATTATTTTCAGTTAGTAGCTGTATTAAGGGCAGAGTGTGTGCTTAGCATGCCCGACCCTGGGCTCAGCTCCCCGAATTTTAGGAGATTAGAATATGAGTCAGGTTACCTTTGTCAGACGCTGTGTCCGTCTGTCACTTCTCTTCCTGTCAAGCTTTCATTGTCCCCACATCCCTTAGGAAAATAATTGGTTTGGTTTAAAGGATTACACTGTGCATGCAGGGCCCAGTGTCCTTCCCTGGTGTGTCCTCCTTTGCTGTGTGGGACAATGAAAGAGAATCTGATTAGCACTGGGCCTGGCTCTGAAGTGACTCTCACAGATGTTACTTTTGGAGCTGGGGACTGTTGGGTTGTCTCCCCTGGTGCAGCACTGTAATATAACTCTTGACCATAGGAATGAACCGGGGCTTTCTGAAACCCTTCAGTGTTGCACACTGTGGTCTTGGTAGGAACTCACTCTTTCATACTGGCGTAAATAGGACGCCTGCCATAATCTTTGTTCTAATGCCCGGTCTTCACCCGTGGATTGGTTAACACTCATGTGGTATTTATAGTATGTGCTGTACTAATCAGTAAAACATTCAGTGACTCATTTCATCTTCAGAGCTAACCAGGGAGGTAGGGATGTTTTCAGCTGGGGAAACTGAGGCACAAGAATGGTCTCGGGCCTTGACCACGGTTCTATAGCTAGTAAGCCTACGTCTGGTTCCATATATTCTATCCATAGATAGTTGTTGCTGTTGCTACGGCTGTTACTTATTTTCAGGAAAGACCTCCTGTGTACTAGGCAAATGTTTTGTCACTACCCTCTACTCCAGCCCATGACTAATATTTTAGAAGGCCGAACACATTAGGAAAAATAGAAAAAAAACCAAACTCTTAAATGTTTAGATGTGGAGGTTGTGGCTGATGAAGGGGCATCTGTTCTGCCAGATGTCTAGCTGTGGGATGAAGAAAGGCCTGCAGTTGTGAATCTCCTTGTTTACTGCAGGCATTAGAAGGTATGAGCCAGTGGGCTTTCTTTAGGTTTGTTTCTCTGAGGTATTTGCATAAATTACTATGTGCAGTGGCCTGTGAGAAACCCTAGAAATGTCACACACAGGTTTCCCAAGAATTACCTATGCACTATGTCAGTTTTGTGGACTAAAAATTCTATCTTTCTCTCTCTCTCTGCTTCTCTCTCTCTCTCTTAATAACATTTATTTAGCTTGTGTGTGTGTGTGTGTGTGTGTGTGTGTGTGTGTGTGTATCCCACAGTGTGCATTTGGAAGGCAGAGGACAGCCTTCAGGAGTCAATTCCCTCTACTGTTCAGCTCCTGGGCATCAAACTCAAAGCAGTCAGTCTTGGTGGCAAGTGCCTTTACCAGCTGAGCCAAGTAGCTTTCTTCTCAAATATGAACTAATGACCTCAGATGTTGTGTGGTGTGCTTACAAAACCTGTTCTACTCCTGTGCTAACCTGAGACGATTGTAACTCTTTGGAGATCTGGCTGTAATTTAGAAACTTTTAACGTGTACCTTTGTGGGACTTGGAGGGGAAAAATTTGATTTGACCAATTTCTGTCATCTGTCAACTTAGATGTATTTTGATTTCTAAACAGAACTGTGGAAAAGACTTCTTTCTAATTGGGAATGCCTTGCTTTGTTACCTAGGAAACACCTGATTGTTTTCTTAGGGAAATATTCTGCAAATTAGACTTTTAAAGGTCTGTATTAAAAATGCGCATAAAACATAAAGCTACATTTGAAACTAGCTTTCGGCTTAAAAATTAGGTTTCTGTGTGGTCAGCAGACAAGTCAGAGAAGCATCGTCTGAAGGAAGACAATAGCCTGGGTTTAAGAAAATTCAGTGTTTGGATCATTGTCATTAGCCTCACAAATGTTTGCTTTCAGGTTGTAGTAAAGAAAATCGAAGATAATGGCTTTGCCCCTAACTCCCATTTTTCTTGTATTAAGATCTAAGACCTACCTCAGTTCACATGAGACAGAGCCCCAATTTTTGAGAACAAACTGTAGAACTTCTAAATTTGAGGAAGAAACTGACCCTTTTTAAAAAGACATATTCCAGTGAAAACCAAAGGCAGCCAGAGCCTGGACCTCTGGATGTGTCAAGGAGCCTCACCTACCTCGGGTGTCTAGCATGTCCTCGCAGGGACCTGTTGGTGGTCTGTGCAGCCACAGGGAACCTTACACGAAAGGCACCTGTGCTTGCTAAAAATCTGCTCCGAGAGTGGAAAAGCAGATCCAAAATGCTAATCCTTTGTCATTGGTCACAGTCCCTCGACACTTCTTTACCAGCTAACTGCTACTGATTCAATTTGGCCAACTGTGCTTAGCTTCCTTAAAACCTGCCGCAGTTTCGGTTGAGTAAAGCGGTGATTCATTTCCTGCCCCGTGGGGTGTCAGCCAGCTCTAATGGTTTTGTCTGCAAGAGCCCACAGCTGCCCAGGATGGCGGGAGGGAAGCAGTGGGGCTAGCGCCTGGGCTTAGAGCGGCACTTTCCCGCGGCATCGGGAAGGGATTGAACCCAGGCAGTCGATTCAGGTTGATCATTTGGTTTTGTAGAACATACGTCCTCTTGATTTCTCCTGTCCGTCAGGAGCGCAAGAGAACAAGCAAGAGAAATGTTCTCTGTGTGGGTGTCTTTCCCAGGAGAGCGCCCGAGCGACACTTCAGATCTCGTTTATGCAGCATAGCTTGATTAATTTGGCTGGTTGTTCAGAATATGTAGCCATTGTAGTACAGCTCTAGCTTGCTTTCTCTCTCTCTCTCTCTCTCTCTCTCTCTCTCTCTCTCTCTCTCTCTCTCTCTCTCTCTCTTTCTTTTTTTCGTCCCTGGTCCCTGAGACAGGATCTTACTGCGTATTTCTAGCTGTCCCTGAACTCACAGAGATCTACTTGCTTCTGCCTCCCAAATGCCACCACGCCCAGCCGCCCGAATACAGCCTTTTGTATTGTGTGAAAGTATCAGCAAAGAGAAAGAGATTTTCAGTCTTGTGTTTAACCTCTTCAGGACGGTGTTTTTATTTTCGGTTTTAAATTACACTTATTTATTTTAGGGGGCACTCACTACAGAGGTCAGAAGACAAGTTGGTTTTATCCTTGTACCATGTAGGTTGTCCTGGGAATCAAACTCAGCTCCTCCCGCTTGGCGGCAACCGCCTTTACTTGCTTAGCCATTTTGTAGTCCCATCTTGTTTGTTTCTGTGGAATCAGCTTTTCTGAATCTCAAGGAAAGAATAAAATAACAAGAAATGCTGTCAGCAAACCAGAGTGTTGCAGGTTGGATGGTTAGAGTTCAGAGTTGGCACATGTTTCTCCATCACTTTTCTTTCAAAGTAAGGTGAATCAGTACCCATTTTCTGGATTAAAATAGACACGTGAATGTGTGTCTCATTTGCATATTTTGCGGGAAAATTTGTTAGGTTCAAATGCAAAGTTCAAAAGGATGATATTTGCTTTGTTAAGAAATCAGTTTGGGGCTGGAGGGATGGCTCTGCAGTTGGAGCACTAACTGCTTCCCAGCACACAGGTGGATGTTACCAAACGTCTGATGCTGTTCTCCAGCTTTGGAGGGTCCTCATGTGCACAAGCCCTCCCCATTTCATGCACACGTTTTTAAAAGCATATTTATGTGTGTATATATATATATATATATATATATATATATACACACACACACACACACACACACACACACATATGTGCCTTTAAAGGCACATACATATATGTGAATTTTAATTTTGCAAAATAGTTATTTTACTATCCATCTAATAATGAATTGTCACACACACACATATATATATACATATATATTTACCTTTTCCAGAAATATCTCAGTTCAAAAATTGGATATATTTACATTTTGCACCTGTTTTTAGTTTCAGTCAAGGAGTATTTTGCACATGTTTAGAGTCCCAAAGAAGTGAACTTCCACACTTGTTCTTGAGTCTGAACATGAATGCCAGTGTCAGCTGAGGAGACCATTCCTCCCTCGAGCTATACTGGAGATGGTCTTTCACATTCATTTCACAGATGCAGGGTTCTGTTGGTGGAGACATTCACTCTGTGCATTCATTGGCATACTCAGTTAATTGTACTACGGCATCTTTCCCCCCTTACCCAGAGTTCTATTTTAAAAGCAGAAATTGAGAGTGTTCATGGAGAGTAAGACCTTTAGTTCCAAGAGGAAGGAAAACATCTACTAAGCCTTTGTTTTTTGTTTTGTTTTGTTTTTAATGGATTATTAGGGGCTATGAAGAACTCGGTAGTGTGAACTTACGTGTGGAAGTCTACTCAAAATCTTTGAACAAATAATGAATTGAAAACAAATGATTTTGCATAGCTGTGTAGGACAAACGTCGAACATGGTTGGTTGTGTTGAAGTGAGGTGCAGGAATGCTATGGTCATGTCAGACCCGAGCTTGGCACTTTTTATAAATGAGTCACCTGGTCTGTGAGTTGTCTAGCAGTGTGTTCCCCTGCTGAAAACCTTAGGGCAAGCGAATTGAAAAAATAGATGCTTCCACACTCATGACGATTAGGTCAAGCTAGGGAAAGCTGCTCAATACTCCTTGGATGTGATGATCATGCTATGGCTGCCTATTTGAACCAAGAAACCCTAAGTTCTAAAGGTACATTCTACAATATTTACGGGTGGAATATTATGACTGCAATTTTCTTTCATGTAATATGGCAAGGGAAAATAGGTATTAAACATGGATGAAGAAGTGTAGGCCAGAAATGAAGCTGGGTAATGGAGACTTATTACCTCACTCTACTTAAATATTTGGGAATAGAAAGTTTTTGGAAATGAGAAGAAGGCAGAAGAAATGGCTCAGGGGATAAAGTGTTTGCCGCATAAGCCTTGAAGACTGGACTTCAAAAGCCTAGGACCCATGTAAAAGCCTTGTACTGTAGCTTGGGTCTGTAATTCCATTGCTGCTGTGGAGAGATGGGAAAGGAAGATCAGAGAACGAGAACCTGGCGTGTGCAGTGCCTGGAGAGCCTGCTTTATATAAGACGGGGGCAAGGAGGGAGGGGTGTCCCCAAACACTCCAGGTGTCCTCAGCCTTCCATATGGCAAGTGTTTGCCTGCGCTCTGTGTATGTGTGTGTGTGTGTGTGTGAGTGAGCACGAGCACACGCATGTCTGTCTGTGTGTCTCACACCCACCTACATATACACTCACACATATAAACACACAAGAACCAAAAACACTACCCTTACTGAGTACAAATTCATCAGTGTTTTATCAAGAGTAGCTACAGAGAGTTTCCAGGGAAGGAGACACCTAAAAATATCAGAGGTTTGATTGCACTGTAATTATATGCAGCTATATATGGCTATATGATTTTAAACCCTAATAATATTGTAGTTTTATTTTAATTAAGACAAGCCCCTGCTTAGACAAAAGGAGAAAGAACTCTTGCTGTTTGACACAACTCTTTAATTCAGCAAATGGGTTTTGAAAGCCTCCTTGGTGCCAGGTACTGTAGTGACTGTAGAAAGTTCACAGAGGAACACAGGGGCCTTGTACTAATGTCTCTGAGGAGATTTGCCCAGGTCATTCCGCAGTATGGCGTGATAAGGGCTCTAATGGAGTTGGAGGTAGTTTGTGGGGACACAGAAGCCAGAATGATTCCACTCTGCATTGGAAGGCAGAAGTAGGCAGGTGAGGGGTGGCTTAGAGGATCTGGAGAGAAGTCTGTGTTTCCTGTGCACTCTGCAGAGGATATGACCAAGGTGTGCCAGGTGTCGGAAAGAGCAGTGGCCACAGCACAGACCTCCAGAAATGAGAGGAACGAGCACTGCCTGCATGCCTTGAGTGTGTGTGTGTGTGTGTGTGTGTGTGTGTGTGAATTAGGTTTGAGAACATAGCAGGAAAGGCAGGTGTGTGCCTCCTGCCCTCCAATCAGAGGACAGCATACTTCCTCCCATTAACCTACTTCCCATGTCCCATGTCAGACAACACTCTATGTGACTTTCAGTAGTTTGTCACCCCACCCATTGAAGGGGTGCTGAGTGACGTAGCTACAGTTCTGCTTTGCTTGGGTGCAAGGTTAGTGTTCACAGACAAGTGAACTTGGCTGAACGACAGCCAAGCCAGACTCTCACCACCCCCCCCCCTGCCAAACATTGTTCCAGGCTTTGGTCAAAGTTTTCCACTTGGAGTGATAATTAGAGTTGTGCCGGAAGCCACTGAGTAGCAATATCCTTGCTACTTCTTACTAGAGAAGACCCTGGGAAGCCTGAGTTATCCAGACCAAGCCAGGGCCATATGCCTGGCCCCACTGAGAAAATAGCACCTGACTGTCAAACTTTGGCATCAGAGACAAGAGCTGGACTGCTGAGCCCCAGGGTAGGAGGTGGGAGATGGGGGGAGGGGGGAAGGAGGAGAGTTTACTGAGGATAAAGAAAGCAAGGAAGTGTAGTGGTCTGTCCCCTTGCTCACAGAACTTTGGGGGTGCCTAGTGCCTGACAGGCTGCCATGTTCTTTTGTCTCCTAATTGTGTTTTCTTCAGATTGAGATCAGATACATCTTGCTGTATCTGATACATAGAAGCATAGAAGGAAGTCCTTCTATGTTGTATTTTTGTTGTTGTTGTTCTGAAAAGCACAACAGGATATTTTCTCCTCAACACAATGTTTCCTCCTCCGCAGATAAGTCACAGGTTACTATATAACTGTATGTAACCTCTTTCTGTTTGGGGGAGACTTGGGTAAGCTGCATATGGTGAAAATTTTGAGAGCACTCATCTTTCTTGGGAACACTGATCTGAAGGAACCTTTGATACATTTGCCCCCCCCCCCCAACTCCCCAGAACAGACGAGGTGACATGCATGAGGACAGGAGTCCTCAGGAGGTTGCACCTTGGTTCTGGACACTGATCTCTATGTTCTCTGCTAGTCTTCACCCTCTGACCTTTCGGTGCCCTGTGACCCTTAGAGCCCAGTTGTGGGAGCTCTAAATCTTAAGATCGTTGTCTTGGAAACCGTCACATTAACATTTTCAAAGATGCAGACCATAATGTGGAGGAATGGCCATACTCCCCTGACAAGGCAAGGAAAATACAGCATGATCCTGGACTAACTTTTTGAGTAACAAAGTAGAGGGAATTGTCAAAAGATCAAAGGGGCACAGGTCTGATGGATGGATGGATGGATGGATGGATGGATGGATGGATAGATGGATGGACTCCTATTGGCCAAATTGGGGGATGTGATCATCATAACAGATATGGATTATAACCTGTTTAGTAAAATAGGAATCCATAAGTCAATACCGATATAGAAGTTGATAGAACAAATAAGTGAGGCGCAAGGTGGGTATAGTTATTGAGAGCCCATAGGAACTATAAAGAGGAATGACAGAATTATGAACTCATTGGTGTGTGCAGAACTTGTAAGTGAATATTTGATCAGGATCAAAGCATTTACAGCGCTTCAAAATAGCTACCCACAAATGACTTTTTAATTACAAAGGCAAATTTAATAACTTGAGAGCAGGGGAAGATATCTCTTTAACCAAACGATCCAGCTTCATTTTATCAAAGTCATGTGCCTCTTTTGCTTGTTTGTTTTTGAGACAGGATCTTTCTTTATAGCCTTGGCCAGCCTGGAACTCACCATGTAGACTAGGCTGGCCTAGAATTCCCAGAGATTGACCAGATTCTGCCTCCAGAGTGTTGGAACCACCCAGCCAACACGTGGCTCTTGATACGATGCACTAGGAAGGCCAGGAAAATACTGCTGAGTTACTCTAAAAAAAAGGGGCGGGTGGGTAAGCTTCATCTAATCATGATGAAAATGGCAGACAGAGTCAGCCAGAGGGACTGGAACTCTAGTCCTAAAAAGGGGTCAGATTGAGAAGATAGAGGCATTCCGAATTTGGCAAAGGTGAGGGTGAGTTGCCCAAAATTGAAGGAGAAGAGATGGGATCTTTCTTTCCACCCGTGCGGGGCTTTTGGAGCTTGTGCCCATGTTTGCTCTTCAGATGGGGCGAGATGAGATGAAGACTCTTTCAAGGTCAAGATTTCAGAAGACATCACTGGAATACTAACATAAGTTGGGTCTCCTTTAACAGTAGGATGATGGGAAATGATTTTGCAAACGGCAGCCGGGATTCCTGGCTCTTTGTGTGCTATCAAGGTACTTATTTTTATCTAGCCTTTGTTATCTGAGGTTTTTTTTTTTTTTTTTTTTTTTTTTTTTTGTGAAATTCTGCTATCAGGAAGAAGTATAAACTAGGTGAAATCCACAGAAAATTATACAAATGTATTCCATTTAGGTGTTAAACTTAGCAGAACTGATTAGAGTGGTCTACACGTGTATTAACCAGTCTCAGCAGAGATGGCTGAACAGCCAGTGTGTCTGTAAGCCTCTGTAGCCACAGTGCCCTGTAGAATGTTATGCAGCCTTAGCTGTCAAGATGGCACAGTGGGAAAAAGGACACAGGTTCCATCCCTGGCACCCATGTTAAAAATAAAGGGAGCCTGCTGGAATGGCACCCACTTTGAATCCTAGTGCTGGGTAGGCAGAGACAGGCAGATCCCTCGGGGCTTGCTGGCCAGCCAGCATGGCAAGTTGGTGTGTTCCAAGTAACAGAAAACATGTCTCAAAACCCAAGGTGGATAGTGACCTGAGGAAGTATGTCTGAGGTTGGTTGACCTTTGACTTGTATACATATGCACATACACATGTGCACATGTGCACACATAATCTCTCTTTCTCCCTCTCCTCCCCCCTCTCTGTCTCTCTCTCTCTTACACACACACACACACACACAAACACATACGCACACTACACATACACACACACATTACCTGGCCCAACCACAGGTCCAACTTAACATCCTTTCTGGCCTGCCCCAAAGACTGGTGATGGATGATCAGAAGTCTCAAAGTTCAGGAGAAAGACAAAAAGGCTGCCCCCAAGCCTCAGACAGGTGCTGTGCTCCATGGCTCTCAGCTAAGGGGCTTTCAGGGTGTGCTGTTTGTATGGCATATGCCATGTTGAATACATTAAGCCTATGTAATGTCAGCTCATAACTAGAATGTTTTGACAGCTGGCTAAGAGTTTTATGGTTATGGTTTTTCGGGTTTAGCCATAAATATAACATGTCAACCTCATTCTGACAGGTGCATAAATACTAATTTAGGAATTCGTTGTTTATGCTCAGAGTTGATCTCACTTTTTATCCTTTTGGAGATCAATATTTCTTTTACTTTATGTTTTTGCTTATTTTTTTAATAGGAATATTTTTATGTTAACTACCAACTAGATAGTACCTGGTGTAACTTTCTTGGTAGTTACTTCCTGTGGAAGTGACTGAGGCTAAGGAAGGGTGTAACTCCCTTCCTTACTATGGTCATGTCACCTGTGCTGCTGGAAAGGAGTTACTTGAAGGGTTATCTCACACTCTGCCCTTTTGTCCAGTTTTTCATTCTTTGCAATTTGCTCTGCAAGTCCACGTGACTTTTAATGTTGCTTTAAATTTAATTACTCTTTCCTGTAAGCAATTCTCTCCTGAAGGTTTCCCACAAAAGTGTTTGCTGGTCAAAGTTCACTTTCTAATACAGTGTGGACAAGACTTTTCTGGAAGACAGGGCTGTACCCACCACCAAGAGTAAGCAATACTGGCTGTGAAGAGCCGGTCGGACAGTCATGCGCGGGAAAGACTCTCACAGGGCCAGCCTCAGCGGACCACATCCGTGCTGCCGTGTGTTGCCACACTGGCTGCCTGATGTCCTGAGGGACTGTGATGCCCGGGCAAGGGTTGTGCTGGCAAAAGTTACTATCTTCTTTCCTGACCCAGATTTTTCTAAACCTTCAGATGAGAGTCAGTGCACCGAGGCCATTCTTGGAGCTCTCTTGCTGAAGCGTCCCTTAGGCTACAAAGGGACAGTTCATGCAGTCAGCTACATTCATACCAGTCACAGCCTTCTCCTTCTCTGAACCTCCCCCCTTCCCACTCAAGGTTTCTTTCCATTTTTTTTCCTTTGCAAAGCAGCCATGTGAGAGGGATAAAATAATTTTGAAGAGCATTATATGGTGGGAATTTTGACAATGAGTGGAAGATGGTAATTACTCTTCCATTAGACTCAGTGGCTTTGGACAGATAAGCTGCATTGAAACGGGTGACCAGGGTATGGGATCATGGATTGTCTTTCACTGTTGTCATGGCGACAGTGATGCAGGTGGCCTGTAACTGCCGGGCTGTCAGATCTTATACATCAAACTGGTGCTAAGTGAAAATATGTTAGAGGCATTGAGGAAAATTTGCCAGCAGTGTTTACAGGATCAGCCGGAGAAAAGCCAGCCTGGTTGAGGGAAAAAAAAAAAAGGATTTCCGTTTAAAGTACTGTTTAATGATTCTACGGAAGTTGGAGTTTTTACTTTTTATTAATAAGATGAAACTAGAGTATTAATAAGAATGATTTCTGGGTATTGGGTGCTGTGTATGTAATTAAGATTCCTTCTGGAGCTCATGTGACTATGAAGAGGTCAGAAGAGGTGAGGATGCTGTGTCCTCTGGGGTCCTTGCTCAGGCTGAGGCGGCCAGCAACACACACTGACAGACTTAATCTGGATTTTGTCAGCAAGTGTCACTCAATGTTTGCTAGCTGGCTGTAGTAAGAACTCTGAAGGAAAATTCCAATTCTGATAGGTTCCTGTAGCATCATACAGCTGGACCCATACTCTGCTGTGCACATGGGTCATACTCTGCTGTGCACATAGGTTCCCGCAGCATCATACAGCTGGACCCATACTCTGCTGTGCACATAGGTCATACTCTGCTGTGCACATAGGTTCCCTCAGCATCATACAGCTGGACCTATACTCTGCTGTGCACACTGCATGGAATATGAAGGATTTTTCTTTGTCCAGCAGTTACTGTAACCCCCAACCCCCACTTTCTACTTTTTCCAGCCTCTTCTCCATTTCCCCTGGTTTCTTCTCTCTTCCTTTAAAATCACGAATGTCTTGACTTGAACCCTCATAGGTTGACACGGAGCCTAATCTATGAATGTGATGGTGGGGGAGGCTTTGTCTCAACAAGTTAAGGCTAGCTTTGTAATCTTCAAATAACCATGCAAAGATTGGAAGAAGAAAAATATAGAGCCTTCCATTTCCATGTTAGCTTTGAGAGAAAAGAGATGGCAAAGCCACAAAACAAGTCTGGAAAGTGAGGACACATTCTTGAGAGCCAGGCAGAACAGGCGAGTCTTCCGGAAGACCATTTGCATTAGGCACTGTGGCTCCATTTTCACTTGACATATTCGTCAGTGGTCAAACTTAAGTTAGTAAGAGCTGAGTCACCGGTGTCCCATTGGAGCACAAACAGAGCAGAGTATTAGCGGTCAAGTACAGTCCAGCCCACGGGTATGGGCCAGGTGGTGAGTACATTGGTTCCTGTCAGTTAGAAGAAAGTTGACTCAGACATGTGTTGAGCATCTATTGTGTGTAAGGCAGTCAGACTGTTAAATTTTCACAATAATCTTGAACACTAGGTTAGTGAACAGGGTCAAGATGAAATGTGGTGTTCCCGAATCCAGGCTCTGTACTCTTTTCCCATACATAGGGTTTTAGAGACGAGCAGGTTGAGCCTTGCCTTCAAGGAACTCACAGTTTTTTTGGAAAGACAAGAAAGTGTGTCAGAGTTCCTTAAGTACTGTATTAGACCCAGGAATACCAACCAGGGACGTGGAATGTCTGGGAGAATCTCAGGATAGACAGAGCTGGCTATTTTTTAAAAAGGAAGAGTGGCTAATGGGAAGGTCAGGTGACTGGAAGGGAACTTCAGAGTGAGCAGATATCAGGAGTGAATGCACGTCACGGCGCATCCTGGAACATGCATGTGAGTATGCATGTGTGTTTATGCTCCTACATATAACATGCACCTGCATACGAAATGGCCTGGGAGCCCTGCGGCCTAGGGAAAGATTTATAAAGTGCATGTGCTAAGTCCAGCATGGTGACCTGCTTAATGACTGGATTCAGGTCTGTGCTGGTGATTTTGCCGTCTGAGGTCTCCCAAGCTCCAGTTGCTGAGGGTTGCGTGCAAGCTCACTCTGTGCGGCCTTTTCTGGCTCTCTTTCCATTTGTGGCTGTCGCCAGTGCCTTCTTCTCTTTCCCTCCCCATCATCCTTCTTCCTTTCTTTATTCTGTCAGAGGCTTTCTTCAGCTGTAGGAAGCCTGTTTTTTTCCTCCTTAGCCCATAACATAGGAAATAAAAGGAAAAGCTAGGCAGAACGAGTAGAGAGAGTGTGACTCACCTAACACGGGTGCTGGGAGCTGAACACTGGTCCTCTTAAGGAAAAATGCGAGCCTTTGGCCACCGAGCCACTTCTGCAGCTCATAGACCAAAGTGCTTTATCACGTGGCGCAGACCCCTATGGTGGGGATAGCCTCTTCCACACAGGACTGTTCATACATTTCCTCTGTGTTTCTATGAGCACGCATGTTTTCACAAGGATGTCAGAATTTAACCCCAAGTGTTTGCTAAATCTAGTCTCCTTTCAACCTGAAGGGAACCAGTTTGTTTTCAAGCTGCCATTGGTGGCCAGCGCTATCCATTTGGTGGGAACAATTAATATACCAGTGACTAAGGAAAGGTCAACATGAAGCTAGCGAAGCTAGCAATAGTGGCCAACACCTGGAGTTCTGCTGTGCCCACCCTCAGGATGGTAGGGCAGGAGGATTACTGTGAGTTTGAAGCCAGCAGGAACGACTCCGTAAGACCCTGTCTCAAAGAACTGTAACTAAAATATAAAAGGAAGGAAGGAAAGAAAGAAAAGAAAAGACAAGGAAGTGAAGCCACTAATAGTATGAACCCAAGAAGCTGGCTCCTTCTACCTGTCCCCAGATGGCCACATTACCCAGTTAGTATACAGACTTAGAGACCTAGTTTTTTTTCCTTGTTTGTCCTTAATTTTGGAAAAAAGAAGCCACAGTTAAGGTCACAGTAGCATAAGTCCATTCTTCTTAGCCTTTATACTTCCCTTGTTGGTGCCCACGTAACATGCACATCACACACACACACACACACACACACACACACACACACACACCCCTCTGCTCAGTCAGGGCTCCTAAGACATAGGAGGAACCTAGCTCTTTGCTATGTAAATCATCTAGGGAGATTTACTCAGGAGCTCTCAGCACCACTGAGGCCAAGGGAGCCTGCGAGCAATTAGAAACTCTTTCTGTGACTTCCAGACTGTGCTGCAACAGATGAGTGCATCTAGTCTTGCTCCAAGCAGGGGATGTCTAATCAAGGGGAGGGATTTCAGGAAAACAGGAAATGGAAGGTTAGCCTGAGTGCTCCCCACCCCACCTCAGTGTGTTTATGTTCCAGAAGAGGCCCCTTTAAAAAAAGAAAAGAAAAGAAGGTTTGCTTTTATGAAGACATAATCTTGGGGGAGAGATGTAACCAGAGATTCCTTCATTTAAGAATGACGGTCCTGGCCGTGTGGCCTAATGCAGAGCGCTGAGAGTATTCCTGAGTTAAGTATAATCACAAGCCAAACTCGGGGAAATAGAAAAAAAACAATAGTAGTAGTTCATTTAAAATCTAGTTGGAATTTGGAAATCATAGCCACCTCATAGTCAGTTATAAGTTTGCTTAATTATCTTTTATTTATTTGAGATAGGGTCTTCTGGACCCCGGGCTGTCGTCAAACTTGCTGTATTGCCTGCCAGAGAACCTTGAACGGCCATGAACGCTTGCTTGACAGGCACTGTCTGAGCTACACTCCAGCCTGCTATGAGCTTTTAATTTTTTTTTTAATGATTTTTCTTTATGTGTATGTGTGAGTCCCTGTGTGTATGCATGGGCACTTCCTCTTCACAGTGCCCGTGGAAGCCAGAAGGGGCATCGGAAGCCCTGAAACTGGAGTTACAGATTGCTGAGAGCTGCAATGTGGTTGCTGGGAACCAAACACTGTACCCTGGCAGCCAGCGCTCTTACCCATGGAACCATTTCTCTAACCCCTTGTTATGCTTTTTATTGGGCAGTTGCCCTACACGAATCTCTTAATTTTAGTATCAGTGGGCCGGGCCGGCCTCGCCACTGATGTGCCCCAGGCCAGACTCTGGGACAGGATTTTAGGTTTTGCCTCTGTGTTTTCCTCCAGCAACTTCTCAGAGTTACAAGCTCACTTATTAATTCGTCAATGAAAGTGTTTGAGCAGGCCACTGTTCATTATTCGTTATCAATACCAGGCTTTGTAAACAAGAAAAATAAACGTGATAACTCACAAACGCCCCGCTGGGAATAACTGTCCCGCCTGACACAGGAGCTGACCCGTTGCATCTTTAACGTTTATTCTTAGTATTCCTTCTACGAGGTCCTGGGAGTTCCCGAAGGCAGTCTTACACCCACCTCACTCTTCGTTTCTGTCTGAAGAGGTAGGGTGGAGGAGGAGACCTGACTTGGTGAGAGTCGGATATGGAATACTGGGCTGAGAGCATGCGCCTGCGATGTACCCCTCACACAGCCTGCAGTTCCACCCCCACCTGCGCTAAGTCCGTTAAGGTGATGTCTGAACCGAATTTTGTTATATCAGTGTGTATGAGCGCTTTGTCTACATGATTTTCCAAGAATATATACTACCAAAGAGAACTTTGTTTTACAAAGCATCTTTTTCATGTTAGGACACAGGATTTTCTCAGGTATGGTTTAGTTACGTGGCTTTGATGGTGATTTTAGGGAGGGGGGGTTGTTTATATGATCAGTTAAGGGCCTTCAGGACAAGGACCCTGGAACAAATTCCAGCTAAGCAGAGGATTCTGGCTAAACAATTAGCTATCATTTCCTCTTTATTCTAGGTCTTCTACCCCTACTTGGGAACTTTAGGGAGAAAAGTGTATGTGGTTTTAAATTCGGTGGTTGGTTAGTATGTGGGGCATTTCATACAGCTGGCTTTACTCTTCACCTAAGGCTGCCTTAAAAAGGACTATTATCAGTGCTTAGTGTCAAAAGAGAACCATCATGGACCAGAGAGGTGGTTTGGTACAGGGTGTGTCAGATAAACCTTTAATACCAGCTCACCGGAGGCAGAGGCAGATGTAGTTGAAGTTCTATGAGTTCCAGGCCAGTCTGGTCTTGATAGTCAGGGGTACACAGTACATAAGATAAGTAAGTAAGAAAGAAAAAGGAAAAAGAAAACTAGAAAGTAAAGAAATAAGAAGTATACCACCACGAGCCAGAGATGGTCCCACGTGTGAAGCACTTGCCACACAAGACTAAAGAAGTGATTTTGATCCCTGGAACCTATGTAAACATGAAAGATGAGAACTGGGTCTACGAAGTGGTCCTCTGACCTCCAAATGTGCGCCACGGTATACATTCTCACATACACATCAAACATACTCACAAATAAACATAACACACACACACACACACACACACACCCCAAATAACATTTTAAAATAAAGTGCACCACCATTTGAAAAGATTCCTGACCCGATGGTTAGACTACAATATGTGCTATATTTATGCAGGAGGATAATGGAGACATATTCTCCCTTGAACCATTTCCAGACTGATATGTCAGGCCTATCCTGTAAATCAAATGTGGTTTCTGCTCCAGGGAGGCTGGGAATGTGGTTTTGAAGCAGAATTTTTACCTCCTCAGCTGAGCTAGCTGGAAAGACTTGGTCCTCTCACACAGCTTAGCAAGGTGACCTAGTAGTGGGCTGGCAAAGGGTGACATAGGCTATCTCTTCCCAAGGAACTTCAGTCCTACTGTTGTAGAGACAGGGGAATGAGTTGGGTTTTTCATATCTTCCAAAACATCACTCAAGTGGCTGAGAAAACAAGAGTCAGTAAACAGTTGCCTCTGCAAGCATGAAGGCCCCGGTCAGAGATGGACCAAGCATGGTGGCGAGCGTCTGTCGTCCCAGTGCTGCGGAGGGAGTGACAGGCGTGTTCCTGAGCTTTGGTCCTAGCCTAGCTGCACTGGCAAACCCCAGGACCCACTGAAGGACTCTTCTCAAAAAGCAAGATAAATGGTGCCTGAGGAGGCTGCTCTCTAACCCTCCCACGCACAGATACACCCACACACAGAAAAGACACACTAGGGTGTTCTCTAACCCTCCCATGCACAGACACATCCACACACTCATGCACATACACACACACACACACACACACACACACACACAGCTTTAACACACACCTGCACATGCACACACACATACCTGCACATATACACATACCTGCTCATATGTACACATATCACACATATACACAGACACACACAGAGACACCTGCACACACACACACACACACACACACACACACCTCTGCAATAAACACCTGCACATACACACCAACATACACACACATATCACACAGACACACACATACACATGAACACCTGCACAATACACAACCATACACCTCAAACCCAAAAGTACTTGAAAATATCTTAATGCTTTATATAAAACCACATCTCCAATATGCTAGTTTAATTTTGTATGAAAGATGTCTTTATGCACAAAGGACTCTCGGCTCTTCCTTCAGTACCCAAACAAACCCATATATAAACAGCAACAATGCAAGAGTTCCAATTAGGATTTTCACTACACAAATACCCATTTTAGGAAAAAAAATGCACCTAACAATTCTCTGCTAGCAACCACTGTAAATTATTGTTCTTAAAAAAAAAAAAGAAAGAAAGAAAATCCAATATAGTTGAAAGCTTTTCCTTTATAAATACAAGCTACTTAGCTGCATTATCTGCAAGAAAGACAGACTCATGTCTCGCTTTTTGGATCTGACGTATTCTGACTAATCAGAAAATCTTTATTAATTGTGTTTATAACCTCTATAACACTCCAAAGAGGTTTTTGAAAATTTTGGGTTGCAAGATACAATGATGAGGGAAAATGATTCGTTTATATTTCTTTATACTTATAAAACGCATGTGACTGAGTTGTGCCCACCCCCCCCCCATGACTTCTGGTAGAAGTGGGAGGGTTAGTCCTTCTTCTGGGGGAGAGGAGGTTGGAGGAGTTTCCTCCTGGTATCAGGAAACCAGCATCACTGGGGGTGGGCAGGCATCGACTCTGGAAGGATGGGTTTGGGTCTGAGCGGTACCTCCTGCCTTGCTAGTCAGTTTAGTCCGTTTCTCTGAGTTTTATCCTGGATTTGTACAGCTTCGGCGTCCCTTCTTGCCTTTGCTAACATTCCCTCCCACTACCTTTGTCATGGGTGATTGCACAAGGCCATTTTCTAGGGACACAGCGACGACACCGTGAAATACCATAGAGCACAGTAGGTGACTTTTGAGACGTGGGAGGAAGCTGGGCGCAGACTCTAGGCCTGTCAAAACTAGATGGGCAGTTTCTGGAGTTGTGATGGTTTGAACCCTGTGCTTCAGACATTCATATTGAGGCTCTGTTCTAGGTTGTAACTGTATTTGGAAAGAGGACTTTAATAAGGTCGTAGGGCTAAATGGAGTATAGGTGGGGACCTAGTTGATATGACTGGTACCCTTATAAACGAAAGAAGAGGCCCAAGAAAAGATGACCAGAAGACACACAGCCATCTGCAAGTTGTGGAGTTCTAGGTGAAACTCACCCTGTTGGCACTTTCATATTGGGTTCCAGCTTCTAGAATTGGAAGATTACTCTCTGTTATTTGAGCTGCTTGGTCTACGTCATTTTTGTTGTGGCAGCAATACAAAACAAGTACAAGAGTGTTATGAAATCTCTCTAGATCCCTAGCTTCCCAACTTTACAGTTGTGGTAGAATTAGGGTAGGGTGGTAGACGGCTATAACCCTAGGATGTATAAAGTTGAGGCGGGAGAATCTTCCATCCGTTTCGGGCCTGCCTGGTCCGATCTTGTCTTAAACAAACAATATTAGAAATTGGTAGATGGGGCCGGAGCAAGAGGGAGAAGGGTAAGGGGCGGGGCAAGAACTTGGTAAATATCAAAGATTTGTTGTATTACATTGCAATGGCTAATCTTGGTTGTCTACTTGACACACCTGGGAGGAAGGAACATCAATTCCAGAATTAGTCTATGGGCATTTCTGTGAGGCGTTTCCCTGACTGCTATTTAATGTAGGATGGCCCAGGCCACTGCGGGGAGGACCATCCCTAGGCAGATGGGCCTGGGCTTTATAAGAAAGGTAGTTGAGCAAACCAGAAAAAGCAAGCCAATAAGCAGCATCGTTCCATGGTTTCTGCTTTAAATTCTGCCCTGACTTTTCCTGGGTGATGGACTATAACCTGCAACCAAATAAAACTTTCCTCCCATAAGTTGGTTGTAGTCAGTATTTTATCCAGGCAACAGAAAGCAGACTAAGACAGAACTTAGCACTAGAGGGTCCGCTCTTGAGGTGAACCTGACCGTATTATTTGGGGGAGGATTGTGGAACTGTTTTAAACCTTGCTCTGGAAAAGCCATTGAGTGCTTGTAGCTTAATGGGTTGTTCTGTGGGATCTTAGAAGATAGAAGTGTTTGAAAAACACAGACAATGGAGGCCTAGCTTATGAAGTCGTTTCACTGGGAAGCAAAGACCCCCCCCCCCCCTCTAGACTGGTCAGTTGTGTGATATTTTCTATTAAGACTGTGGAAGTGAAACCTTTGCTTTGCTAGAACAATGGATGCTGGTCTCCTGGGGCTCAAAAATCAGCTGTGGTTTATAAGAGACCAGCATTATTGAGTTGAAATCTGAGAATATTTTCTCAGGGTCAGCACACAGAAGCTGTGGTCAGGGGAGGCAAGTCTGCATCTCAAGCCGGCAGCAGAACTTGATAATATGTGTAACTCTCCCACATGATGTTTGTGGGCTACATAAAAGCTGCAGGGTTGAAAAGGTTCTGGAGAGTAGCTGAGGGGTAGCATTGGGAGAGGCCACTGGCAAAGCTGCAGCCTCAGTTGTAGTGAAATCTCTAGCATAGTGGAGATGCTAGGATTGTGGAAGGACCACCAAGGACAGCAGCAAATGTGGAGTAGGAGCCAAACTGTGTCTGTGAGACAAGCTGCATGTGTTGTGTCTGACAGAGCCAAAAGGCAGGGCCACCTAGATCTTTGGAACCCCTCAGATCATGGGTGAGCCTCATATGTTGGAAACTAAGCTATTTGCCTCCCCAGATTTGGGCTTGCTGTGATAATTCCATCTATGATTTCAGAATAATGAAAAGTATGTGACTTGATTTTGATTTTTACAGGAACTTTTAAACGAGACTTTGGACACATAGGTCAGTGGTGATCTAGAGAAAGGCAGTACCAGTGTACAAGTCTAGCCTCCCTTAGTCATCCCAGGAAACCAGGAGACTTTTCATGGAGGAAGTAGAACTTGAGCTAGCCTTGAAGGGAACAAGAGTCTCTGCAGATGGGAGGAATAGTGTGTATGTGTGTGTGTGGGGCACCCATCAGGGGGAACAGCAAAAGTTAGTGTGCCAGACCATCTGATGTGTTCCAGAAACAATCCTGGAGCATGGGGGACCATGGTCACATAGGGACAGGGATTGGTGAACCTGGACAGATGGGTTGCAGTGGGGGGGGGGGCATGTGGGACTTTGTTCCAATTACAGATTTGTTTTGACTATGATTACCATAAGCAAGATTTAAGTCAGAGAGTATTGTCATCAAATTTGTAAGTTTTGAGAGCTACTTCTAACAGTAGGTCATAGATGGTTCAGAAGGGTTGCTGATAAGTGGCTGAAAACCGGCTGGAGGACAATGGGTAGAGAGAGCTATGGTAAAAATGGGGGGAAATTAAATCTTGTGAGGATGCAGAGAGGGTCTTTGGAAGACAGCTGGTCCTGCAGCCTCTCCTTATGTCCTTTTTTACTTAGTTCTTGTGAAAACCAGGCTTTCAGGTGAGGTTAATGAGGTCTGGTGACATTTAAAACCCTTCTTGATGGTAGATAGTGGGACATGAATAAGGTTGGGCTTCAAAGCTGAGGATATTTGCGCTACACAGTGCTTCTGGCTTCCCATAATCCCTTAGTGCCTCACCCACTGAAGAGAAAGTTTCTTAGTTGAGAGTTATGGTGCTTGGTTGTGTCAGGAAGGAAAATAAAGGATTCAGGATTCTGTTTCAGCCTTGGAAACAAACAAAAGAATGTTTTAGTTTTGAGTTGTGCATGTGTGCCTGTGGGTCAAGCATGCTTCTGACTTGGATATAGCTAATTTTATAAACATGTAATTTTTGTTGTTGGCAAACAAAAAGTTTGTCAGTTCTATTAAGTGAAATGTTGTAGATAAGGAAGTATAGGAAATCTGCAGTTTCTCTCAGTCTTCCTGTCCCTATATTTTACACACTTATTCTTGTCCTAATATCTGGTTTTACTTTGCAGTAGAGTTTTGTAAACAAAGACTCCATTGTGTCCCATCCGAACACATAAGACACCAGAGTGGGGCTGGGATGGAATGAGGAGGAAAAGTGAAAATGACTCAGAGAGTTCCAGAAACAATGGAGCAGTTCATTTGGGAGCTTCCTCTGAGTAGAGCCTCAGCTCCTCTCCCCCACTGCCTCCCCATCCCCACCTAAGCTTTCCTCAAATCGCCTTTCATGTTTTAAGAGCCAAAAGCAGCATCAGTGCCTGTCTCTTGAGTTCATTGGCTATCTGTACTGGGCCTGGGTCTCTCCAGACCTCTTCTTTCTGGTTCTCAGGTGAATTGCCTGTTAAGTACGGCAGCCACAGGGCTTGTGCTCAGACCTCTGGGCTACAATCTAGAGCTCACTTGAACAACCCTTATGTTTAGTCAGGGTTTTACTGCTGTGAACAGATACCATGACCAAGGCAACTCTTATAAGGACAACATTTAGTTGGGGCTCACTTACAGGGTTCGAGGTTCAGTCCATCGTCATCAAGGCAGGAGCATGGCAGCATCCAGGCAAGCATGGTGCTGAAGAAACTGAGAATTCTACATCTTCATCTGAAGGCTACTAGGACAAGACTGGCTCCCATGTGCCTAGGAGGAGGTTCTCATTGCCCACAGTGACACCCTTCCTTCAACAAAGCCACACCTACATCAACAAGGCACCTCCTAATATTGCTACTCCCTGGGTCAACCATATTCCAACCACCACACCTTGTTTCAGGCTACATTGAGATTTTGCAAATATGGTGTTTGGAAAATTAGTCCCATGTCCATACTTCAAGTCTACTTGGTTTTAGTGGCAGGTTTGCAGAAGCCTTGCTAGTTCCTGGGGATGGCATATGAAGGATGAAGAGAAGGGAGAGACCTTAGTTCCCTTTTCTGTTGTTGTTGCCTGCAGGCCTGTGCCTTGGATGAAACCAAGCACATAGTAGATGCTTAGTAGTAAATAGTACTGGTATAGTATAGTATAGTATGTGCAGTATAGTAGTGCACATAGTTCGTGCACTGACTGAATGATGGCTTAATGGCCACATGCCAAATTCTACTAACCATTTGACATCTGATCTCTCATTAAATCTTCCTAACAAGGAAACTCAGTTCTCCATTCAACAGAGCAAGAGATCTGTACAAGGCTATTGCTTGTATATAACACAGGATTCAAACTCAGATTTCTAGAGCGCTAAGTAAACCTTTGGCTTATCTGCAGATATTTTGAGTGCACCATAAATACTCTTCATCAAAATATTACCTCAGTACAAATTGACCCACTTTATATGTGCAAAATAGAATTTACCTCAGTTTTGAAAATAAGAGCTTTAAAAACTCTCAGGATCAAGCTCATAATAAATGCTTGTCTTAGGTTTCTGTTGCTGGGAAGAGCCACCAAGACCATGAAGCTCTTACAAAAAAACATTTAATTGGGCCTGACTTACAGTTCAGAGGTTTAGTCCATTTATCACCATGGTAGGAAGCATGGCAACATGCAGGCATGGGCTAGAGAGGTAGCTAAGAGTTCTATATGGGGATGAGCATCAGGGAAGAGAGAGTGCCACTAGGCATGGCTTGAGCCTCTGAAACCCCAAAGCCCAATCCCCAGTGACACACTTCCTCCAACAAGACCACACCCACCTTAAGGCCACACCTCCCAATCCTTTCAAACAGTGCAGTTCCCTCTGACTTCATGAAGGCCATTTCCATTCAAACTACCACAAAGTTAGTACATATAGAATTTACTTATATTTATTTTTACTTTGTTGTTGGGGCGGGGGGAGTGTGGAAGATTTGGAATTTTGTTACTTTAAATAAGTTATTTACCAGATCAATCTCTTAACACAGACCTGGTGACAAAAAGCCATAGCAGTCAGCAGCAGCCAGTTGGAGATACAACATTGAAAAGATTGTAGTCTTGTGCATTCCCCATCTTGTGAGATGTGTTTACTTCCATCTTGTCTGCAGGAGGAACAGTGAATGCCAGTACGCAGCCATGGAATGTCTGGTTTTGTCCCATCACTTTCCTATCTTCACCTTCCATATCAGTTAAAGGATTAACCTTTTTCTTTCTCTCTTCTGCTAGCCCTTCACTCTTTTCCTGTATTGTATTCTTTCTTGAAATATCATTCTTGGGAGTTTTCCCCTTCATGTACTCAACACCCTTCTCCTTCCTTTCATTCCAGTCCCCCCATCTTCGCTGAACAATTAAGTGATGTCCCCTGCGGTCCCCTTCCTTGTGTTTTTCTTGGTTGCCCAGGGGAAATGACAGCTATGTGACTGTCATGGAGTGAAGAAAGCTGGCTTTCACCCTCACCCTCATTGAAGCTGCTTCTGTACAACTGAGAGACCTGAGATAAAGGGATGGAAGGTTCAGGGAGAGAGAGATGGAGAGTGACAGGGACTGGGCTGTCCAGAACAAAGAAGGGCTGGGGTGTAGCACAGTTGATAAAGTGCAGACCAAGCATTTGCAAGGACCAGTCCTCAGCACTTCATAAAAACAGGCTTGCCTGCAGTTTCCAGGGCTTGTGAGGTACAGGCAGAAGTTTAAGGTTATCTTTGGCTATAAAGCAAGTTTCAGGTTAGCCTGGGCTACATGAGACTCTGTTTACCAACAGGAAATTATTTCCACCTGGAGCTGCCTGGAAATGCTTTCATCTCCTGCTCTCTCAGCAGCTTAACCATCATCTTAGGCCACTTGTGGCTTTCCTGGATGAAGAGGAGACCATGTTCCCTTTGGTAGCTTCTTCTTTCTCCATGCAGTAAAATAAAATGCATACCCAGATGTATTCCCATGAGCATCGAGTGGCTTTAGGCTGCACACTCCTGGTGGGCAAGGCCTGTAGCTTGCAGATGCGCCATTTCTACCTTGGATCAAGCTAAGTGGTGGTTCATTTCTCAGGTGTCTCTGGTTTCTACCAACTCGATAGACACGGGATGCTTTGGTGACTTTCTCATAAAGCTTCCTTGATATGAATGGTTCTCAAGCTACTCAAGACATCCCTTTCAAGCAGACAGTAGTGGGGATGCTCTGCCTCTCTCCTGTTATCTCAGCCATCACTGTGGGGAAAGTCTACCTGTCATGGCATGTGCTGCCGTCGTCACTCGGGTGTGAGATTCGAGAGCTCTGTTGTTCTAAATGTGAAATGCCTCTCTGTGTGCTGCCTCTGTATTCCTTTAACGTTTGCCTCTGTCCTCTTTTTACCCATGATTAATACTTCTCCCAAGTTCATGCTGGTCCCTTGGAGCACATTTCTACTCTGCCCTTCTGCTATTTTTGTTCTTGGGGAATGAGAACACAGGTTTGACATTGACTACTTTATATACTGTGGCAGGGTCTCTCAGTTGAACCTAGAGCTCATCGATTTGACCAGTCTAGCTAGTCATCTTGTTCCAGGTAATCCTGCATGCTGGGATTATAGGTGGGCCACCATGCCTCCCCCACCCCCAACATTTACCCAGGTGCTGGGGATCTAATCTTTAGTTCTCAAGCTTGCCCCACAAGTTCTTTATCCACTGAACCAATTCCTCTCTCCTTCAAAACGTAAAACAAGAAAAAGTATTCTGAAGGCAGACTGACTATACAACTCCACGAAGTCTCAATTGAAGAAGCTCCTGTGTGGCGTGCGCATGCGCGCGCGTGCACGCATACACACTTTCTGGAACGTACATTGTCTTCTCAGAAGCATGGCTGATTGAGGAGGATCCAAGCTGGATTCTGGTTAGTTCAGATTTTAAGATAAGTGAGCTGTCTTGCTGTGTGACTCATTCGGTGCTGTTTTAAGCAGTTCCACAGCCTCAGAGAATAAACGGATGCCTAATCATCTCCTGCTTCCTGTCATGGTTGACGTCATTGTCACCGTCATTGTCTTCATCATGTTAAGTACCCCAAAGCACAGAAGTTGCCAGACAAAATATGTTACATAGGTATCGTCTTTGGTGTCTGGACGTCTGCTCTCTTTAAATAGATAACTCCCAAATGGGTCTAATTGAGACTCAGATATTGACTGATTGCCCCGTGGTAAGAAACAGATGGCATTACCCAGTAATCTGAAAGTCCAAATCCAATATCCCAAATGCTGAGAGTCTCCTGTGTGTAACAGGTGTCCACGGTGTGTCACTAGGTTCTGAGGCTAGACTGTGAGAGTGGACACAATCCGGAGGAGCTCCGTGCAATGACAGAGATGTGTCTTAGAGTTCCAGGAGCCAGGAAGAGCATCACCGAGCCCAGCATGCAGTTGGGGAGCTCTTGAGCAAAGCCGTGGGTTTAGCTGGGTGAAGTGGTACGAGGAATAACGGAGACTGAGCAGGGCATGGGAGATCCCTAGTGCAGCAGGAGATTGATGCAGGCAGGACTAAGCTTGGCGATACTGGAAGGGAACAGCTTTCAGATGCCACGCGGAAGGCCTTGGAACAAGTGGGGCATTAGTGTTAGCTCTCTCCTGGTGTTGGGCAAGAGACACAGAGGAGGGCTCGGGGCTGAGCTAAGGGGCTGTGCCCTCATCTCAGGGTGCTGGGAGCTGGATTTGAGAAATGTGAGTGAAATAAAATGCAAAAAGCTTTTGCTTTTAGAGATGGGAGATGAGGAGGGAATAGGAGCCCAGCCTGAAGGATTGGTGGACCATCAGTCTCTTTAGAAAGGTCTCTTTAGAAAGAACTCATGGTTTCCAGTTTGGGGTGTGCAGGTCTGTGGGGAGGCACTGAGATCCAAGACAGGCTCTTGCTATCACCCTGGATAACCCACAGTGGCAGAGTCATTGATTTTTGCTCTGTCAAGACAGGGGGAGCAGGAAATGCGTGGAGTGTGAAGTGGGAGGAGCTAAAGCTCTTCCCATGATTAAACTGAATCTGACGGAACCACCGCAGAAGGATGAACCCAAGGTCCGTACACTGTGAGGTCCTTTGAGGAAGAGGCAGGATCACAGGCGGAGGCAACTCTGAGATCCTTGGGTGTCAGCAGCCAAGCTGAAGAAAGGCTGCCCCCGTGTCGCAGTAGGAAGGGATTCATGCTGCTGATTGGACGGCTCTGTGTTCTTGGCTATCGGTGGCAGGCTGCCAAAGCTCCTCTAAGCTGTCACTCACGGCCGGGAGGGCCGGACTTGTGGAGCTTGCCTCTCCAGAAAGTCTTTTTGGCCTTGAGACAAAAGAAAAAGAGCAGCTTATCGCACACTTCAGGATCCAGAGAGCCAGGAATTAATGAGCTAAGACACTGACCGAGGAAGTGGGAGAAAGCAAGGAAGGAGAGGTTCAAATGGTGGTTCTGCTTAGACGATAATGATGGTGATGACGATGATTATAAATCCTTGCAAACAGACATGAAAAGGAGGAGAAAGTTAGACTCTCGGGATCCTTAGGAGCTTCATTTGGGGCCACCATTATCTGAGGAGCCAGTCTCTGTGCTCAGTTGTCCCCAGTGACAGAAAAGAGAAAGAAATCTAAGAGTTCCAGATTTATAGATTTTCTTAATAATAAGGATGACGGTAGATGAGGGAAGGACAAATGGGAGTCTGTGGCCAGCGTGGGCAGGCTGCCTCCTTGTTTTATTTTACTGGTGATTTTCCTTTGCTTTGCACAGATCAGATTTCCCGCTCTGGTATTCAACAAGGAGCACATAGCCCGAGGATAGCAATTAGCTCTCTCTGAGCCCACTCTCCTTTGCACAGCTCTCGCTGACGTGTGCAATTACTAGCACCCCGGCAGCTCTTTTCAGATCTCGGCTGTGCACAGTGGGAAGTCAGGCCCACCATCCCAGAGTCCTCTGCCCAGACTCCTCCTCACCTGGTGCACAGGGACCTTGCCTGCAAATAGAACTGACGTGCCGGGACGTCATCGGGCCTGGCAGAGCTCATTGGCAGAGAAGTTCAGAGTTTTATTTTCAACCTAGAGACAGGCGGAGATAGATCCAGCTAGAACAGGTCTCTTCCGGCTTAGGCCCTCCTCCTGTGGTTGCTGGAGTTGTGGAGGATGGAATGTCAGAGGGAGCGTGCTTCTTATAGCCTCCTGGCTCACAGACTGAAGTTGGCTCCCTACCCCTCCGGCTGGTCCGTCGTCACAGTAGTCCTACGGTGTCCTGCGGGAGCTGCCTTCCCACAGCTTTCTTCTCTGCTTCTTTTCTTTCTCTACCTTGTGTGGTCAGGGTGTGTGTGTGTGTGTGTGTGTGTGTGTATGTGTGTATTCCTCAGGTAGATCCACTTCCAAATGAAGACCCCCCCCCCACCCCCAGCTAAGTTAATTCACTTCAGCTATAAAGTTGCCTGGGTAGACAGGAATGGCTTAAAACTTTAGGAATAAAAACTATAATACAGTGCAGGAAATGTTGCCTTTGTGTGGGAGGCAGAGAAAACCAAACCCTAAGAGGCTGAGATCCACTTCCATTCACCCTTCAAGGGAGGGCATCTTTGCCAAACCTGACTCTCCACAGGAGGATTCATAAATGGTGGTTGTTGTTGTTGTTTTCTTTTCTGGTTCATCTCATACCTGGCTGTGCCTTTAAGGAATGTTTTGGGGGGAGGACAGGGCACGCTTTGAGACCTCCTTCTTATGTATCCCAGACTGGCCTGTAACTCAGGATCCTCCAGCCTCAGTCAGCCTAGTGAGGGGATCGAGGTGGCACTGTGCCAAGCCTACATGTCTTCTTTTAAAAGGCAGAGACTTGCTACCGACCTAAAATCCAAGAGACCACAAAAGCAAGCTCTGGTGTGCCCACTCAGGGCTAGCTGAGGAGGCTCCCAAGTTCCCAGGGATTTTAGGGCGGAACTAGCAAAGGGTTAAGTGCCCCTCCCCCAACCCCCATCCCGCCACTACCTGACTCCACCCCCCCCCCCTCGTTGCTTGAAAGAGCAGTGTGGCCTAAAATGAGGGTTCTCTGCTTTGGCTTCTGTCTCTCTTGCTTGTCCTGACTTAGTAATCGTTCATTGTGACCGGCTTCTGTACATTACCTTGCCTCCTGTCCACAATCGCTCCACAGCTAAATTTCTGTTGCTTTTTAATTATCGCCATCATTATTTGGAACCGACGCGATGTTTTAAGCGAGATGTTTCGTCTTCTCGGTTGCCCCAGTGAAGAGGCCCGAAAAGGACCACAGCCCAGCCGGAGTGGGCCTCCCCTTCGAGGAAGCCCCTCGGCCACTCCCACCCTGGTGGGTTGTTTGTGTCTCACCCCATCAGCCACTAGGTCTTAGTAGGCTCCTGTCCCCCAAGGGGGTTTCTCTTGTGCTGTATTCCTGGGCCTGGCCTCTGATTCCACACATTGAAACGCAAATGACAGCAGTAATTGGCTGAGAGATAAACCTCAAGGAGCGTGTGAGCCGGGCTGCGGGGAGTTAAGTGGCTAAGTGACAATTACCGTGCCGCAGCCTTGGGATCAGCAGCAGCCGGGCCGTTCTCGTACAGGGTTTTAAAGGAGCAATATCACATTAATTGGAGGCAGGCTTCTGGGTTAACAGGCCTTACCCGGCCTCCCAGCTTATTTTATTCTACTTTAGGGATGAGAGTGAGTGGGTGGAGAAAGGCAAGTTTGCCTAGTCTCTCCTCCCAGCTCCAGGCTCCATTCCCCTCTTGCCCCCAGGAGAGTTTGAGAGATTTGTGTCCTTGACTCTGGTAGGCAGATCAGATCTTTGGTTTCATTTGGAGATATAAAAGCTGTAAAAGTTGCTTTGCAGTAGGAGGTGACTGTGATAACTGTCAGTCATAAGGGTTTGGTGACCACAAAGGACCTCGACTCAGCCAGACCTGCCATCTTTCCCACCAGGCAGGCAATTAACCCTCTGATTTTTTTTTTTCCTTTTTCTTCTTTTCTATTAAGTTTCTATTCCAAAACTGAGTTTCCCGGTCAGATATAGCAATAAGCAGCAGAGGCGACACCTCCCTGCGGCTTGTAGCCCTTTCCAGTCAGAGTGAGAGAAATCAATAAAACTATGAATTCTCTCTTGCTTACTCAGTAGAAACCCTTACTGCAGAGAAAGGCGGGGTCCTTGTAGGGAGAGGAATCCAGTCTAGAATGAGCTGGGCTAGGCCTTCCTGCTCTTCTCAGAAAGGCCACTAAACCCTATCCTGGCCATAACCAACCATCAAGATGATTGGTTTAGACTTGAGATAAGCAGACTACACGAGGCACTGAGAGCCCTTTCCCTCTAGGTACTTGCTGTCTACTGCATTAGAACTCTGCAGGGCCCAACACTTTTTTAAAAACCTCTGTCTGGTAGGCTTGCTGTTTTTGTTGTGTGTTTCCTTCAGCCCACACAGCACAGCATGGTCTCGCTCCCCTTTTACTAAGTATTCCCTCTGGGTTATAGCTATGAATTAGTTTGTCTTACTTTAGGAGAGAGCCGGCCATTTCCAGAATAGGAACTGGTTTGCTTCAGGCCATGCTTCCACTACCAGAGGTAGAAAACACCAGGAAAACACCAGCGTTAACTGGAGGAGAATCTGGTATCTAACTAATGGAAGTTCACATCTTAAACTGTCAGATGCTGGAAGGCATTTAGACAACTCTTTAGTTCCCAGCCAGCCTGTCTGGAGTAGAGAGAGTAGTCTGGTTAGGAGCTGTGCCTGGCAGGCAGACAGTCTTCTTGGAGGGTACCTAGTGTAGACTTCTCCAGGATGTCACCAGGTCATGGTAGGGAAGCTGGCTTGTCACTGTTAGAAGGGTTTCAGTCTATCCTCTGAAGGAAGGCTAAGTGAGATTTCATGGCTTATGTAGCAGTCACCATGGCCTCTCCAAGAAGATGAATACATTATTTAAAGAAAGGCGTGTCCAAGGCTGTGGGGATGGCTCAGTCAGAAAAGAGCTTGCTGGATGTACATGCAATCCCCAGTTTGATCCGTAGAACCCTTGTGGAAGACGTAAATGGTGGCAAAGGCTGGGGGTCCCTGAGCTGGGGAAGCAGATCTTTTCTTTGAGTTCCAGAAAAATGAAGACCCAGTCTTCAAAAAACAGACAGATGGTGTCTGAGGGATAGTATTGGAGGTTCTCCTTTGATACATGTACAACACAAACATACACGCACGTGTACACCTGTTCACACGCATGCACAGGACTTTTAAAATGTTTCAGTACAGTGGCTTAGCTTTGTAGTAAAGGACTAGGCTGTCTAGGTTTAAATTCTGTCACTGCCACCTGCTAGTCGTTGGATTGCCTCAGCTGCCAAACAGGATAACAGTATTTCCTGGTGTAGGCTTATTTTGAGAACTAAATAGTTGGTTTTTCCCAGCACTTAGTAGGACTATTCAGATAATTTTTCCCAGCACTTAGTAGGACTATTCAGATAACCCCACTGCAGCATACAGTTCCATCCCTCAAATCTCTAGGAATCCCAATGTGCCCTCCCCCCGCCCCCATCATTTGTCTTGCGAATATAAACACACACCAGTTATCTGGATTATTCACTTAGCACAATGCATTTGAGTTTCTTACAGACTGTCCTGTGTGTTGGCAAATGCTTAACACTAATACTCATAAGTCAAATCTTAGAAGTGGATAAAAATCTTAAAAAAAAAAAAGGACAGAGTCAAAGATTCTTATTACCAGGGTGAGGGGACCGAGGGTGGAAGGTGAAGTGACTTGCCCAAGGTTGTGGAGCTAATTAAGAACGTGGGCTGAGCCGGGAATTCCCTGTGCTAAGAGTCCCCAGCCACACCTGCTAGATCACGCTGGGATTAAGGGCATGTTGTTGCTTGTCGCTGAGGGGCTTCACTCATTTTATAATTGTTACTGGGCAAACTGAGGCTTACTTGTGATAACACTTGAGAAGAATTAGTTTCTTTTGGGAGGTGTGTGGATTATGCTCATCTGCTAACACATTCCTTCTCGGTGGGCGCACATCTTCCCTGGAATCTGCCTTAGGTGGGAGATAACAGAGCTTCCGCTGAAGGCCCCACACTTGTTTTGCATTCTCCAACACTTCTTCTCCATAACTAATTGATGGGAACGTTCTTAGCTTTGCCATCTTTCCATGCGTTCCCTTCCGATGTCCCCATCGTGGATCATTCAAGTTGACAAGCTGGCGGGTCTGACTGTCCTACGACTGTTAGTTCCTTGGTTCCTGGATTAATGATTTATGCAGCATCACCCATGAAGGAACTGAACTATGGAAGATACGATGAAGATCCTCCATTAGTAACTTTACATTTACTAACTAGATGCCTTGAAATGGGCGCAGTGAAGCCTCTAACTTCGGCTCACATTTTAAATCTCTTTGGAGGAGACTGAGAATCTTGTTAAGCGCTAAGAAAACGTGACTCCCCAGAAACTATGGGCTAACACCCTAGAACGGTCCAGATAAAGAGCTACTGAAGAGGAACTCTCTGCCGTGAGAACCCACTGAAGCTTGGTCAGGAGGCTGCACAAAATGTCCAGGAGAGTGTCCAGGGGAGGGACCAGGCCAGCGATGCAGAGAGAAACTGGCAGCTCGGAAGATATTCGTCTGGGCAGAAGTGAAGCAGGTCCCTGGGCAGCAGGAACGGAATAAAGAGATGGTTTGGTCAGAGAAATACCCACTGGATGTAAGGAACCTAGGGAAGTCCACCTAGATGCCTGGGCAGCTACACCATGCTAAAGCAGGTTGTTTTCCCCTGGAGAAGGAGTGTGGGAGGCTGGCAGGTGGTAGGGGTGAGGCCCAGGAAGAAGAGAAAGGTGTTCTTTCTTTGACCGGGTCAATTTTGTTTTCATGTGCTTATGTGGGAGCCTATTAACAAGTATTTATGCTTGATTGTTACTCATTTCCAGAAGGCTAATTATAATTGCATTTTCCTTCAGCAGGGAATTCTGGTCTTTTTTTTTTTTTTGTCCTGATTACATCGTTAGTTATAATGAAACAAATATTTTTTGGGCCCCTTTCCCCAGATGGCATGACTGTATGCTTTAGGAACAATCAACTGAAGGAAACAGTTGCCACAGGATGGCATGGCAACTGTAAATTTTAAATACACACACACACACACACACACACACACACACACACACACTTTAGGATGTAGTTGTCTGCCTAAATAATTAGGGGAGAGAAAGAGAGAGAGAGTATAAACCCAGCATGGATCAAGACATGGACAAACAGCCTCACTGTGCTGACGATATTTTTGTAAGTCTGGCACCACAAACCCAGAGAAGAATCTGGCAGTAACAATTGGTCAGATAGTGTTTCTCTGTAGCCCTGGCTGTCCTGAACTTGCTTTGTAGACCAGACTCAGAGATCCTGCTGCCTCTGCCTCCCCAGTGCTGGGACCAAAGGCCACTACACCTAGCTGAGTCTGGTAATAATTTAAAGAGAGCTAAAACTTTGCATCACCTAAATCCTATAGGAAACGCCAGACATTTGTTTTGTTTTGTTTTGTTTTGTTTTGTTTTGAGACAGGTCTCTGTATAGCCCTGACTCTCCTTGCTCTGTAGACCAGGCTGGCCTTGGATTCAGAGCTCCCTCTGCCTCTGCCTCCCCATGCTGGGATTAAAGGTGTGCTCCAACACTGCCTGAAACTCCAAATGATTGTAAGGAGTGAAGCATCTCGGGTCACGGTGAGAATATTTATTAGAAAGATACCCCAAATAGTCAGCTGCTTAGTAAGGTATTTTCTTTGGGTAAACATGGGCTCCTGGGGGGAGAGTGAATATGTGCAGCTCTATGGGAATACACTCAAGAGAAGTGGGGACCCCTGACTATAAAACAGGAGGTAGGGTCTTTCGCTGACTAAGCTCTTACCTGGTAGCTTGGGCTGGCTGGCTAGCAGGGCCTAGGCACCCACCTGTCTGTGCCTCATCAACACTGGGGCCTTTGCGGTGACATTTTTTTTTCAGGCTCTGTCTTTCTGAGTCAGGTCCTTATGCTTGCCAAGCAAACACTTAGCGGGTCAATGAGATATTATTCCCCAGGCCGAAAAGTCACCTCCTAACCTGCCTGCCTGCTTCTGAACTGCAACCTAACTTTGTGACTTGATAAAGATTTTAGTATTCGTTTCTGTGTTGGATTCAAGCCCATGGACTTGGAGGGATTTCAACACCGTTGTGAAATAGGTAGTTTTCTCCTCTACTGCTTTCTTGCTTTAAATTTTAGGCTTAAGCAAGCTCGATTGGCCAGCTGATCAGGTTCATCTCAGTACAAAGGAAAAGCAGTTTGAAGTTTGAAGAGGTAGGTGCCGTGTGCCTCAGAAGAACTCTTAAGATGCCCATTGGTGCCGAAGACATCACACCAGCACTTGTGAGCATACACACCCCACGTTTTATAAGGGGAGTGTTTGTAAACTGTAGTCATTTCTGCAGCGCACTCTTGAAAGCTCAGATGGCCATCTTGTGTCACTTTGGGACATTTCTTCTGCAATGCATGCTCTTGTTGTAACAAAACACTTCAGTTGAAATTCCTTTGCAACAATATGGGGGCAATGTTTTACTGTTGGATTAGAATTTTCCTGGATTTTCTCTGTATGGCTACATTCATGTTCATTTTACTGTTGAAGCTTGCTTTTATGTCAAGGGCATAAAGAAAAGAAAGAAAGAAAGAAAGAAAGAAAGAAAGAAAGAAAGAAAGAAAGAAAGAAAGGAAGAAAGAAAGAAAAGAACCATCGCTTTTAGCTACCTTAAGTTATCATTTGTACCCTATTGTATTACATTGTTACACCCTATTGTATAACAGAACACTTGGACTGGTTCCTTATGTTTAACTGTGGCTTCCTATAAACATGGAACTTGGTGTGTGCGTGCGTGTGTGCGTGCGTGTGTGCGTGCGTGCGTGCGTGTGTGTGTGTCTGTCTGTCTGTCTGTCTGTCTGTGTCTGTGTTAGTGGGTGTATCCCATGCTTGTTTACCAGTAACAGACAGCAGATCTCCTAGTGATAAAATTACAGGAACTGAGCTGTACACATGGCTGTTGGAACTTACCTGGGGTCCTCTGGAAGAACTGTAAGTAGGGGCTCTTAACTGCTAAGCCATCTTGCAACCATGACGTGGATAGTTTTACACAGGACAGAGCCTGGCAGAAAGATCTGGTTCATGTTTGCATTTTTTTCCTAAGCAAATCAGTGAGAACAAGAGTCAAAATGAAGAAAATTTCTTGGGAAACCCTTTCTCATCTCTTAGTCCCCTCTCCTCTTTAAGTAGCTCTGTCTCTTTTGTTTGTTTGTTTTTTGAGGCAGGGTAGCCCTGGCTGTCCTGGAACTCACTCTGTAGACCAGGCTGGCCTGGCCTTGAACTTAGAAATCCACCTGCCTCTGCCCCCCAAATGCTGGGATCAAAGGCATGTGCCACCACTGCCCGGCAGTAGCTCTGTCTCGTTTACAGAACTGTCTCTACACAAGAGAGAGTAGTGGAGAGGTTTCATCATGTCTGCCAGAGCCTGAAAACTCTGGCGATTGAGGCCTCAATCATCCACATACCTTGTGTTTGTCACAAAGTGGCTTGTTTTTGCTTTCTTCTTCTTCTTCTTCTTCTTCTTCTTCTTCTTCTTCTTCTTCTTCTTCTTCTTCTTCTTCTTCTTCTTCTTCTTCTTCTCCTCCTCCTCCTCCTCCTTCTCCTCCTCCTCCTCCTTCTCCTCCTCCTCCTCCTCCTCCTTCTTCTTCTCCTTCTTCTTCTTCTTCTTTCTCTCTCTCTCCCATGAAGAGTGGCTGAAATCTCCTGTCCCTCTGTTCCCAGCAGAGGGGATGATTAGTGGCCTGGAGTAAAAGCACAGACGGATTTTGACCCTTAGACCAGTCCTTTCTTTTACTCCCTTCTGAGACAAGGGGAGATGAAGGGAACTGAGACTGGAGATGAGCTGCTGAGAGTTAGGAGAGTCCGAGCATGTGAGTGTATCAAAGTGGGGTTCGGGTAGACACAGAAGGTGCCTTTACACAGCACTCTCTCAAGACCGGTGGGAACATGGAGAGTGCCAGTCTCCCGAGGAAGGTCAGTTGCTCCCAGTCTCCAGCTGCACTGGACACATTGCCGGAGCTACGGATGCTTGCGGATGTACAGAGAGAGGCAGCAGAAAACCAAGGAGGACCTTCAAGAGCAGACTCACGGATGAGGGAAGCCTCGTGCTGGATCCGAGAAAAGAAAGTGTCTCAGCGGAATGGAGCGTTGATGGGAGTCTTGGGTCTAGGTTTTCTTCAGTAAAATTGATGTGGCTCAGTGGAGTTTTCAGCCTGAGAAGCGACCTCAGCCACAGGAGGCATAGTCACTGAGTCAGACTAGTGTTTTAAAATGTCACTCTCCAATTCAACTGATATCCCAGTTTTTAGGATACAGTCAAACCCCTTTGGGCGTTCCTAGGTAGCATGGATGCAGTCTTGTTTACTGTGAAACCATATAATAAATTAAAATGATGAAGTACTTGATTGACACTTGCTCTCATGGCAGAGACAAGGGAAGGATCAGATGTTCAGGATGCTTGGTCCCTAGTTCTGTGCTTGCCTCCTTCCCTCCCTTGCTGGAGGAGTTTGGGACCATGATTTTCCCAGAAGTTGGCGTAAGGTGATAGTCAGAAATAGGAAGGACCAGGCTCGGGCCTGACTCCTGGGTTCTAAGTCCAGTGAGCCAAAGAAGACGGTTCTTTGTGTGTGTGTGTGTGCGTGTGTGTGTGTGTGTGTGTGTGTGTGTGTGTGTGTGTTGTGTGTCAAGTGACCAGGGGCAGGGAATGAGGTCACTGCCTCCTCCAGTTTTATAATGTGCCCTGGGGCCTGGGCTCTGTCCCCTGTGAAAGAAATCCAAGCCAGTGTATCCTTTGAAGTTACTGGCTGGGGCACTTGGGCCGGGCCAGTGACTGCACAGCAAGTATTTAACTCCCTATTACCTGCTAAGAGCTTGGGAAGAAATCAGCAAAGACAACACAAAACAGGTCGGACAACAGCCACTTAGGCCCTCCTGTTTCCTCATGTGGTGCTGGCACGTGAGCAGTTCCTCAGTGGGCTAGATTCTGTTCCCAGCCTGCTAACAGCTCCACTGTGGTCCCGGAGCAGATACGCAACAAGACAACCCAACCCACCCTAACCCAAAACCTTTTAGAGGGACATTAAGGGAAATATTTTTCAAACTATCTCCAGGCCAACAATAGCAACATGAGCTGAAACCCTACGTTAAACTGTATAGCTGCCCTGGGATGGTGGGGGGAAATGGGGATCACATTTTAAATATTGGAGCTGTGCATCCTGTCTTTATTTGCTACAGAGTAAACGTAACTTTGAACACAGTGCACCCAGTTATTTTATTTATCTTTTTCATCTTAACTAGGTTAAAGGATTCTCTTTCCTTGGAAGAATAAGTCTTGCTTATATGTTCCAGAAATAGTCTCTAAAATGTCTCCTGCTGCCTTCTTTCGCTGAGTCCCTGTCATTTAGAAGGTCTGGAAAGTAGATGCAGGCTTCAGGTCAGGCTTGTATTATCTTGAAGTTAAAAGAGGAAAATTGGAAATGAAATAGAATTGGTGTGTGTGTGGGTGGGTGGGGAGGGGAGAAAGATATGGGGAATTTGAAACCAAAACTCAAGATGGCAGAAAGTTGAACATTTTGGAGGAGGAATAACCCTGAAACTGGCTGCTGTCGGAATGAAGTCACCAACACTGTAGCTGCTGTGGGGGAATCTGATCAGGAGAGCCATGAAAGCCCATGCTCATGGCTGTGTCTGCATGCTTAGCAGACTGCCCACGTGGCAGTGAATTCTGGAAAGCAGTTGAATGGTTAACAAACAAAACAGCGAAAGGACTGTCATGTGACTGCATCGCTCTGGCTTTAAAGTTGTGCGCATCACTAAGTACTAGCATAGATGAGGGGGTCTTTGGCTTTTTGCTTGTTTGGCAGGATTTGATAAAGTTTCCTTAACTTGGGTCTTATAGGAGCCTGTCATGGAGTATTCGGGACATTGGGACACACCATAGACATTCAGACGTGCAGAAATAAGCTAGGCCAGGTAGAAGGGATAGGATTGAAATAACTGCTATTCAGAAGGCTGAGGTAGAAGGATAACCTGCTCTAGCTGCCCACTAAGTCTGAGGCTAGCCCTTACAACTTAATGAGGCCCTGTCTCAAAAAAGTAAAAAGAAAGCTAAGTGGTGGTGGTGCACGCCTTTAATCTCAGTAACTGGGAGGCAGAAGCAGTTGGATCTCTGTGAGTTTGAGGCCAGCCTGATCTACAAAGCAAGTTCTGGGAGAGCCAGGACAATAGAGAGAGACCCTGTCTTCAAGAAAACGAAGGAAACAAGAGAACTGGGGCTATAGCTTGATAGTGGAGCGTTTGCCCAGCATTTGTGAGGCCCTGGGTTCAGTTCTCAAGGTCATGAAACAAGAACAGACAGTTCATCCAAGCCAACAGGAAGTCTCCCAGAAAGGGCCAGAACTTGGGAAGTTCGGCTTTTTCTCACTCAGGGAGGGGGTGAGCAACGGACTGCACCTGGTTCCCACCGAGAGGGAGTTCCACTTGAGCAGGCTTCCTCTTTAATCTGGGTGTTTCTTCTGCCACTGCTTTTCTTTGAAGCCGCTGGAGTTGGTGTGTGTATGTGTGGTGTGTGGGAGAGCTCGGGCCTGGAGGAGGAGCGGCTTGGGCCAAATGCCTGTTAGCAGCTTGGGAGAAGCAGAGGACAAGTCGATTCTAAACCAACAAAATCCCCAGACCCTGTCATTGGCAAAGCATCACTTGGCCTAGTTAAAAGCGGGGGAACACTAGGTCAGATCTTCTGGTAAAACTGAGAACAGTGGAAGGAAAGACCAGAGGAGTTGCCTGGGTAGCAGAGTGGCCGACTTAGTGTTAGAGACAGCCTCAGCTCACCAGCCCTGGGGAGCAAGCCAGGTGGCATGGACACGCCCACAGAGCTAGCCATCCACACCATGCCCTATTTTTCTGACTTCTTAAGATTCCATCCAAGACTCCCTCAGGCCCTCCTAGCCATGGCCCAGGGCAGTCAAACTAAAGGTCCACTGAAGGCTGTGTCAGGAGTGCTCATTTATCTAGAAGCCATTTGCTGAATGTCTACTATGTCTCAGTTACCTGCTTAAGATGAGAGTGAACTTTCTCCCCCCCCCCCCATCTGAGAAGAATTGTAGGTGAGCTGAGATCTGAGGGAGGAAACAACACCTCACTTGTATTTCAGCTCCCTGCTGGGTTCTGAGATCACCTAGCAAGTCGGAGCAGTAGTCCCTCCCTTCCTCCTTCCCTCCCTCCCCCTCTCCCTTCCTCCCTCCCTCCCTCCTTATTTCTTTATTAGACAGGTTCTTACATATCCCAGGCTAGCCTCAAATTCACTGTCTAGTCCAAGTTGACCCTGAACTTCTGGTCTTTGTGCCTCTATCTCCAGGCTGCTGGGATTCTAGGTGGGCTCACCCTACCTTGCCAGCGCTTCCGCTCGACCCCACCAGTGTTAGGAAAGCATGTTAGCAGTCAAGCTGTATCCTCAACCTAGGAGGGTTACTTTCTATCCCGTTCACTCTTGGGTTTGTTGAGATTGTTCAGAGGGAGAAGATACGGAGTAAATTGTTAAATAGTGTCAAAACAGATCAGCTGCTGCTACTGAATCATTTATTATACCAGAACCAGGTGGTCATAGTCTTTTAGGTTATAACCCTTTAGACAGAGTTCTTTTCTACTACTCTCGGGTATATTTGTAGCAGTTGTGACAAGCTCCAATCCAGTTTGCTTTTTTTTTTTTTCTTTTTCATCCCCTTTCCTTAAATCTTTGAATTGTTTCTTTCTGTCCTGGAGGAAGTCTATGCAGTGCTTTGGCAGCTCTAGAGGTAAATGGGACAGTGTGTCTGCTTCACTTCAACCTTTACTTCCTGAGGTCCAGGCCCTTGACTTGGGGCGGGGGGGGGTGGCTGAAAAATCTTCTACCAAGTCGGCTTGTCATCATGGCTACCTCAGTCTGGTGGATTCCACAGGAGGCCCAAGAAACTCTCAAGAGAGGAGGAAGGTGGTCACGCTGGATCTCTCTGAGGTTTGATTTAAAAGCAAGACGACGGAGTCTGAGCTGAGGACGGTTGAGTTTCACTGTGGCAAACTCATCCCACGAGGGGCCCCAGGCAGGACAAACTTGCTATGCGGGTCCTGAACAGCAGAGGAGCAATAAAACACCCTTTCCGGGAGCCCTTTGACCCGGCCAGAGTGCAGGAGGGAGAGCTTAGCTGCGATTCTTTCAGCTGCTTCCGCCTCTGCTGCCTACATTCCTTCCACAGATCTCCTCAGGCTGCTACTGTGTGGGAGAGACCGCAGAGCAGGGGTTTATGGAAAGAGCTTTGGTTGTCAGGGGTGGTGCTGTGGACTCTTTCATGTTTACTGTCCCCTGACATTTCTTGGAAGGGGCCTTCAAAGCGAGGGTCCTATTCTAAGATGAGTTCCTGAGCAGTAAACTTGACAGGGTTTAACATGATGAGAATATACCTAATGTAAAAGAAAGCAGCATAAAAGCCAACCGCAGTGCCGTCCGCCAAAGCCTTTGGTGGGAAAAGGCCTTGCCTGGGAGGACCTAGGATGTTCTCCAGGGTGGTAGAGCGTGGAGCTGCGTTGCCCTATCTTTTTATGTGACTTAGGCAGTTGTAGCAGCTAACTCTTAAAGCCACTTAATAAAACAGTGCCAGTAGGGCTTCACTGTTGACTACTGGGACTCTCAAATGCAGGCATCACTCACCTGTCTTTTCTTGTACAGCTCGTATAGTGCCAGAGGCCCATATTCCAGTACATCGCTGCCCATCAAGGGAAATTTACACTTACCAATTGAACTCACCACCAACTTGCAAGGGAGTAGTTTGAAAGCTTTATTTCAGTAAACATGTAGTATTGGTAAATAGTGAGCTTGTTGTCTGAGGATGTCTGGGTCTGTTCTCTCCCTCTTCCTCACCTCTCCCTCTTTTTTCCCTCTTTCTCTGTCTCTGTCTAGCTCGCTCTCTCTTTCTCTCTCTCTCTCTCTCTCTCCCTCTCTCTCTCTCTCTCTCTCTCTTTCTCTCTCTCTCTTTCTCTCTGTGTGTATTATGTGCATGTGTCTGGGATCCTGTTAACTTTTGCTGGTATGTGTGGAGGCCAGAGATAATATCAGGAAGTCTTTCTCAGTCATCTCTCCCCTTTATCCACTGTATATTTTGGAGACAGTGTCTTCCACTGAACTTGGAGCTCACCATTTGGTGTTCTGCTTGTGTGATGGGAATTCGAACTTGGATCCTCACACTGGCAAAGCAAGGACATTACCCTAAGGAGCCATCTCTCCACCCCTCACAGTTTCTTTTTTAGTGAGAAGACAGCCAGTCAGTGGGGGTTTGATTGATGGTGTTCAGGAATGGGTCATGGACATGTGTTTACATTTGTGTTTCGGTCCCCGTGTATATAGAGAGCTTTGTTTTCCTTACAAGCTTAATCTCATAACATTAAACATTTTTCTTCTGTTTCATACCTATGCTTTATCAGAAATAATTCTCTTGTGTGTAGGGGGAGGAGGAGGGGAGGATCTAGGCAAATGAAGTCTAAAATATGTTTAGAAGATACAAAGTGACGTTGATACAGTCACAGGCATTCAAATGAAAGTGTTGCAATATATTACTATAAAGGATTATGTTTTAGTATACAAGTGAGAGGAATCTATTATATAATCATATTGTATCCATGTATTGAAACACAGCCCTTTATAGTAAGGCACAAGGGAGAATGTATTCACCTAACTGCTCATATATGTGGGGTTCAAGGATATACAAATATTTGGCTCTGCTTAATAATTAAAATGATTAATTCCCCTTTCCCAATAGGATAGTGCTCAGTGCATAATTTGTTTTTATAAATAAAAAGATCACATGGGGGTTTGCCTCATATGGGAGTGCTAAAAAGAAATAAAGATATGTATTGGTTTGAGTAAAATTGGTGTTTTGTGTTAAAATAGCTATCGCGGGTAGCCTCTGCTAACCAAATAGACTTCTATGTTGGGCGAACCTAAGCCAAAAAGATAATATACAAACAAAGAACCAGAAACTGGAAGATTTTCTTGTGTAACTCCACAGTGGGTAGTCACTAACCTAATGGATATGTATGTATGTGTATGCATATAAGTATACACATATATATGTCTATAATGTTCGAGGCTGGGCCCCGAAGCTTCTGTGAAACGCTGTCAGTGTTTTAGGGACATGAGTCCAGTGACCATAGTTGGAGTAGCGTTCTGTGGATGCACATCCTGACCATGGCAGGCCTGTCTGCCCATCATGGCTGAATGGTGGGAAGAGCCTGAGTGAGATTCAACCTCTCCTGTCATGCCTCAGCCTCCTGCTCTAACTCCTTGAGTTGCCTGCCTCCCTTCCTTATGCTGTGGATGGTTGGGTTCATTACACACGTCTTAACTTCTCATTTTCCAGCAAATTAACCTTTACTTCAAAAATGTAAGTGACTAAACACTCTTTTCTCCCTTCACAATTAGCTACCACTTACACTGTGGTAGTCTTTGTTCAAGGGAGTATTGTGCTATTTTCTTTAATGCATTGCAAGCAAGTCCAAACATCTGTCTTGCATTTTGTAAAAACTTATTTTGGAGTGATTTATACCTTTGTGATTCTGAATGTTTTCTAGGTTGGCCTAAGACATTTTTCTAACAATTAAGAAAATCAATATATTGCTTCACCTGTCTATGGCCTTGAGTACCTGGATGCAGGCCATGGGAACTAATACAGAATTTTTTCCAGTATGGAGTCATTGGGAAACATCAGCTGCTTCCTCATTTATGGTTGAAATGACTCATTTTCAGGAGTCAGGGGAAATTTAGTTGAGGAGAAAGATTGTTAGCTGTCCAAATTCTCAAGAAAAAAGAGACAACCATGAATGCACATAGCAATTGCTTCTATCCTATGTGCCCTCCTTCCTGAAGGACATTCATCCATGATCGAATCTCTCACAGTCTGCTCTCTAAAGCAGCATCATAGTTGAGGTTGCCCTCCATACTGGAGACTGAGGCAAGGGAGTCTTTACCAGGAGCCACAAGAGCACTGAACTTACCATTGCTGGCATGTCTACTTTCCCAGTGACCTGGGATTGGTTCCCATATCCGGATAACCGGGGACAGTTAATTTAGGACAGTCTCAAGTGTGGCTTGGTCAGGGTATAGAAAGGAGCCCTTCCCGTAAAATACCCAAGAACCTGATCCTGAAAGGGACGTGGTCTAGATCATGTTCCTGTCCTGTCACTAGTCAGCAATGTGACCTTGGGCCAGTGGCTTCTTCACCTTGCCAAGCTGCAGATGGCAGAAAGCAAAGCCTGCCTCAGGAAGATGTGTAAGCCTAGGTGTGAAGTCTAGAGCAGGTAGCCCAGCACGCAGGCTGCTGTAAGTTCTTGTGAAGTTGGGACTTGTTCAGGGCCCATTGTAGCAGCAGTTGGAGACCCTGCCTTTGATTTCTTCCAAGCCCCAGCAGCTGCTGACAGAGAGATGGAAGACAGCGGTGGGGACCGCCGGGGGGTGGATGAGCAGGGATGTGCTTCCCACATCCTTCACGGTCTGGGCCCATCCTTTCTCTGATTTCCTGCTCCATGCTCCCTATCTGCCTCTTGATTGATTCTGCCTCCTCATTCATTCTTAAGGCATCCCTGATCTCTTCTGCACAACTCTCCAGGTCCGAGGGCTACAGCGAAGAAGTCAGTGCAGGAGCCGTTTTGAAGACTGATTTGTGTAGAAGCTGTGAGCGTTGATTGATTGTCACTCACAAACTTCGCTCTGTAAACCCATGAGCCGAGCATCTGCACGTCCTCACTTCCCTGTAACCCTGTGGGTGTCTGACAGAACATCTCGTACCCAGTCGGTGCTCAGTGCAGGGTGTGGGGAGGCGAGGGGGAAGAAAGATGAATAGGACCGCAGAAGTCATCCATCCATCAGAGTCCCTCTGGTGGCTATGAACGAGGAGTTGAGCTGGGAACGGGGGTATGATCTGATACAGAAAGCAGGACAGTTGGACAGATTTGGCTCCTCTCGTGGACTTCTTTAGTACTGGCCACCCCTTCATATACTGTCTCCTGGCCAAATGGGGTGGTGAGTTATACTTAAGGGAAGCTCAGCCTGGAATCATAGCTTTTGAGACAGATACACCAGACCCTCTGTTTCCTTTTTCATATTCTGTATGAGCTAAGAAGCCAACAAAATGGCAGTTTCTCTTTGGTCGACCTCCTGGGAGAGAGTTCTGTTTGGGAGGAATCGTGTCCTGGGAGAGAGTTCTGTTTGGGAGGAATTGTGTCTCGAATGGAGGGATCATGACAGCTACTGGGACCTCCCCCTGGTTTTTTGTCGACCGAGTGGGTAGAACAGGAGCCGGAAGTGTCTGGTGGACGTGCCAGTGTTGAGGAACTCGCGGCTGCTGTTTGATCACAACAGGCTGTCTGTTCTTCCTCCCCCACATCCACCACATGGACTCATGTCTTCGACACGAACACATTCTTCAAATAACACCTTCTGGGACATTCTTGCACCCCACCCCAGCCTGCCCGAGGACTCTGTGGTAATGAATGGGAGCTTTCTTAACTAATGATATTCTGGACCATCTGTCCAGCTGGTCACTGAGAACAGAAAGCAGATGCACGCACGCGTTGCTTCTTCTTCATCGTGGTCCCATAAAATTAGAAATGGAAAGATTATCTCTTTCCTGGATCTGGGAAGAGAAAGTCTCTCTCGATGCATTTCGTGAGAGATTTAGATTAAGTTGCTGTTGCTTTTGAAAGCATGAGTCCTGTGAGGCTTTGGATCTCGAGAGATGAATGTCTGTCTGTCTGTTTGTTTTGTCCTAGGTTAACGTGTAAGCCTGTGTTTGTTCTCGCATGCCACTTTGGATCTCTTGACATTAGAAGGAAGTAGATGTCTTGGTCTTCTGCTTTTTTAAATATTAATTGAAAATAAATATTTCTTCATGTAATATATTCCGTTCACAGTTCTGTTTCCCGTCTCACTTCTTCTCCTAGATTCTCCCCACCTCCCCACCCTTCCAGTTCCACACCTTCTTTCTCTCTCTCTTTAGAAAACAAACTGGCCGGCTGGTGAGATGGCTCAGTGGGTAAGAGCACACTGACTGCTCTTCCAAAGGTCCTGAGTTCAAATCCCAGCAACCACATGGTGGCTCAGAACCACCCGTAATGAGATCTGACGCCCTCTTCTGGTGTGTCTGAAGTCAGCTACAGTGTACTTACATATAATAATAAATAAATCTTTGGGCCGGAGTGAGCGGGGCAGGAGCGAGCAGAGGTCCTGAGTTCAATTCCTAGTAACCACATAATGGCTCACAACCATCTGTACAGCTACAGTGTACTCATATACATAAAAAAATAAATCTTTAAAAAAAACAACCAAACAAACAAATGGGCAAATTAAAAAGCAAAATAAAACAAAACAGCATGAGAAACACATTCTGCAAACATGCATGTACATGCATGCATGTACCTGTGCACACACACATACACACACACATACACACCATACAAACTCAAAATAGGAAACCATAATATATAAGCAAAAGATTAGTAAGGTTTTTAAAAAAATGCCCAAACAAAGCAATATGAGACAAAAAAAAAATCACCCAAAATACCGTCGAGTCATTTCATGTTGGTGCATCTACGGCTGAACGTGAATGGAGCCTCCCCTAAGACTGTTTTGCATAGCCAATGAGAGTCCATTTGTGAAAGCTCATTTTTCCTTTGCAAGTGGCCCTCGGTTGGAGACAGTGTCTCTGTTAGGGATGGGAGATCTTGTCTAATTGTCCCTCTCCCTCCTTTCCTGCCTGGGTTGGCCTCTTACTCAGCATAGATCCCCTAACTGATCTAACTGACCTGCCCTGCTGACCTCCTGCTTTTTAGCATGTGAATTAACACGAGTAACTGGATATAGCGGATAGGAGGTTCTATGTCTAGGTCAAGTTGAAAAGTTAGGACGCTGGGGAAGTGCTTGCCTCTGCAGGGCTTCTGAGAGCAGCAGAAATGTCTGCAGGAATGAGCCAGTGGAGTCAAGCTGGATGGAACGAATTCAGGCAGGTTTGCTGTTTGCACAGGTGGAGTGACAGGAAGGAGGGTGGGGCCTGCGTACACCTGTGCCCAACCCACCAACCTTTTCAAGACAGCTGCTGGAGAAACCTCCTGATGGTGACCAGGGCCCAACAGACCAAGATGACTCCAGCAGAGGGGACTTGGGCGAGTGGGAAACGCTGGCCTGATGTGGGAAGCATATAGCAGTTGTCATAAGTACTTCAGATCAGGTTGAAACCATGCGAGCAGCAAGGCTGGGTGCCCCCAAGAGGTTATCAGCAGGGAGGAAATCCATGCAGCTCACTGCTGGTCACTCCAGAGTCGGGGATCGTATGGGTGAGTGCAGGTCTTGGGCAAGTATGAGTTTGATATAAATGAGACAGAAGTCACCCTTGCTGGGCATCTATCCCCGCTTAGTGGCTCACCTGAAAGCGGCTGTCCTGATGGTGTCCTTTCTCATGGTTGGCGTGGTTCTAATTCAGGCATCCTTGAGCAAAGGCCAGTTTCAATTAAATTGTGAATGTCAGTTGCAAAGAGGCCTGTAAGGCATGTTTGTTTGTTTTCATTGTGTGTGTGTGTGTGTGTGTAAGCCAGAGGCCAAACTTGGGTGTTATTTCTTAAATACCATTTACCTTTTTTTTTTTTTTTTGAGCTGGGGTCTCTAACTGCTCCAGAACAACCCCAGCAGGGTAGGCTGGCTGGCCAGAGAGCTCCAGAGACCTGCCTGTCTCTCTCCCCTCAGTTGTGGCATTAAAAGGATAGAAGTCATAAAAGGATAGAAGTCAGCTCCTCCTGCTGACAAACCAAGCATACTACCTACTGAGCCTACCTCCTCTTATTTTTGTGGGTCCTGCCTTCACTTATAAAACCTATCCTTACACACACCCCCTTCAGCGTTTTCTGCTTTATTCTGATTCTCTTCATCAATGAAGTGAAAAAGTAAGCTCACTTTCAAAAGGGGAAAACATTTTCATAACGGAAAAACAAGATTATTATAGATTAAAATGTGATTATCTCTAGCTCCGAAGTTGAAGTACTTACTTAGGCTAAAATATTAAGAGAGATCCTTTCCCAGCCATTGATTTGATGTGAATGTAGGCAACTCATTCAACAAATTATTCTGAAGTACTCTCTGAGTGCTGAGTGAAGCCACAATCAGAAATGTGGTGGTGAGCAAGACAGGCGATTATCCCTGTCCTTGTAAACCAGAGTGACAGCCCAGCTCAGTGTCAGCTTGAGGCATTTTTCCCTTTTTTTTAAAAAACAAAACCAACCCCCCCCAAACAAAACAAAACCAACCAATCCCAGTGTTTTCTTTCCCCACAGTCTGATTTTACTACACATATTCTCTCTCTCTCTCTCTCTTTCTCTCTCTCTCTCTCATATGTATGTACTTAAACATGTTTGGGTGTTCATACATTTGTCTTCCTATTGCTTTTTGCCTTGTTTGTACATTTTATTTGGTGTGTGCGTGCATGCACATGCCACTGCACATATTGAAGGTCAGATGACCACGTGCAGGAGTCAGTTGGCTCTAGTGGGTGCCTCTACCCAGTGAGCCATCTTGCCAGTCCACCAATTAAATGTTGTCCTTTGACCATGACCAAAGAGTTACTTTGGTCATGGTATCTGTTCACAGCAATAAACTAAGACGCTGGCTTACAGATTCAGAGGTTCAGTCCGTTATTATCAAGGCGGGAGCATGGCAGCGTCCAGGTTGGCATGGTGCAGGAGGAGCTGAGAATTCTGCCTCTTCATCTGAAGGCCACCAGAAGACTTGCTCTCAGGTAGTTAGGAGGAGTGTCTTATTACCCACCCAGTGACACACTTCCTCTCCCAATTACTGTTGTGCTCTGGGACATTATAATTTAATAACATATAGGCGTTGTTAGCAAAGTGTGCTAAAATACCATGTGTGCAGCCTCCATGCCTGACACTGTGGCTGTCCCCAGCACTTCTCTGGCATTGGCAAGACTTTTGACGCTTTTGGTAACTGGGCTCAAGTCACATCCCTGAGCAGTAGAGGAGATGAAAACCTCTGACACCTTCGCATCTCTTTTTGACTCCTTCTCCCCTGATTTCCTCCTCCTTCCCTCCTTCCCTCCTCCCTCCATCCCCTCCTTCCCTCCTTCCTCCATCCCCTCTTTCCCTCCTCCCCTCCTCCCCTCCTCCCTCCATCCCTTCCTCCCTCCATCCCCTCCTCCCCTCCCTCCTCCATCCCCCTTCCTCTTTGTCCTCTCCTTGACCCTAGTGATTTTCATTCTCTTTCTCTTCCCTAAGATCTCCTGAAAGGCCCACTGAGGTCAGAACATTAGGCAGTTACCTTGATTCTTATCTATCTGGAGTTCCTGTAAATTAGTATGGACATCCCAGAAAGCTTTGCTACTGCACGGAAAGCAGCCACAGTGCATCATTGAGAGACTGGTGCGTGAACATTATCTTTGAGGTTGCTCATATAAATATTCTTAGCCCTAACCCATTTACATAAAAGATTGGAGATCTTGGGGATTAAAAATAGCCATTGTATTACCAAATCCCCTCCGTTCGAGCCCGGGTAATTGGCACTTAAAGATTTGTGGTTCACCTCTCAGGGCTGGGCTACAGATGTTCAAAGTGAAGCTCCATGGCGCTGTAATGGGGCATGATCTGGAAAGGCGGCAGCAGCTGATGGCAGGGGAGGGTCCAGGCCTTCCTGGCTCTGTGTGCCCAGTGTAGCCTTTAGACCAGGCCATGCTGTCACCTGTGGGAACAGCCCCTACATAGGCCCATGCTCCTATGCATGTCCCCTGGTAACCTTGGGGGTGATGGAGAGCTGGAATTCAATTACTGTGCATTACTTTCATAATTATTCCACCGTGCGTCCCTGAACTCCACTGGAGACATTTCAGCCTTATGATTTTTCCTTTCCCATGCGAATAGACTAGGATTCTTGTTGGAAGTGAAGCTCTTTCCTCCTGGATATTTTTCCCAGGGCACATGATTTTTACATCCTCGTCAAACTGGGCGAGGTGACCCGTGTGATCTAAGTTTGTACTCGGGAGAAAAACTCTACTTTGTAAGGATCAGACAGCATTGTCATGGACAGACAGGGAGCAGAGCTAGCAGATGTGAGCCAGCCACCAGCTGTTTGCATGGGGAGAAGCCTTTATTACATGCCTGTTGTATGATAAAGGCACTGCCAGCCACCTGATAGCCATTGATGCCAGGCAGCCACCTGGGGAGGTAACAGTCCCACCTCCACTGTTAGAGCATTTGGCTTCAGAACATTTGCAATTTGTGTCTGGTAACCAAGTGGCAACCACATCCAGGTTTGTTTTGTTTTATCTTGTTTGGTTTGAAGACAGGGTCTCATGTAGCCCAGGCTGGTTTCCAACTTGCTTTGTAGCACAAGCTGACCCCGAGCTACTGATTCTCTTGCATCCACATCCCTGTGCTGAGATGACAAGGGAATGCTGGGCTCACAGGTATGTGCTGCCCTGCGCAGGTTCCTGTGGTGCTGGGGACTGAGTCCAAGGCTTTTATAGGTGGGAACCAAGCATTCACCTAGCTGAACTACTCTCCCTAGCCCCAGATCTAGGTCTTCTTGTGATTAAGGTTGTGTGAGTCGAGTCGATCTTGAAAAGCACAGGTCAAAGTCTATGATGTTTTATGTCTCCGGGTTTACTCATTTTCGGCTGTCTTTCTTCGTCAGGCTAACTCATGAGACACATTTAAGTGCCCCCTGAAAATTGTCTGTCAGTCATTTGCTGGCGATCATGTGCCTCTGGAGGCCTGACTAGTTCAGTCATACAAGAGAGAAGGCCTTGAGTAAACCCTGCCACAGAGTTAAGATGTCACATCCTCGCTGATGAGCCGTTTATTGAGCAGCTGTTCATGCCAGGAACCATTCTGTGGTCCATCTCCTCACGGAGTTCTCCGGTCAGCGGAGGGGCTGGGATGTGCTTCTGGGGGGCGGTCAGTCGGGGAACACCCTTTCTACAGGAGAATAATTGTACACTGATGAGGTTATACTGTGTGGTCACAGGTTGTGTGTATATGTGAACATGTATGTGTGAACATGTGTGTGTGTGTGTGAATATATGTGTATGTGTGATGTGTATGTGAACATGTTCGTATGTGTGTGATGTGCGTGTGAACATGTTTGTGGGTGTACATACACACTAGGGAGTGATCTCAGGTCCTCAGGCTCATACTGGGCTTTCCCGACTGAGCCATATGAGGCTTCAGATGAGGCTATTCTTTAAAGACGGATAAACCTTACAACTCTAATATGGAGACTCTGAAAGGGAAGCTCTACTAAAGGGACCAAAAGTCGTAATGCAGAAGCGTCAGGGACCAAATTCGTACAATGAACTCTACTCTGTTTGCAACTCAGGTGGGTTGTGAAGGTCAGCAGAGACCTTGAAGTGGGCAGATCTAAGAGTCATGGACTGAGGGTAAAAACCTGCTGTAGATTGCTAGTACAGAGGAGACCAGCTACTTATCACATGAGAAGGTATAAGCACAGTCAGGCAGCTGATATGTACAATAATCACACTCTTTTCCTTCTACTACAGTAAGATACAGGCTAGCAATACGTATAGACATTTATTTATTGTTGAGACAGGATCTTATGTGTCCTAGGCTGCTCTCAGACTCACGGCATCTCTGAGGATGGTGGCCTTGAACTCTTGATCCTCCTGTTCTCAAAACCTAGGTGCTGATCGCTGTGCCTCTATTATGTGTTTGGTAAGACTGAGGCAAGTGAAAGCTAGGGAAGAGCACTGTCACCTGGGCTATTTGTCAGCCCCACTTTGCTTGCTTGCCTGTTTGCTATGTCCCTTCCCCATGCTGTTCAGTGTTCTCTCACTGAGCTATACCCCCGTCCTGGATTGGAAAAAACAAAAACACAATAAAAAGAGAGATCCATTCTACTCTGATGATTTTATACAGGAAAGAAGCGGTAAACTAGATGTTCAAATATACCCTAGGAATTTATAGTTCCACATCTTATCTGTACCTTCACAAAGTGGCTTTGAGACCCTGCTCTGCAAACCTTTCATAGAAAGCAATGCTTTGCCTCTGCTTCCTGCCTGGGTCTTGGTATTTAGTGATGGAGACATCGTAATGGACAAGACTCTTGTTCCTCAAATGCCTGTGCACACAGGGCCAAGCGGAGACAGCCTCGCTCCAGCTGGTTTGAAAAATGCCAGGCTTCTGTTTGATAATTTTGGCAAAAGGTTTTCACTTTTAAGAGATGGGTAGTTCAGAGTCCTCATTGTTGTCCAGCAATTTACAAAAGGTATTTGGAAAGCCCTCTCGTAACTAGAGGAGAGGTCAAAGGAGGAAAACTTAAGGGGCCCACTTTAATTTTAGGGATGGCTGTTGGTTTTGTGGTGAGGTAAGGAAGGATGAGCATCAGGGCGGGATCCTTTTCTAGGAGGGGGGGGGAGGGGCTATGCCATCTACTCCCCAGTCTCAGCAGGCGCTGTCCCTGTTAGTTTGCATAGCAATAGGGGTTTCAAGCCTCGTGGTTAGGGTTAACTTCTCCCCGAGGAATCTTTAAGTGTGGAAAGTCAAGAGGCCACCTCTATCCCAACTACATACGCAACAAAAACACTTGCAAATTAGTGAAGCACTTGACTATGCTACCAGAGTGGGAAAGCCCTGGATGGCTGTGGGAAAGCCCTGGATGGCTGTGGGAAACCCTGGATGGCCGTGGCCCGCTTACACTTCATCTTGCAGAAGGTGCACATGTGTGCTTCTTATATTTTCCTGTCATGAGTGACTTATCAGAATGCCATTTTACTTATGAAATAAGTTATCATTTGCCTCTTATTTCAGTCTTTTCTTGAAGGCACTTTATAGAATCAGTTTCTCCACCCAGTTACACCTCTGCAAGGATTGTGGGCCCATCTGTGTGATTAAATATGGATTTTGGCCGAGTTATTCAAGTTTTGCCACTGATTTTCCTCAGTAAGAAGTAAAATCTTACTACGGCATTTCCCCAGCAACTTCAAGATACACAGCCGTTCCTGAAGCTTGAGATGTGCTTTCTTAAGTAACTCCTCTCCCAGGGGTCCCCTTAAATGTGTCACAGAGTGCCTCATGGCATCTTATAGTTTGACTGTGTATTTAGCCATCTCTTAGACCCAAAGAAAGAGAACACACACACACACTCCCCGCCTCTCTGCAAACAAACAAACAGAGGACATCGTAATCACAGTATGGAGATGATCAGTTATTGTCCGTTTTAACATGGCGGCGATGTGTGCTGGAAGATGCTCACACATGCCGGACTAGCGTTGAACTGCACCGTCTGTCTGCATTCTCCGTTTAAGAAGGCAAAATAGCTTATCCTCTCTTGCAGACAGGTTTTCTGTTTGGTTTGCACTACTTTTGGTATCTAAAAAGGGAAAGTTGAAGCTATCCAGAAAATTATCCCCATAGATGCGACGCCACTGCGGAGTCAGCCACATCTGCCAGGTATGTCCTGGGTTGGATGGCACTGCCCACGTGGGGTTTTTGGGGAGGTATTTGTGTTGGTGTGAATTCAGAGCTCTTGCTCCTTCCTTAGTGCCTTTCTAAACAAAAAGACTTCGGAAGCAGATGTTTTTCCCTGCCACACCAACTGTTTGATTCAACTTAGCTTTCATAAATAGTGGAACTTGTTTCGGTAACAATGTCAAAACACTGGGTTTTCTGGTGGTAGCATATACAGGCACCATATTGTCCCGGTCTTCTGTTCTCCTGGCAGCAAGTAGGGAGTTTTGCCAATACCAAATGAAGTCTCAGTAACAAGCCGTGGACCAAGGTGACCCCGTGGGAAAGCGACAGCAGCCTTCCTCTCAAAGGCCATTTCTATTCTGACAGTAGTATTTGGTTATTGTTCTGTAAATGGATGGAAGGTGTATCTAGGGTTACAGATTATTGCTGGCTATAGTGTATTTTGGTAACTGACTATAAAATTGGTCAATCCTTGGGTTGGCCTACTGGAATATTTGCACTGTGGTTAAAGGGGTTCATTGCTTTGATTACAGAGTCTGTTTGGGATCCTCCATACAGGGCCTTCTAAGAAGAGACTTTTGTTTCTTCCTAATGTTTCTCCTGTATTGAAGGCAGCGTGTCTCCCAACTAGAGAGAAAACGCAGCCTTCCATGTCGTTGTGAGGGGGTTATTTTCATTACTCGGACTTTTCTCTGTGATCCATCTCCTTGATGATCCGAACTGTTTGACTTAGGACCGCATTTTCTTTTGAATTCAATTCTAGAAAGAGTGAGGACTGTTCACGGAGTCTGACTTGGGTTTGGTGTGAGTGTTGAGGGAGGGACAGAGTGCAGTGGGTCCAGGTTTGAAGAACTCACCCCTGCTCACAGGTGCTGCAGGGTCGGCTTTGAAATCGCGTGCCTTTTGGTAGCTCCTGACTGTGCAAAATCTAAGTCATCGTATTACTTTCTGGTAACTTGAAATAAAAGCATGGGTTTCTCTGATCTCTTTCTGATTCTCCCAACCATTTAGCTGAGCAGATTATTCCGTTCTTCTAGCATTGGATATTAGCTAGAATTTGGATCCTCTGCCCCAAATCCAGTGGCTTGTGCAGTTATATTTCTATTTTTATGTTGATTGTTGTATAAATGCAGTAATTAAGAATTGGAATTATTTTTATATGAACAGTATAAAATGTTTAGTACCTGTTCTTAAATGGATATTCAGTGTGCAAACTGTAGAAGGACATTAGATATCAGTATGATGTTTGAAGTAGGCAGTGACTGGCAGCTTTCAATCAGTGCAACAAAATATCCAAATAATGATTTTCAAAGGGGGCCAGGTGAGTTTTGGAGGTTGCAATCAATGACCATTTGGTTATATCGCTTTGGGGCCTGTGATGAGGCTGTACGTCCTATCTAGCTACTTAGCTACTTCTTCATGGTGACTGGGAATCCCAAAAGAAGAGGGAGAAGAGGAGGAGGAAGAGGAGGAGGAGGAGGGGGAGGAAGAGGAGGCTGCCCCTTTCTTACATCCCTAAGGATGTCTGATCTAACACATTCCATTAATTCCCAACTGTAAAAGGTTCCACCACTTCTCAATAATGCCATGGGCCAGGAACCTAACCTTTAACATTTTAACCTTTTGAAGACACTTATCCATACCACAGCACTGTTTGATAACATTGATGTGGGGGCTAGCAGACTTTCTAGGAGAAATCCATAAAATAGGTCTGATGCAAAACTCTCCCTGTAGTGTCTGCTTCCTTTGAAGTGACTTTCTGTGTTTGCACTGTCGAAGTGACTGTCAAGAGATTCCTGTCCTAATGACCTACTCAAAGACATCTTTTGTTTCAGTCTTTTTTGTTGGTGGTAGGGATTAAACAACCCAGGGCCTTCTGCATGGTGAGTAATGTTTCCCAGTACTTCTAAGATCTGGCTTAGTCAGCAGTATCAGAGGAAGGGAACTGGGGTTAAGTTAGGGGATGTTAGCTCAACTTGATTTAAAATTTTAACTTCAAGTTCAGGGTTACACTTTTAATGTCTGTCTGTCTGTCTGTCTGTCTATCTATCTATATATCTATCTATCACTTTTAATGTCTGTCTGTCTATCTATCTATCTATCTATCTATCTATCTATCTATCTATCTACCTACCTACCTACCTATCTATCTAATTCCAAATCCCAGCAATTGGCTGTCAGACCTTTAATGATATAAATAAAAATTGGTATTGCATAAAGCCAAAACTTAAGGATCCTTGAAGTTCCAAATATATCCAAGAACTGCTCTGTTGAAGAAAAGCATTTTCATCTCCATTTGGGATATCTTTCACGTTTTAGAAACCTTGACAGTTTCTACAAAATTAAACCTCATTTGATATTTTTCCTAGTCATTAGTTCTTACAAATGAACTTGAACTTACCAAGGTCAACCTTCAAACCAGCCTCTATAAGGACTGGTGTCTTACACTACACTAATACAAACTAATGAAATTGGACCTCAAATTGTATTCTGGTGCACATAGACTAATCCCTTTTTTTGAACATACAGGCCTTTATTTTTATATCTTTTAAAAATAATGATTTTAAGTGGTGGATTTTTTTAAAAAGATATTTATTTATGTGTAGGGGGCACATACTAAAGTTTTGGATTTGGAGGTCAGAGGACAATTTGCAGGAGTTGGCTCTCTCTTTCCACTTTGAGTCCCCCGGGGATCGAACTCAGGTCGTCAGGCCAGGTGACTATCACCTTAACTCACTGAGCCATCTCACCAGTCCCTAATTAATTTTTATAATGACAGTATATTTTATTTCCTTAAGAACCAGATTAGAATGCCCTAGCATTTCTTCGTGCCTAACCCGAACCTCCAGTTCATAGTGCTCTTGTGTGTGCTTCATAGGAGCCATGAGTTACCAGGTATGGACACTTCCTTGTCCCTGAGTCTGCACATAGTAGGGTTGTGATTTTTTTCCACCAGGAGAAGAACATCTTCCCTGCCACTAGGCATTCCTATATTTTCTCGTGAATCCTCTAATGTTGCTGCGAAGCACTTATGGATTAATTGACACAGAAGTGTTCATATTCATGAGTGACTGTGTGACATTTCTATACATGAATACAGTGTGATGAAATTACGTAGCTCATCTTCATCACCTTAAAGCCTGATCATTTCTCTCTTGGAAGTATTCAAAATCTTGTCTTTTGGCCATTTTGAAGAATATAATAACTGTTGACTATAGTCATGCCAGATCTATACCACATGATCAACTGTGCTTCGATTCAATTAGCCAACAATTGTCTCTAGGTCCAATCCCCCTATCCTTCCCAGATCCCGGCCATACTTGTATAATACCTGCTCTGTCCCTGTGCCTATGCCAGGAATGTTACAGCCTGTCAGACAGGCAAGAGAAATGGTTTTCTTTCCTTCCTTAGGCTTTCACTCTCCTGAAGCTTCTGGTGATAGGTTGCCTACTTCTCTACTTCTTTCAGACAAATGATTCAAAACGAAAGCAAAGTCCAGGTAGAAACAGCAGGAGTTGTTCTCTAGAGCACTGTTGCCTGAGTCTGCTCAGCTCGTGGGCAGCCTTGGCAATGAGAGAAAATACCTTGGAAACAGTCTTTACGCGAACTGTGGTTGCTCAGCACACGAAGAAGAAAAGATGTTGCTACCAGAATTTTCATGCAAGACACAGTCTTCTCCTTATGGGAGACGGGGTATCCCCAGACTCCTCCTCTTCGGGGTATCCCCAGACTCCTCCTCCCCATGTCTCATACATATTCCTTCTTTCAACACTTCCTTTAGTCTCTGGTCTACGCTGAGATTTCATATTCAGTTAGTAACACGATGATTCATGTTTATACCCGAAGACTTTGTTCAGGAAGGCTGGGAATTTACACGAAATAAAACTCATTGTGGTGCTTTTTGGAACAGCAGCAGCAGCAACAACAACAAAGCAAAAGCAAAAACAAAACAAGAAAACAGTTTGTGAAACAAACTGAATGATCAGATAAATAGAAAAACAAAACAAAGGGTCCTAGCTTTTGAGAGCGAGATAGCAGACCGCCGCGGCACAGGGAGGGAGCTGACGCTGTGTTGAAAGACGGGCGCCGGAAGTCACTTAACCTAGACAGGCAGGGTACAGAGGTTCATGAACCGCATCTGGTATCTATTTGCCCATCCACTGGCAGACAGCAGTCAAGCAGGCAGAGCAGGGGAGCTGAACGAATTAAGTATGGTAGCTAATTTATCAGGTCAATAAAATTAAACTTCTCTAGACTCTGTATTCCAGCTTTTAGGAAAGAAAGTTTTGAAAGAAAAAAAATGAGAATAACTCTGCATGTTACTCTCTTTCTATCGCCCTCTACCCTTCCCCCATCTGTAGACTGGGGGTGTGTTCAAAAAAATGAAACAACAACAACAACAACAACAACAAACTCTGAAAGAAGTATGTATTTGGGGTAGAGACAGCATCACATTTAACTGTACCGAGGCATGTGACCATTTTGGGATTCCAGAATAGCAGCTCAGAGACGTGGAGTTGGCAGAGAACAGGGAGAAAAGCCGAGTTTCCAGGCAGGCAGACATAGTCGTTTGGGGTCCTTTAGACCAGGAGACAATTGAGAGAGCTCTTTTGTTTTTAGACCCTGCCCCTGCCTGCATGTCTATTACTGACGTTCATGCTAATGACGATCATCCATGAGATGCTGTGTTCTACTTAAGAAAACAGGATTAGACACCACCATGTTTCTAAGAGACATCCTGATGTTGGGTTGTGTTTTAGCTCCGCGGAGTGCTGCTTTCCCTGTAAGCCTAGCAGGGTGTTATTTAGCCACTAACGTTGAACGGTCTTGCTGGCCGAAGGCTGTTCCTCACCTTTTTTTCCATTTTAATGCCTTTACCTTGGAGTCTGTACACAGTTATCCCTTAATAATTGTTCACCGTCCTTGTCATTGCTGGCTTGTTTAAGATCAGGAGGTGCAGAATGTAGTTAAATCTTTTCTGAATCATTCAAGGAGACTAGCAAGGAATACTCAGGTTAGCTGGGGTAGACTGTGTGCCCTCAACAGAGACATGTCATGGTGTCCTCTAGAGATAGCCGGGGAGGGACACTTAGGGAATTCATTCTTTCAAACACTGGTTAATTTGCTGTAGTGAATGGAGTCTTCATATGGCAGGAGCCATGTAACACTGGAGGCTATGCATGCATAGATACTGAAAACCAGTCCGTGTGACTACCCACCCATCTTATTTTCAGCCAGGAGTGATCTTTGTTAGATGGCCAGCATACCTCCTTAGATAGCTTGGGTCTTCTGCTCACTGTCCCTGGTGCTTAGAGCCCTGCCTAGGGTGTGGTAGTTGCTCAGCAAGAACTCAGGAAGAAATTGATGTCCTTTGAACCCGTGGTGTATTACTGTTGTATGGAAGCGGGTGTCCAAGGAGCTGTTTTTTTTTACCTCCACAAGGGCAGTAAGAATGTTTTCAAGTTCCTTTTCAATTCAGTGTGGTCCTAGGACTCTACAGAATCTAGAAAGTTGATTAGAGAAGGCAAATGAAATACATACATACATACATACATACATACATACATAAACAAATTAAAAAAAAGCCAACTCTTCAGGGGTTGTCAAATAGGGAACACTTCCTTCCTCAACCAAACCAAACCAAACCAAACCCAACTTAGTGCTCTGGGATCTTCAGATTACTGCTGGAAATTATAAATCTAGTAAATATTTGAAATCTTGAAAGAAACAAATGAGTACTATCTCATAATATACCTATTGACTTATCAAAAGTGGCAAACCAATGGGGTTTGACTATCTGTGGAGTAGGCCCTTCTTTGAGTCACTTAATTTAACAAATAAATAAGCTGTCTGGGAGAGGAGAGAAAAGAGGAGTCAGTCAAAATAATGAATTCTTGAGTAAGAATGTATTTGGGAGGCCATGTGGTCTGACCTAAATAATACAGGAATTCCATCCACAGAATCCCCAACAGATGGTCATACACTTGTGTTTTGAATACTTTTTGGTGTGAGGAAATGTGTTATTTCAAGAGGCAGCATATTTTATTGTTGGACAGTTCTAAAAGTCAGAAAAGTAATAACATTTCTTTTTATACATAAAGACAAAATTTTCTGCCTTCCTGGCCTCCATCTGCGGATCCAAAATATTTATTAATTACTCCTCCGTTGGAAAAAATTCAGTAGCTGTGTTTTAGCATAGAGTGAGCAAACAGGTAGCTATCCAGTGCTTATAGAATCTTCAGAGGAGACTCCTTGGTGCCTTGGCGATCACAGATGGTTTTGCAGGGCTTCTGCCCACTGGGGGCTCATAGACTCATTAGGATACAGGATTAAATAGACACTACACTAGTGACAGATGACACCACACAACCAAAGCTCTCCTCCTACTGTCATAGGTAAGAAAACCTCGGAGAAGAAAGTAAATAAGAAAAAAAATTTAAGTGAAATTACTCTATTCTAATTAACTCACAAGCAAGAACAGCGAAGGCTAGTTTAAGGAAGCCATTCACTCAGACAATGGTCTAGCCTCACAGCCCACACGTCTCACTGGTCTTCTGCACAGGTATAATGACCATTCTGAAGCCATTGAGCATCGCTCAGGGTTTCACACTTACACTGTTCACCTCTGTTGCTATTGTTTCTCAAGACAAGCTCTCACTATGCAGCCCCGGCTGCCCTGGAACTCACTCTGTGGACCTCGAGGCTGGCCTCGAACTCAGAGATCTGCCTACATCTGAGTGCTGGGATTAAAGCCATGCACCACAACTGCCTGCTTATCAAAATTCACTTAGCCACCCAAACAAAGCCAAGCAAAAAAACTAGGATGGAGTCAAAACTAGAGTGAATACTTAGTTCAGCATCCTCTCTCGTGACTCGTGAGTCCTTTGCCTTCATCCACTCTTCCTTGCCACTGATGTCACTTCCTCTTGTTCTCCTTCCTAAATGTCATATTTTGGCCCTATTTGTATATGTTTACCTATATATTTGTATACATTATAGGCTGGGATCCATTGATGAGGAAAAGTGCATCATTTTCTTTCTGAGTTTGGTTCACCTACCTCAGTATTATATGTTCCAAGTCCATCCTCTTTGCTATAAAGTCTGTGATTTTGTTTTTCTTTACCTTGAGTAATATTCTGTTTTTACATTACCATATTAAAAACCTTTTGATTGGTTCTTTGTGAGTTTCACATCATGCACTCCAATCCCAGTCATTTTCCCCTCCCTTTGTAGCTGCCCTCTCTGCTCTTGTAACCCCCCCCCAAAGGAAAAATAACAAATGAAAAACAAACAAACAAACCATAGGTATCATTATGGGAGCTGTGGTGTGTCCCCGTGTATCCCAAAGCACAACCTTTGTCCACACACCTTCACTTGCAAATGTTCATTGCAGTGAGTCGTTGGTCTGGCATCACCTCATTGTTATTGTCCAGTCATTTGTAGATGAGCATCTAGATTGGTTCCATTCCTTTGCTATCATAAAAAGGGGCAACTACACACCAATTTATCTGATGAATATAGTTCAACAAAATTCTTGTAAACTGAATTCAGGGAAGCACTGGGAAAGTCATGACCAAGTGGGTTTCATCCTAGAGATGCAAGATTGGTTCATTATATGTAAACTAATAAATGTAACACACCATATAAGTAAACTTATATGGACAGAAACCACATGGTCACCTCTCTTGATGCCATAAAGGCAGTTGACGAAGTTCAAACATGCTTTCATGACAATAGGAACATATGGATCATAGCTCAAAAGTATGAAAAATACACACACACACACACACACACACACACACACACACACACACACACCAAACCTAAAGCTAACATTGTACTACAAGGAGGCAGAGAGAATTTCCTCTAAAATCAGGAGTGAGATAAGGATGCCCACTTTCCCTGTTTGTTCAATAAAGAGCTCAAACTCTTAGCTATAGTAGTTAGGAGAGAGAGAGACAGAGAGAGAGAGAGAGAGAGAGAGAGAGAGAGAGAGAGAGAGAAGGAAAAGGAAGAAATCAAACTATCCTTATTTGTAGATTCCATGAGTCTATTCTAGCGAATCTACTTAAAAACTATGAGATTTAGTAAATACAATTAAGTTGCAGGATACAAAATAAATATATATTCATTTATCTGTGTATATATATGTGTGTGTGTGTGTGTAGCTTACATTGAACTCTTAGAAAAATAAATTCTGGAAATATCTCACCCACAATCAATAGTTCTAAATTAATAAATAAAATATCCAACCAAAGAAATAAAAGACTTCAATAATGAAAAATTCAAAAAATTCCTTGAGAAAGGGAATTGATGGTGGGCTCTTTCCTCCATAGCAGAGAGACCTTCTGAGCTCCTGGATTGGCGAATTAAAACTGGGAAAATGGCCGGCCGCAGGGCCTGAAGTGATTTATGGATTTTAGTTCAATACTCATGACAGTTCTGATGCCATATTTCACAGATGTGGAAAAAAGAACATATGGACTACAAAAGAGCGTGAACAGGCAAAGCAAGCCCAGGAGTAGGAACACAGTGGGAAGTATTATAAGGCCCAACCTCAAGTTGTACTGCAGACCTGTAGTGATAGCAACAGCCTGGCACGGCCCAGAAACCATTATGAAGAAGTGAGGGGAAAACCATGCTATTCTCTTCCCTGGCCCCAGACCTAACCAGCTCTAACCACGTGCTGGGCAACTGAGAGTCACGACCACATTCCTGGTCTGCCACTCATTTGTGTGTGTCCAACATGACTTTTAAAACATACTTAGATGCTTGGAGAAAAATTGAAAGAGAAATTCAGATTTTTAGAGTTCGTAAACAGTGATTTGAATTTCGTCTATCAAGTTTTTATGAAAATTAATCTTTTCTCTTGCTGTGTAAATATTTATATAAAAGCCCTGATTTTTGACCTTTGGCTCTCAAAGCCTCCGGTATTTATTTAATAAATAGCCCTTTCCAGAAAGGATTTTTCTTGTCCCTGATACATTCATTCAGAGATTCTTCATATAAATACGTAAGCATACATGTTTGTGGTATTTTTGTTTATTTATAAATGTGATATTGGGGCTGGGAAGAAGGCTGAGTTGTAAGGGACTTGCCCTGCAGGCATGTGGCCTGGGTTGAGATCTGCAGAATCCATGTAGAAGATTGAGCATGGCTACCTCTGCCTGCCATGCCAGCACTGGAGGAGTAGAGACAAGTGGCTCTCTGAAAGCTCACTGTCCGCCCAGCATAGCTGAATTTGGGAGCTTTCTCTCAAAAACTAGGGTGGCAGAGGCTGGAGAGATGGCTCACTGGTTAAAGAGCAATAACTGCTCTTTCAAAGGCCTGGATTTGGTTCCCAGTACCCACATGGCAGCTCACAGCTATCTGTATCTCTAATTCCAGGAGACCTGATGCCCTCTTCTGTCTTCCTCAGGGGCCTGGCAAGGACAGACAAGCATACACAGGCAAAGCATAAATACACTTAAAATTAAAATTTAAAAAAAAGGAGCACATGTAGGCAAAACACCCATACCCATAACACACACACACACACACACACACACACACACATACACACACATATATATATGTGTGTGTGCATATATACATATACATGTGTATATATATGTATATATTTAATAAAAAAAGAGGTGGAAAATGATACTCTAATATTAACTATGATCTCCATGCACATAAATGCAGGCATATGTACAATGTACATTTGTATGAATACATAGATGCCCTCCCCCCCCCCCCACACACATATATATGGAGCGTTGGGACTGGCTGTGATCTCTGTTGTGACAAAGGTCGGCAGGCCTAAAATAATAAAATTCAGTAGGAGGCCCTGTTGGTTGTACCGATCAACAGTGTCTGGAAGCCAGGGGGGCCGATAGGGAAAACCAAGGGTCTGGGTTTGTGGCCCCCACAAGGGTACAGGTGTGTGCTACAGTGCTCCCCAAATAACAGGCTGACTTGGGAGCAAGAGGCAGAGCCAAATGCTGTGTCTTCTAGAACAGTCCAGGGGATGGGCCCACCCAGTGAAGCAGGAGAAGCGGGGCACACCCAAGCTGCCCCCCACTTCCAGGAGGGATGATCTTAAAATGGCCTGTATCTTCCCAGCACTGGGACAGACTGGACTGTGCAGCAGCTCACCGTGTACGTGCCTGTCTCTCTTACAGTTGAGCTCATAGACTGTGACTCTGACATTTTCCCTCTGAAAGAAGGGAATTTAGCTACTCCTACTGTTGTGCAATGGGGTAGTTCTGGGTATTGAAACGTCATGCTTAGAAACTTCTGGAAAAGGAAGGGACGTTGGTCACTGTTTATTTACCTTCCCTGTTAGGAGGAATTAAGTAGAGGTTTTAAAATAATCAGAGTAAAGAAGCTGGTTTTGAGGGACATTGGAGGCTGCCATTTCTAACACTGTCACCTTCCTGGACAGACACTCGAGGGCCAGGTGACCTGTGACAGAGTGGAGCTCTGCTCTGTACATGCCACATAGGCTTATGCTTTTATGTGTTCCCGGAGTGAGTCTGTGGGAAAGAATGACTACGTCACAGTTATGCTTAATTAGCCTTTGCCCCCCCCCCCCCCCCACACACACACAGCAGTGGCACCTTGTGGATCTGTCTCAGAGACTGAGTGTGATTACTTGCTTGGTAGCTTTTCACTCAGCGCACATTTTAGTTTACAGACATTACAGGGTTTGGCAGGCACAGGCCGGCAGAGTCAGCCTTCATTCTAGCCTGTGTTTGAAACACATCTGGGTTTCAGTAAAGCCTGCTACCTCCCCATTATTTGTCCTTAGTCCATTTCATGAAAGTATGAGGTAGCTCATGAGAAACGTGAACATCCCTGAAATGCTGGTGCAAATGTGCACACAGAGAGGAGACAGGCTGGTCATAGCAGTCACAGTCATAGTAGCCAGTCCTGGTTCAGCGCCATGCATGGGTTGAAGTCAGGAAGCCTGGGCCTTCCATGCTCCCACTGGCTTGCTCTGGGAGCTTGAGGGAGCTGCAGCACTCCTGTTTCCTGGTTGGGAAATGAGAATATCAAGTCTGAGTATCCAGCTATCCCGGGTGCTTGGGAATCAAAAGCTAAATACGTAGTGATGCTGGAGCCTCCTGCATTGCTGTGCATTCTGATTATCATGTAGGGTGAAGACACCTTACATGCTTTGCTCAGGATGAAAGGAGTTAGGGGCTCCTGAATGGCTGATGCTGTGATCGCCCACGCTAACTGTTCTTGATACTTCTAATATGACTTTAAGCCTACTACCTTTTTAGCAGCGTGTATGTGTGTGTGTGTCTATGTCTCTATGTGTGCTGTCTATCATGTAGGTAGGTATGTGTGTGGTATCTATACGTGAGTGTGTGGTATGTGTGATGAGGAAGGGGAAAGTTATATGTAGCACATGTATTGTGGTGTGGGTAAAGTGTGGTGTGTGTGTGTGGTATATGTGTATTGTGTATTTTGTATGTGTGCTTTGTGTGTGTGTGTGTGTGTGTGTGGTGGTGGTGGTGGTGGTGGTATTGTGTGTGTAACCAGAATTGTTCAGACTGTTGCTGCATATTTCCTGGAGCCAGGACTCCTGTACGTGTGGATATTGTTACAGTCATTATGGGCATTTTTTAGCTAGGCTTCAGAAGACTGTAGCTTGCTTTTCTAATTAAACGGATTCTTTCTCCAAATGGGAGGGAGTCCCTGGTACCCAAAGAACTATACCAGACACAAGAAACACCATTTGAGTGACAGTCTCATCCTACAACCCATGGAAAAGCAGTTTCTGTGAATCCTGTTATCTAGCCCTAGAACTTTACTTCATGTTTTCCTCTGTGAAATTCAGTGGATAATCTGCCTCTCTCAGAATGATTCCGTTTATTTCCGAGAGGATTCACCTGCAGACAGTGTGGACTTTTAGCAACCTCTTATCTGTCCCTCTTGTGTTGGGTCTCTGCTAATAGTGGGCTGTATCCCTACAAAGGAGACTTGAGTGTCAGGTAGGTGCCAAGGCCAGCCTGTATGTGAGGGGCTTCAGGTGCCCTCATTGAACTGTTAACCTGGCGGGGGAGGGGTAGGAGAGGGCATGCAGCGGTGCCCCAGGAGTGGGGCAAATGGCTGCTTTGAAGAACCCAGCTAGAGAAGGATGTACAACTGTTCTTGAGCAGTAGGTGTCAGTATAGTCAGTGACTTCTTCAGCTCGGCACAGAAGGGGTTAACCGGGTCTGCTTTAGACAGTGCTGCCGGGTGTAGCCCATCTGTGCCCTCCACAGTACTGGTCTTTGTCTCAGGGCACCAGTTGACACCAGGGGAAGACCCATGTTGACTAACTACATTCCCCTCTAAGAAATAAAAGGAGGTACTTTGTCATCTGTGGTTTGGAGTCTAAGACCGGGTCTTGGATGTTGTGGGATGGATTGGGGTTTATTGGATATAGAAGTTAGGGGGTCTTTATAGAGCATGGTAGGGGGGTCTAGAACAGGGGGAAGGGGAGGTTATGTACTCTGAGGGGATATGAATGAGCTGGATGCTTTTCCTTATTATCACTGGCACAACGTCTGCTACAGGCAGGCAGGGAGACCTTCAGAGCTCATCCCAGCCTCCTCAAAATACCTCTTGAATCACAGAAGCAGCAAAGAGAAACCCAAAATCTCCCCCTACACACATACATACACACACCACATCACACACTACACACATACATACACACACCACATCACACACTACACACATACATACTCATACACACACCACACCACACCACACCACATCACACACTACACACATACATACACACACCACATCACACACTACACACATACATACTCATATACACACCACACCACACCACATCACACACTACACACATACATACACACACCACATCACACACTACACACATACATACTCATACACACACCACACCACACCACATCACACACTACACACATACATACACACACCACATCACACACTACACACATACATACTCATATACACACCACACCACACCACATCACACACTACACACATACATACACACACCACATCACACACTACACACATACATACTCATACACACACCACACCACACCACATCACACACTACACACATACATACATACACACACCACATCACACACTACACACATACATACTCATATACACACCACACCACACCACATCACACACTACACACATACATACTCATACACACACCACATCACACACACAGCCCAGGTCTTGTCTGTCTGTCTCTCTCTCTCTCTCACACACACACACACACACACAGCACAGCACACTTTACAGGATTGTCTTTCTCTTTTGCCATTTTCTACTCCAAAGGGCTAATTGTTGGCCACTATGATGGAATTTAGCACTTAGAAACAGCTACTGTGTTGATTAATTAAAAAAAAGAAAAGAAAAAGAAAAAAGAAAGAAAAAGAAAAGGAAGAAAGCCATGATTCCTACCTAGCCAATTGCCTTTTCAAGCACACCCAATTTTACTTGTCTTTTCTAGTAATACCCTAATGTGAGAATAAGACTGACTGAACTCACTGAGAGTTGTAGATTCACCCCTACCTCCCAGATAACCATCTTTCCATCCACCTCCCTTGCAGCACAGTAGAGTGTCCCTTAAAACAAAAACTATGTGTAGACCACCTAGGGTGATACAGACATGCTCATGGGACAGAGCTCGTGTCCGGTTTTTGCCTGGCTGGCTGTCTTTATCAGCCTGATGAAGCCTTGTTCTTGGGAGTACAATATGTTAAGCTAGATTGCTCTTTCTTCTCCCCTTCTGTCTCCCTTTTAAAGCATCGCACACTCCCTGGGCCAGGTGGCGTTGCTTCCTGCCTCCGCTGCTCGCTGCTCGCTGTTGCTAAGCGAGAGGCACCCGCTCGCACATGATGCTGAACCAATAGCGTCCTGACCCCCATTGGCTGGTAAAAGCCAAAGAAAGAGAATCCCACCGCGCCGCCTGTGACCGGTGGGTCCTCCTCCCCCTCCCACCTTTTCTCTTCCGACAGGAAGGGGCGGTGGCGGTGAGGGCGATGGGAGGAGGAAGGGGGAAGAAAGGATGGGGGAGGCGAATCCTACCACGTTCTGCCTTACTTGGGATAAATGCCATTTTTTTCTTCCTTTGTGAAGCAAAGGAACAGTGGCTTCCCCATGCAGATGCGCTTCTTCCCGTCCCGAAACTACCCCTGCTGTCAAAGCCCATAGTCGGAAAGAGCGGGTTGTTGACCTGCAGACCTGTGCTTTCTCTCTCTCTCTCTCTCTCTCTCTCTCTCTCTCTCTCTCTCTCTCTCTCTCTCTCTCTCTCTCTCTCTCTCTCTCGGAATAGGGCCAAGCAGTTAAGGTCCTCAGTTTTGGAGGCCCTGGGACCGTTCTGTCCTTTCTTCCTCCTCTTCACCCCTCTCCTTTCCTTTCTGTCTCACAATATCTTTTTTCCCAGAATGCAATTCATTGGAGTGTTAAAAATTAGCAGAGGGTGTTTTTACATCTTGTGAGGACACCGGCAGAACATTGGTGAGGGGGGGGGTGGTGGTGAAGGAAGCGGTATCCGTACAAAAGTCATTTTTAAAACTCCCCCATTAGGATTCTTAGTCCTTGGCAAATTCTAGTAAAGAACAAAATGGAAATGACAGGCGATCTTGACTGGCAAACTGCCAGTGTAGACAGCCAGTGGTAGGTTTGAGATTATATAGAGGAAATGACCTTTCTCCTATAATTACCTGGATATTTTGAGAAACATCGGACCCGAGTTACCTGGATAATTATAGCTTTGCAGATCTGACCTCGGGACAACACAGATTTCATGGAGAATGCTCTCTTTGGTGATGAAGGTGAGAGGCACCACTGCTTTTGCAGCCCAGGAACAAGACGCCCTCCTGTGTGCGCTGATAACTGCAAGTGTCCCCTGGCCTTTAGCAGACAGCATTAGGTTTCTTCTACCCTCTTCCTGGATTTGCCATTGGGGTGCACAGTCAAAAGGATGAAACCTGTTCCATTCCTCACTCGGGATCCCACAGAATAAAAGATCCTTCTCCCTCCCCATCTGCCTTTCCCAGCCTTTACACGGATTCTTGGTTTTTTTGTTTGAACCAGAGCTAAATGGCTTTTATAGGAGGAAGCACAGCTAAGGCTAGATTAAGCCGAAGGGATCACACGGGGAAATGTTTACAAAGGTTGAGGAACTCCAATGTTTCCCTTTTAGTCTGAAGAGCAAAGGTAGCCAGTGCTGCCTGCAGCCTTTGCAACATTTAGACAAGATTCGGAACCAGTCTTGATTCGGAACCAGTCTTGTTCTCCCTGCTTCTGGTTTCATCTGGGTTAAACCAGAGGCGTGCACACATTATGGTGTGTCGGGTTCATGCAATGCCTTTGTCATCTACTGGGTCTAAAGTAAAACTCCTAAAATGGGCTAAGAAGTAAAAAGGAGAAAGAGGAGGAGAAGGAGGAGGAAGGAAGGAAGGAAGGAAGGAAGGAAGGAAGGAAGGAAGGAAGGAAGGAAGGAAGGAAGGAAGACCAGAGAGTTCTGTACACTTGACTCTTCCTTCAGCAAGCTCAACTCAGCTTTGATATATTTACCCACCTCCCCCCTTATCCAGAGCAGAGTTGGGAGCCAGGCCCTGACTTCATTATTGAGATGCAGGCGCCATGCTCCAGCCAAGGGAACCTGCCAGGACCTGCTCTGCTTCTTCTCTTCTTCTCGTTGAGAATTCTCTCCTTTCAATCCTGGTTTCACACCCACCTCCTAACAACACAGCTGGCCAAAGGCAAATCCCTCTAAGTCCTTAGGTGTCCTGCCTCAGATTCACACATGTGACTCTAACAGCCCGTGTAGGTGCTGGGTGTGATGTGTCTTGAAGGACTCTTCTGCGTGCCTGATACGTGCTCTGCTTTGCCAGCTCTGCCCTCCTTCCACACTGACTCTTCCCATGTGGAAATCGTAGCCACAAAACACACCTCAGATTCCATTTCCTTGGTGAGCCATCTCTCTGTCTCTTCCACTGGGACCTCATCTTCCAGCCCCATGAAGTACTAAAGGCCACTTTTTTTTTCTTTTTCTTTTAGAACTCTCTGTCTTCTCTTCTGAGTTGAGCCTCTTATACTCTTGGCCCTACCAGCAGCAGCTTGATGTTGGCCTCTGTATAGAGACAGAGCCTGTCTCTAGATGCTATCCCAGAATCCCCTTTGGCATCCCTGAACTACCACTTCAGATAAGTGCATAATGACATGCAGTGAGCTTGCTGTTCAACCAGTTTCAGACTGACCCCAGGCACCTACCCCTGTCGGCCATTTGCTAGCTCTCAATTCCTCCTTTGTGGAAAATTAGAAAATATATCTCCTCCATTTTAAGTTGCTCAGGGCTGGAGTCTCCTGTCACATTTCCTCTTTAGTTTGTTTTCCCATTGCCATAACAAAATACTCAAGGCTAGATAATTCACTAAAAATAAAGTTTACAGGGGCTTGGCTCAAAAGCACTTGTTTTTTCAGAGGCCCTGGGTTTGGTCCCAGCACCCACAGAGTAGCTTATAACCATCAATGGCTACAGAGAATCCATCTCCTCCTTCTGATCTCCAAGGGCACCAGGCACATACACAGCACACATACATATACATGTGCTAAATACCCATACATGTGAAACAAGTCTAAATATTTCTTGTTGTTTAAAGTATATAGACCAGTGTGGTGTCATACATCTTTAATTCTAGTACTGGCAGAGGCAAGTGAATCTCTGTGAGTTCAAAGTCAGGCTATTCTACATAGTGTTTTCTAAGCCGGCTAAGTTATACAGTGTTTTTAATTCTGGAGGTTTTGAAGTATGACCAAATCTTCGAACTCTTCCTAGTGAGGGCTTGGGGAAAGGGTCATATCCCAAGACAAGAAGTTACAGGATACAGGCCTGTAATCCTGGCTACTTGGGAGACCAAGGAGTTATGATGGCAAGATTAAGGCTTGCTTGAGCTATTATAGAGTGACCCCAAGGTCAGCCTGGGCAACTTTGCAAGTCTCTTTTCCAAAAAGCAAGCAAACAGACAAAATCCAGAAAGCTTCAGGGTCAGGCTGGCTCTATGGCATCTCACTAGAACTAGAACTAGTCAGCGTCCCGGTGTCGGCCATTTCCAAGGGCAGTAACCCCAGTCGCCTAAACAACTCTCTCTGAGCCCCAGCTCTTAAAGGTTGCACGGTCTCTCCAGGCTGCTATAGTGAAACATGTTTCTAGTGCCCACACTTGCAGGGATTAGTACAAGCAGAGCCGCAGACGTCTCTCAGTGCTTAGAGAACTGCTCCCTCCCCAACTGGCAAGGAAGAAATACCTGTTGATTCATTGCATAATAAAGCCAGGAAACCTAAAATCTCCTCCATTGCCACACTTCAAACTATATGAATAGAGAAGAATGGAATTATCTGTGAATCTTTCAGACTCGCTCAGGAGATCACAGAGAAGCACAGTTCAATGTTGTTGAACTGTCCAGGCAGGAGAAGTGAGGACATATAGTAAGAAATAAAGTCTGGGTTTAAACAAACATTGTTCTCTTGTTTGTAGTTGCTGGGATTCGAGCTCATGGGGGAAATAAGGACTGTGCTTGTCATGGCCACCTGGGGACCTAGGGACCTGACCAATCCAGCCATTGTCTTACACTAGTAGTTGTAAGAAAAGAGAGAGCGTGTGGAGGGTCTAACCTGAGTAATGGAATGTTCTAGAAAGAACACCTGTTATTCTACTCATGATTCTTGTCGGCATGAGTCCCCATGATTCCATCTAACCACACAGGGTCCAGGAGGCGCAGCTCTATCCCAGGCCTGTAGTGGTCTGGAAGACAGCTGGAAATACACAGCGGAACCAGCAGCTGCCACATCATCTTCCAGCCTGTTAGAGGAAGCTTATGTTTAGTATTGAGTTTGGATGTGTGGAGATCAACAGGATTCCTCTGTGCATGTACCAACAGTTCTCAACCTGTTGGCTGTGACCCACCTTGAAGGTCGACCATCCCTTTCATAGGGGTCACCTAAGATGAACAGAAAACACAAATGTTTATCTTACAGTTCACGACAGTAGTAAAATTACAGTTATGAAGTAGCTGTACAGTTATGGTCCGGGGTCACCACCACATAAGGGTCTGAGTTAAAGGGTCACAGCGTTAGGAAAGTTGAGAAGCACTGGCATATATTATTCTTTCACTCCCTCACCAAATCAGATTGCTTTGTTTAACTGGAGAAAACTGGGTGGAGTAGGCTAAGAGGTTCTGCTTAAATTCAAGATAGAGGCCCTGCCCAGTGTTCACACCTCCTCTACTGCTCACTCCCGTGTTTCAGAGTCTCTCTGAGGGGTCACTTCTCCTCCGGGTCCCCAACCCACAAGGGCTGTGACTACAACCTAGTCAGAATCACAGGAAGTCTGTACAGGTTTTACGTGTGTTATATGACATAATCGTCACATTATTTTTCATCGTGAAAAAAACAGATGTAGCCTAAGTGTCCAATGATAAGGAGGTGTGTACGCTTTAAAATACTTAAGGAAATGGAAACATATTTGCAATATTCCAATCCCTGAGTTTAAGAAAAGAAGGTACCAGAACAGTGGGTGCAACATTCTATCTTTTAAAAACACAGGGAACTTGGGAGTAAGGTGGCTCCCACTTGGGGGTAGTGGGGCAGAGTGGAGGAGACTGGAGGAAGGGCTGACCACTGTGTACCACGCTGCAAGAGCAAGGGCAAGAAGTTTTAGAGGACTGTTCGCTGTATGGTGGCTTCATAGTGTCTATTGCAAAAAGTAGAAGCACTGGCTTTGCATTGTAAGTCCTGGAGGAGGCAAATGACTTAACTTGTTCTGATACATAACCATCTCAAAACATCTCCATACCCCATGGCTATGTTTAAGGTATCAGAGATAAACTGTAAAGCTGTGTCTAGATATGTTTAAGGTTGTGTTCAATGTACTGAAGATACACTGTAAAATACAATGTAAAATATGCACTTGAAGCTAGAAATAAAAATTCTAATGTCTGAGTGTAAAAACGATGTATCTTTTTATATCATATTATGTGTGTGGGTTTTGTCTTTTTCCTTTTGTGTGTATATGCCTTTCATGTGTGTGTAGGTACATATATGTGTGGAGGCCAAGAAGACAGTCTTCATCCTTAATTCCTTAATATCATTTGTCAGTATCATCTACTTTTTTTTTTTTGAACCAAAGTCTCTCATTGGACTGGAATTTACTAATTGAGCTAGGCTAGCTAGCAAGTCCCAAAGATCTTGCTTGTTTCTGCTTCCCCAGTGCTGGGATTACAAGATAGTACCCTACTTTGTCTTGCTTTTATGTATGCTCTCGGAATTCCACTCATGTCTTTGTGCTTATAGGGTAAGAAAACATTTTACCAACACAGCCATCTCTCTGGTCAACTTGCTTTCCCTACCCCACCCCCACCTGCTGCTACCAGTGTGTGTGTGTGTGTGTCTGTCTGTCTGTCTGTCTGTCTCTCTGTCGGTCTGTTAGGTAAGCAGGACAGGCTTCTGTCATAGCTAAAGTTGTGTATAAGTACCTCTAGTCCGTCTGTGTGTTAATTTAGGTTGCATGCATAATGTTATTTCAGGTTAGTGAGTTGCTGTAGGACATACCTACCTCTATAGTGGACTGAACCTGCTTCTGAGATAGACATTCAACAACTGCTCCAGTGGATTTGGAGGCTAGTTTGATGTCGGTTCACGCACATCTGGGCATGGGCATTTTACCATCCCTTGCCCTTTCGTCTGCTGAAGAGCTGTACAGATCTTGCTTGGCATTTTGACTTGGTATTTCCCAGCTGCTGCAAATCCGCCAAGCAGGGACTTGACATTGGCACTTTGAGGCCACTCCGTAGCAGGTTGGTTTGTAAAGAGATGCTAAATTTGCTGAGATAGTGAAAAGCTGGCATGTATTTATTTTGGGAAGAGACAGACTCTTGTGAAATAGGGGCCCATTCTGGAAGAACTTGTACCACTCATTCATCTCGCCTTGTGCACGGAGCTGTAATGCTACAGCTGTCACCCGTTTTCAATGAGCGATTGTCATATTGTCAATCCACGATAATACAGAACAATTTCTATTCTCCATGTTGAAGCATCGCCTTTGTAGTGCAATTCAGTTCGTATTAACAATGCTTTGATGACAATTCCTTCCCACTCCACCCTTCCAGCCCTCCCTCTCGCCATTTCTGAACCAGAGGAAATCGTATTTTGACAATATCTCTAGTGTTACCAATTTTCTGCTTTAAAACATTTTGGGCCCAGAGTCCTCGCTGAAACTGCAGAAAGCACACCGATCTATTTCCTTTTTTTTTTTTTTTTTTTTTTGAGAAGAAAAAAAAACCCAACCAACCAACAACATCAACAACAAAAACCTAACTCTCTGGGGATTGGGTAGTGACTTGCCCAGCAGAACTAAAAGTATTTTTAACCATTCCTTATTTCTTCTTAAAACATTTCTATAAAAAAGAAATGGCATATGCCTTATTATTCCCTTTCACGAGGAACATATTAGAAATCAGCTCCTTTGGCTTTGGTGTTTTCAAGATAGCCATCCGTGAGCTTGGCTGTTTTCCCAGTTCTGAGTGATGGCAGTCCTAGACCTGGCATTACTGCCCCAATGGATCAGTACTTGATGAGTCGCCCTAGAGGTAAAGTTGGTTCTGGGTGTGAGCGCTCCCCGTGTATCTTAACTGTCACAATTCACTGTTTTAAGCTGGTTGAGTGTTGAGCTTTTTCTGAACCCTCTCAAGAGCTAGATCTGGGTAGACACAGGAGTGATTCAGACCCACCGTGCACACTTGTATAATCCGGGCCAGGACCAACACTGTAGATCTAAAATGCAGTTATCCTGATGGCTTCGGGATGTTTTCATTGTACTCATTTAAAAATTTCTCACCAGGGAAGTTGGAACGATGGGAAATTTTATATGGTCCCAAATGCCCCAGATGACTGGTTTATACTTTGACCTTAGAAAGGATAAAAAAAAAAGAAGAAGGTAAAACAAGTCAGTGCTTTTGAATAGGTTTCAAATATAGGAGAGCCAAATTGCGCGCACTGAGCGAGGGAACGAATTGAGCAGAGCTTTAGGTAAATGAATGTGGATGTGATGGACCTCAGTGGGAACTTGGGAGGTAAAGGGAAGAGAGGAACAACCTGAAAATGTGTATAGCATGTCCATAGAGCCGTGGCTTCTGAGAACAGCCTTGACTTTGAATAGCTTGTTGCTTTGTCCCTATAGGTGGACTTGCTTTCTCCCCGACCCCTATCCCGATGCAGCCCGATATCGCTGAGCTATTCAGGGCGCTCTGCTACCCTACTCTTGAGGTCTCAGGAAGGTGAAAACCAAGTCTTGCCCAATAGCTTGGGACAGGAAGTGGAGAGGACCGCTAACTGAAACTTGAGACTGTATGTAAAGTCCGTGCCAGAGTGGCAGGGCAGATGTTTCTTCTCTAACAGGAAGCACCCGTGGCCCACAGGAAGCGCCAGAGTCCCTCACACATGTCATCCTGTATTCGCATCTCTGCATCACTGCGTGGTCACGTGGGCTCTGTGTGACTGGAAACAAAGGCGGGACCACGGGGGAAGGAATACACCACGTGATTATTTACCCAGCCCTTTTTTTTTTTTTTTTTTAAAGATTTATTTATTGATTATATGTAAGTACACTGTAGCTGTCTTCAGACACTCCAGAAGAGGGAGTCAGATCTCGTTGGGGATGGTTGTGAGCCACCATGTGGTTGCTGGGACTTGAACTCTGGACCCTCGGAAGAGCAGTCGGGCGCTCCTACCCACTGAGCCATCTCGCCAGCCCCCCCTTTTTTTTTAAGTATACATAGCATTGCCTGCAGCCCTTCAAGCCACAAGTTAGACATAGCCACTGTAGCTGTTCCATTTATCCACCTATTCATCTGTGCACCCTAATAAAATGGTCAGTTGCGCGGGGTCTGCAGTCTGACCGCTGGGTTCAATCCCAGCTCCCCCATGAAGGTAGAAGTTAGGGACTTCACTTACATGCTGTTAGTAAGTCACAAATAGTAACTCGGTATGTCTTGAGACGGGAGGGAATCAGGGAGTGAGTGGGTTTCTATAGAAGGCCTTTAGACCGCACTGAAGAGTTGCTGTTTTATTTACCCATCTCTTGAAAAAGAGATCGCTACACATGTAGTTTTGCAGAAAGTCCATCTTTCTGGATGACAGAATTACAGCCTTCTCCTTTAAGTCCCTGGATGCATTGTTTTTCTTGGTATTTATCATTGTCTAGACATTTTAAAAAGAATAGATATTTTTAAAACAATGCCAGGGCTGAGACCTTTAGTCCATTGGAGGGAGGAGCTCTGAATTCAACTCTGCTTGTTTGATATTGAGTAGTTAGTTCATCATCTGGCCTTCCCCTCTATACTTCTGTCTTCTACCTCGATCTTTCTTTACTTCTGACTCTCTTTATTTTCTGACCTTTGGCCTACTGCCCATGGAGGCAGATAGCTCTGTGTGTGCAGCCGTTCTTGTTCATGGCTGTTCTGAGACCCAGTCACACACTGGTAAAACTCACCTCTTGAAAAATCTTGATAAATCAGTTTGCATTTATAAAGAATTGGTAACTAAGCAACTGTCACTATAAGACAAAGTAAAGTATTATGTTGAATGTTGAGTACACAGAAGTTTAAAAACTAGCGACTGTGACTCACCACAATCCAACGATTGGATGTTGTCACCGTGGAAGCCCTAGAGACTGAGTGTCAGGGGCGAGTTTAATGGCTCAGCCACTTGATAAGTGGCAATTGTAGTTCCGTGTTTTCAGGGACTTGAGTCGAATTAGCTGTATTAGCTCGGATTGTCAAGATGTCTAAGGAATGGAAGGGGGTGTCATCGCTTGTGTTTATGTAACAGTGGAAGAACACTGTTATTATACATGACGCTTATATTTGAATCCTAGTTAAAACAGGGAAGAGTTGGCTCCTGGGCTGATTCCCCTGCTCTAGTTAGATAAGGGCAGTACGAAAGGCGTAAATACGGCAATCACTCTCAGCACATTTTCATTTCTCACAAAGTGGTGATATCCTCGTGGCTGGCATTTTCAGCTCTGCCTTGCTGACTTTTAGAGGGGCTTTAAAGTGCTCGTCTCTGTTGAACGCAGGGCTCGATGGGCTGCGGCACAGCCTATGCGTCAGGGTCTGGACCACACCGACCTTGAATTAGAGGCAGAGGGGCTGTGTACACTCAGGTGAGAGGATTCCTCCCCCTCCACTTGAAGATGGGAACAGGGTTTCTCTGTGTAGCCCTGGCTGCCCTGGATTCACTCTATAGACCAGGCTGGCTTCAAATTCAGAGATCTGCCTGCCAGAGTGGCTTAAAACCACACTGAGAACCTTTCTCTAGGGAGGCTAGGCACGTTTTGAGATGTACATCCCACATCCGAGATCTATTTCTTTCCTTTCTTCCCCTGTAGCCAATCACAGACACAGAGCGCCTTCTGTTCTATGAGGGGACACAGTGGACATGGGAATGCAGTCGTAGCCTCGGGAGCCTTGAAAAACTCTGTCCCGTGTCTTCTCCCTTTGCTCCCCCTTCCTAGGAGACTGGTACACACATCCTTAAAAGCAGAGGCAGAGGCAGGCACAGGCGTGTCCCTTCCTTTTCTCTGGGCTTGTGAGTGGAGAGGGTAACAGGGATGAGAAGTGACAAGCATTTGCACTTAAGTGGGAAAAAGTGATGGGGGGTGTGGGGACCTTCAGACGTGTCCGTAGTCTCAGTGCTGACTCAAGGCCAGCCTGGGAGACACAGGCCCCCCTTTAAAGAGAGAAAGGAAGGTGAGCGTGAGGGAGGGACGGAAGGAAATGCGTAAAGGGACATTTTTAGGTGTGCCATATCAAGGCGGCTCCTGTGTTTGTGTGTGTGTGTTACAATCACAGAAGTGGCCCTTTGGACACAATCTGCCTGGCCGCCTGCATTCAGGAGACACCGTGAGGGGATAGGAAGTGCACACATAGGGCACAGCAAGCAGTGACAGTGACAGTACTCCACCCCCCGAATCAGTACCCTATGCTGTGTTCTAAAGAGGTGCGCGGCTCAGCAGGAGGAGCAGATGCACATGCTGAGGCCTCTGGAGCAAGTGAAGTCACTATCAAGCTCAGGGCTGGGTGACTCAGAAGGGAGTGCGGAGACCACCGTGTATGCAGGACACAGGTCTGTTATGTCACCTTGGCTGGTAGGCTGTTGGAGTGAGCGGCCACAGGGTTTCTATGTGTTGGGATGGAATGGCACTCTCTCCCAAAGCTGCAGTGATCAACCCCATCAGCCCTATCAGCACCCCGGCCTCACCTCAGCTCTCTCTCAGGGTTTTCTCTTCTACTGCCATCCTGCCAAGGACAGTCGAAACATTCTTTAGTTTGCCTTACCCTTCCATGGCATTACTCCCGCACACGCTGAAGTCACCCTCTCACTGACACACACCCCCACCAAGGCACACCCCTATATAGTGGTAACTGAGCTAGGTACCACTCTTATACTAATATCATGGGAAGGTCTATTCCTTGTGGTTTGTGTAGATGGACTAAGTCCTAAGGACCACTTTGGAGGTGGGGTGGGGACTGTTGTCATCCACAGTTGACAGGTGGGGAGGCTGAGGTCATTATCTGAAGTCACATAGCTAGTTAGTAGTGTCTTGGTAGGCACCATCAGGGGCCTAGGGGTTGTTGATCTAAATATATATGGTACTTCCTCAGGACACAAAACTGTCCTGCTGGGTCCCAGAAGTCATCGCCTTCACTAGAGAACAAAACCACACACACGATATGGAAGTATTAGAAGTCATGAAAAGTTCTCTCTATCCTGATGGCTATTTGTTTTCTTTTGCTTTTAGCAGGTTTCACTGTCCTTCCTTCCTTCCTTCCTTCCTTCCTTCCTTCCTTCCTTCCTTCCTTCCTTCCTTTCTTATTTATCTATTTATTTATTTTTCCTGTTTTGAGGATCAGGCATAGAGCCTTGTACATGGTAGTCAAGTGCTCTTCCACTTAGTTATATCCAGTGCCCTTGGTGAGTGTGTGTGTATGTGTGTGCACACACGCACACGTGTACAAGTTTACCTATCCATGTGCACATGTACATATGGAGGTCAGAGGTCAATGAGACATCAAGTGTCTTCTTCCATTGCTCCCTAGCTTAGTTTTTGAGAGTCTCTCACTGGACCTGGGGCTCATCAATTCAGCTAAGCTGGCTCCAGGGATGTGCCTGCTTCCACTCCTTTGCCCAAAATGAAGTAACAGACATGCACCACTGGGCCTGGCTTTTATTTGGGTGCTGGGGGTTGAGCTCAGGTCCCCATGCTTGAGTGGCTGGTCCTTTACTGGCAGAGCAAGTTTCTATCTACCCATCCTGACTCTTAGCTGTTTGACACAGGGTCTTGCTATGTGACCTTCTCTTGCCTCATCCTCCCTAGGTCTCTGATTACAGTTTATCGCCACACCTGGTCATCCCTAACAATTTTATTCGTGTCAATGGGACAGGTACCATTGTGGGCCATCTGGGTGACCTTGGATAAGTCATTGCATCCCTGTCTTAATGGTAACTGGGAGGATGGCATCCACAGGTTCTTCAGGCTCCCCTCCCCCTACCCCCCCCCCCAGTTCTTTCCTTGTGTTTGTTTGGAGGACTCAACGATGAAACACGTAGCTCTTCCAAGTCTTTCTCCCTGGTTTTCTTCTGTGCCTGTGTAGACTTTCTGAAGTCTCCTGTGATCTTTATTAATAACACGGGGACTGCCGTCCCCGTAGACTCTCATGGAATGGCTAAGGTGCCCTCTGCAGAAGATCTCTCCGCTAATGTTCTCATTACTGACTAATTGGCTAAAGAGACTTCTCTTGCGTTGCACTTATGCTGATTGATAGTTTTCTCTCACCTGATGGGTGGAATGGACAGCCAAGGCAATTACCACTGCAAAGAAAGCCCCACACAGCTGAGCTGCTCAGCCCAAGACAAGAGGCCCGCATAGACTGCATCTCTTTGGGGGGTCTGTTGAGAGTTTGTTAAACAAATGGTTTTCTGGAAAGAACAGCTTGCCATGCCTTGACATTCATATGTGTCAGGTCACCGTTAAGCTCGCTGGGCCTCGTCTTACTGAAGGACAGCATATTTCTGAGTACGTTTCAAACACGAGCTCATTAGCTGCGTAACTCACACCAGGCACCTTTGTGCAGGGCGATAGCCTACAGCCCTTGGTTCTGAACTGCAGTTGCTGGTGTCCTGTGAGTCACATCACATCGAATGGGACCACCAGTAGACATGGGACATTGCTCAGATTCCTTCTTTTCATGTCCTGCAGGCTCTTTAGAGGAAATAATGTGTAGGTCACGAGTGTGCTGTCATTTAAATGGAGCCCATTTCATCCGGAGTGGATGCATTCATTTATTGAAGTCTCTGGGTTAAGTGTTAGCTAGGGTTGTAGAGTGAAAGATAATAATGTGTTAAGAGTTTATGTTGAAGCTTTGTCCCGGGAACTTTTTGGTCAAATTTTAACCAGAGAGTCAGAAATAACTTATAATCTTCCCTACAAATGCCCCTAGTTTGAGATTGATCTAGAGGTGACACCTAGGGGCTGGAAGTGCCTTGTTTTCCTGGGAAGCTTCTAGGTTGTGCTCTAGAGCAGCAGTGGACAGAGCAGTAACTAATATGCTACCTCCCGTGCTGGGGATGCAGCTCAGCTATCGGGGTGCATGAAGCCCTGCGTTCCATCCCCAACATTGCGTAAAGGAGGCTTGGTGGCTCTTACCTGTGAGGTGGAGGCAGGGAGAACAGAGTTCACGGTCATCCTCAGCTACATATCAAGTTTGGGGCTAGCCTTAGCTACATGAGATCATCTATACTGTTACTATCATATATAATAAAATATTATTACATAGAAATATTATGTAATAACAATAATAACTATGTAATAATAACAATAACTATGTAATAATAACAATAATAATTATGCCCCTGCCACTTTGGATATATGTGATATCCACAGTGTGATATGGTTATTCATGTTGGAGCAAGTTTGGTCCATCCTGGGAAGTGGGATTGAAAAGTATAAAGAACCGTTGGCATCACATCACATACACCAGTCTCTGGGCCCTTGTCACCTTGAAGGTGCTCCTAAAATGTAGATCGTGAGTTTTCGTGCTAAGTAATCAATTCCAGGAGACCAACTGCTGGGAAAAGTAATGAGAGAAAGCAGGCTTTTCTTCACAATCCGAATCCCGAAGTCTTGTGTGACTGCTAAATATGCAGAGGAGGGGCTGGGCATGGCGTGCACGCCTGTAATCTACACTCAGGAGGTTAAACTCAAGGTGGAGCTATGTAGTGAGCTTGACACCCTGGGCTACACGAGACCTTGTCACCCTGGGCTACACGAGACCTTATTTTAAAAGGGGGTCCAGGCGATGACATGTCACTTCCAATGGAAACAGCCAGTCTAGAGCAAGTTGGTTCAACTGACATGGCTTCCATGCCCCTTCTGCTCCAGGACAGGGGCTGTGTGGGGAGCCATCAGTGTATAGCCAGTCTGCAGTTCTTCAGCAGGAGAGAGCTGCCAGCCTAGCAGTGTGTGATTCCCAGAGGCGGCCTTATGGCCCCTCAGTGCCCTGGCTGCTTTTAGGGAGGCTAGATTTTAAGACCCTGTAATCTTTCATTCTCTGTGTAGAGCATCCTCCCACTGAAGGCGGAGTCCAGGAACCATGTTCTTGGATGTTGGGTGTCCACAGCTTCTCCCTCCACATCTACCTGAGGCAACTGGCTCCAAGAGAGTCATGATACAGGCTGTGTCATGAGCAAGTACAAGATTGCTCTGCCCTCCCCTCAGCACTAACTATGCCAGGATGCTTCAGATACACTGGATAAACACGTTCGCCTCTCAGTACCTGACAGGTTCGTAAGCTCCATCCACCCTAGATGTAGTGATGACCATGTTTCTAAATAGACTGTAAGGAGAATAAGGCAGGGATATAGTGACGAGCCGCTGAGAACCCGCGTGTGCTGCCATCTCTGCACTCTTCAACAGTCTTTTTCTTTCCTCTTCTACACTCCTTTTCTTTCACAGATGTGTTTTGTTTCTGATGTGAATCCATCTCCATCAGGTGTGTGTGTGTGTGTGTGTGTGTGTGTGTACACAGATATAATCTCCACTGTGCCATCTGCTTATCTCTGAATTTGTCAGCAAGAACAGTCGAGGAAAGGTAGATAGAGGATCATGAAAGACCTAAAGTACAGCTTTTGCCCTCAGCCTCAGAGGGAGCCACCTTTTTCAGTTAAATTTCAGTATTTTATAGCACTCACATCTGTTACCTAGAGGTAAACACATGCTTTATCTCCACATATACGTACTATGAAGTTCCAATTCCAGAATGAGACGAGATAGAGATGTGGGTCCTGGTTTCCAGTATCAGACCTGAAAAGGACCGTGTTGGTTTCACGTAGTTGGTCACGGGCATATCCTGAAGGTTTAAACTTGAGTGTTCAGTCTGAGCAATTCCTTGACTCTTGTTATTGGACAATAGGCACAGTTTTTGAGCTGGATCTGGTGACTGTTTTCCAGCAGGGGATACCCATACGTCTCTGCCTGCCTCTGCTTGTGTATTAGTCCCACCAATATGTTTATATTGTTTAGTTACTTATCGTGAGCTGAAACTGATTCTAGAAGTAAGTTTACTGGGAGTGGACATAGCATTAAATATCAGTGCCTTTTTGCCTTTTTAATTATCTCCTCTTCAAATCCAAAGCCAGACAAACGCGTGTTCCGTTACCGAATAGCTGAGTTTAAACATAACTGAGTACGGGAACATAAAAACCCAAACTGCTAAGGGTTTTAAGTTCTTAGTAATCTATCCCATTTCGGTCAAAGTAAAATCACGAGCAGACTACAGCACGCCAGAAGTCCATTAGTAAGGAACTGGTTTCCTAGTGGAGTCTAGGGGACAGTTAGTGTTCAATTCATATGTTCTCTAGAGTCAGTTGGTGACCTATTGACCACTGGTCAAGACTCCTGGGTCCTGTCTTGCCTCCCTCCTAATATTTGGTTGGCTTATATCACAGAATTCGTGTGGGTTCTGTAGGAGTGTTTTGTTTTATGTTTGTTTTTTTTAATACATGCTCTCTCTCTACATAGTCCTGGCTGTCTTAGAACTCACTCTATAGACCGACTGGCCTCAAACTCAGAGATCCATTTGTCTGCCTCTGAAAGGCATATGCAGCTACCTTGTAGGAACTTTTTGTAGGTACAGGCGCTATACAAAGGTTACTGTGGTTGTAGTAGTGGTAGTTGTCCTGGTCAACTACCAACATACTATAATTCTCCCTCCCCCCTTCCCCTCCCTCCCTCCCTTCCTCCCTCCCCTCTCCCCATGATTGTGTGTAATGCCCATACAACAACATGTATGTGAAGGCAGAGGACTACCTTGGTGTCTGTCCTTGCCTCCCACTTGTTTGAGACAGGATCTCTAAATATTAGCCATGGAAAGTGCCAGGTTAGCCGGCCTATGAGCTTCCAGGATTCTCCTCTATCCTTGGCCACCCTGCAGCAGGAGAGCTGGGGTTATAAACCTGCTATTGTATCTGACTTTTCATGGGTTCTGGGGATCACAACTAAGGTTCTCACATCTTCATGGCAGGTTCTTTTCCTGAAACCATCTCTCCAAGCCTGTTACTGCTGTTACTAATATTAATATTGCTGGGCCATCTGTGAGAGGAATTGTGTATTGTGATGCTATATCACAAGATGATTAGTCATCACAAAATGATTTATTTATATTTAAACTCCCGTGTTTCCAAAGGCACATAAGTTATTTGATATATTTCACAAAACTTTTCACATAGAGCTTGAACTTCGTTGAAGAATCTTATGGCGATGCTTAATGAATGCAGCCATCATTGCATTTTATGACTGGTTCCTGGCCTGCATTTGAACATTTACCCATTCTATACTCATAAGGGACTCAATTTTCCTTAGATCCCCACTCTGTGGGTCCTGCTGCTTTTCTCCTCTTACACCTGCAGAAATTGAGACCAAGGCTGACTTAACCTCCATCAAAGAGCTAGGAAGCAGAGGAGCTGGTGAGCATCTCCGTGCCCTGATTCAAAGCTCAGCCTCCCAGCCCCCATAAATTGCATTTTTTGGAAGGTGGTCTTATGCTACAGAGTGTGTCCAGTCAGTTTTGACCTTCCCTACTTGGACCCCTGGGATTCAAACTTAGGTTGTCAAGTTTGGCAGCAGGCGCCTTTCCCTACTGAGCCTTCTTGCTGGTCCCAAAGCTCACTTAGTCATCATGTGGTGTGCGTCACGTAGCATCCAGTTGTCATGTGGTGTGCGTCATGTAGCATCCTGCACGCAATGGATCTATGGCATGGATCACTGAGTCAGAGAGCTGATTCCTGTCAGTGTGGCCATCACAGTCATTGTTCATGCCCTTGTCTTTCTGTGTCTGGCCCTTCAGCCCAGACCCTTCAAGGACAGTGCCTCTTCATTCTGTGTCTTTCTGAGGATTGAATCCTTCCTCCTTCCCAAGCTCTTGGAGCCCAGCACACGTGTAAGGTCTTCCTTCTTCAGGTTCCTTATTGTGTATTTAAAAACTAATTTCAGGCTCTCGTCGATGGTCACCTTTCCACATGCTTGTGTCCCTTCAACAGGACACAGTTATGAGGAGCATGAGAAAGCCCTTGCTGCCATTCCTTTCTCTGGTACAGTGGAGATCATAGACTACACTGAACCAGGATTTCCAGGTCTCCTGGCTATATGAAACTGGGCTGAAGCCTTGTTCTTCTGCAGCTTTCTGCACCCTACTTAAGCTTTTTCCTGAAAGCAAAGCAAAACAAAACAAAACATCAAGTAGTTACAGAAATGTAACCATTACCCAGAGAGAGGGGGGGGGATGTATGTGTGTGTGTGTGTGTGTGTGTGAGAGAGAGAGAGAGAGAGAGAGAGAGGGAGGGAGGGGGAGGGGGAGGGGGAGGGGGAGGGAGAGGGAGAGGGAGAGGGAGAGAGAGAGAGATCAGCCAGAGCTTAAGACCCAGAAGGGACCCTGAATGGCCAGTTTGTGTTTTCACTCTTCACAAACACTGGGAATGCTGTCTTTCAATGGCAGAGTGTCAAGTTGACACACCTGAAAAGAGTGAACCTCAACTGAGAACTTGCCTTCTCAGACTGGCCTGTGGGCATGTCTATGGGGCATTTTCTTGAAGGCTGAGTGATGTGAGCGGACTCAGCCTACTGTGAGCTGTGTTGCCCCTGGGTCCTAAGGTACAGAAGAAAGGCAGCTGGGCAAGCCAGTGAGCAATGTTCCTGCTTCAAACGCCTGTCTTGAGTTCCTGCTTTAGCTTCTCTCAATGGCAGTCTCTGACCTGTAAGACAACACACACACACACACACACACACACACACACCTCTGTTGCTTTCACTCAGTGTTTTTAGGACAACAACAGAGAAGCGGACCAGAACACAGAAATGACATAAATTCTCTGAGTAGAATTTTATATCAACAATTAGAAAGGCAGAAGAGTCAAAATGGATTCTACCTGTAGATCCTACCTAGTGCCTGGTCCAGAGAATAACATTTAAAAGTGATTCAATGTGTTTTTTTGTTTGTTTGTTTTTGTTTTTGTTTTTTTTTGTTCTTTGTTTTGTTTTTGATCAGGTTTAATTTATACCGCCAAAAGGCTTTGGAGGGTGGCATTCTAACACTCTACCCGCAATGACTGTGTGGGTGTCACACTCCAATGTTGACATCATAAAATGATTCCCAGGTAACTTAAGGATATTGATAAAGAGCTCTCCTTGAGCCTGCCTAGGTTTAGCAAGGAACAGAGTAGAAATGAGACCATTTTAAGTCCCCCCCCCCCCTTTACTATAACTACTTGGAAACTTAGGTTTCCTTAGAACAATTTATTTATTTATTTATTTATTTATTTAATTTTTGAGACAGGGGAAAGGGTCTCTCTATATTAGTCCCTGGCGTCTTGGACTTACTATATAGACCAGGCTGGCCTCACAGAAACTCCACCTGCCTCTGCTTCTCCAGGTCTGGGATTAAAGATGTGAGCCACCATACCCGGCAAGGGCATAATTTTCAAATCTGATGCTTTCATTTTACATTGAGGTTCAATAAACTGGACAAGTCCGAGCTGCGGGAAGAGGTGGGACAGTGCTTTCAGCTTTGCCTACCACTGTGGTAGGGGGAGTGTTTGCTGTCTTTGAGCTCTACTGTCTTCAAAAATAGGAAAAAGAACAACATTTTATTTGAAACCATGTCCAATTTTGTGGTTCTAGAACCACCTGTGTTAACTCAGCAAGGACGTGTCTGGAGGGGTCCTTTTGGTTCAAGAAGGGTGGAGGAAGGCAGTTAGCTACAGATGAGGCCCAGTGTCTCATTATTTTCTTCTGATGCTTTTTACATATTTAGTACTTGCTATTTTGAGATGCGTGACCAACCAGCCGGCCAAGGTAGATGGAGATTATACAGCGAGTCCGCTGACAGTGTTTCCCCCAGCCAAGATCGAAAAGTGTGCATACGACAAGGCTGGAAAGGGAATCAGAAGCATATCTGAGCTTCTTCTTGAAATGGAGAGATCACACTCAGTCTAGAGATAAGGAAAAATCTCCACGAAAAACAAAAACAAAACCCCTTTTCAGCGGCCCCTTAGTAGACAGAGGCAGAATGTGACCTGGGTACTGCAGCTCTTTCCAAAATGTTACGGGCGACCCTGATGGAGAGGGATGCTTCCAATGTCGCCATAGGGCTGCTATCAAGTTTAAATTAAATCCCACTTCAACAAATGTCACTCACTGAAAATCTTCGAATAAGCAACATGGCAAAGCCTTTGCTGATGGATTGCAGATTCGAGTCAAAATTGAACACAACAAAATTGCAGGGGAAAACTCGTGTCAGGCTCTGGAGGCTTGACGGCTGTCCTGTAGGGATGCGGCACGGTCTTCCTCAGAGTGTTTGGAGAACTTATGGTAGTCCATAAGGAAAAATTACTGGTTTCTTTTTAAATATTTATCCTTTCTCTAATAATATTATACACACAAAAATCTCAGCATTGCCCCTCCGAGGAGAGCCCCGGGGTCCAGCGTTCAGCTGACTCTGCGTGGACACATTGGCTGTGTGCGGAGAATAAATATTTAAATCTCGGGATGAGCAAGCATTAGAAAAATCCTGGAGAAGCCTTCCTTTTGTCAATCTACTTAAGCTTGAATTTCTGCCTTTTAGTTTTCGCCTGTCATCCTAACCAGTGGCCATTTTGAAGACAAGGTATTTTCACCTGCTAATCTGCCGCAGGGACCCAGGATGAGAACACCCTGTGGTTGCTTCCTAGTCGGTTCCGTCCGGTGCTGCCGATAGATCATGGGCGTTCCGATGATCTTAAGGCCGAGACAGCATTACCTACCTGGGTAATTTTAGAGTTTCCCAGCCTCCATCTCTGCTGACACCGCCGTGCCTAGGGAGGTAATAATGATGATGATTTTTTAGCATCCCTGGGGTTTAAAATGTCTCCTAGGAGATGAGGCTGGCCCAGTGGCAGGGGGTAAGCCCATAGCTCCCCCTCAAGCACTTCGCCGGCAGCAGTTGGAAGCCTGCATTTGGATCTCAGTAGGCTAGGAGATGAGGGTAGAGAGCCCAGAGGGAGGGGTGGTAAAATGCCTGGGAGCTGGAGAACAGCACAGGGGCCGAGATGAGGTAAAGGCATCATTCTTTTCAGGAGATGCGGGCAAAGTGGGTGAAAATGCCAGGGGGAAGGGGAAAATTAGGAAGAGGTAGGTGGGCTAAGAACGGCATGCTTTGGAGTAGCTATTCTGAGCCTGGCCCCATTTTCTTCTGTCCTGCTAATAAAAGCTGGTTTTGGCTTCCCATGGCGTTAGTCTCCACCCCAAGGGGACAGGCTTTCCCAGTCAGTTGGACAGTGTGGGGCAGGTCCCTTCCAAGAGCCCGTGTTGTGTTTGTTGTCCAAAGCCACATACATCATTGTTTATCAATTAGCATTGCGATTTTAAAATTGTTTAATCCCCACCCTTCTCAAAGATGCCTTAAGTTACTGCTGTGTGGCTAGTGTACTATTCAAAAAAACAAAAATAATTATACTTAAAGCGGCGGGGTGCAGAGGGATGGGAAGCATCTTCGTTAGATCCAAAGACAAAAGTAACTGGGAAAATGAGGATTGGGGATATTAGGATGGGCAAAGAGAAAGATGCGACAAGCAACACTTCCCTTCTCCTCTCTGCATTCTTCACACTGCGACACAGCAAAATGATGTGCCCACTCGCGGGTGAGACTATGGAGACCCTAGGAGAAGTTTATGCTCAGACAAAGGACCAACAATCCACTTAGTTTGGTCCGTCATCTTAGGCTGCCAAGCAAACAGTCTTGAGTTAGCCAAAGTATCTTTTGCTAAGACTGAGGGTGTGGGACTAAAAGATTGAGCTTGCTTTATCTGGTACAAATTTTGTAGAATGCAGTAAATTGGCACCTTTATGCATTGGCAGTTTGGAGAGAAAATATGTGCTTATTTGCTAAACTGACATAAAAATAACATTTACGCAATAATTGGGAGTCTCCTATCCTGGTCTTAAAAAGCAGCTTTAAACTGAAAAGGTGGGTGACGCTCACAAGATATTATTATATTACCAATATAGTAATGAGGTCTCTTCTTCAGTTTGGGCTGTCGATCTCACTACACTGTCTAAAATGAATCTTTCCCCCATTATAACTCCTTACTTAAAAACGTATGTGTGTGCTTCAGACAGGGATTCATCCAGTATCCCAAATGATGGGCAAATCCAGACAGCACAGGACCAGGGTTTAAGGAGAAGCAGTCTGCCGCTCCTAAGTACGAACATTAATGTGTCACCCCGAGAAGAACGGTATTTACCACTTTCCTCAGCTCCCTGACTTCGAGGCATGTTTGGCCTGTGGGAAAGCTGTTGCCAGGATGGCAATGTATGTAAGGGAGGGGCCATCACTGGAAGAGGCCAAGGGTGCTGCTCTGAGGTAGGAATCTCACAGTCTCAGCCATTTCTCCCCAGTGGAGTTTGTACCCGCTCAGAAGGTGGGCCTCTGCCCCTATGTGGGAAGCAGGGTAGTTGTGGTCAGGGGTTCTATAGCTCACACCTTGTAAGCTGGGGCAATGGCTTCACAACAAAGGCCAGACATCTCTGGGAAAAGCAGATACTGTCCAAGGAATAATGACAACTGTGCAACAATATAGGGAAAGAAAGACAGAGACAGTGGGGAGGGAGGGAGGGAGGGAGAGAGGGGGAGGGAGGGAGGGAGGGAGAGAGAGAGAGAGAGAGAGAGAGAGAGAGAGAGAGAGAGAGAGAGAGAAAGAAAGAGAGAGAGAGAGAGAATATGAAATCTGTCTATAGAACTCTCCGAGGAACACATGAATCATCAGAAAGGTTCCAGAGTCACAGCCAGGAAGTATTTATGGCAATCAGTGGAGCAGGGGGTAATAATACAAACATAATAAAGAAGAGAAAGAAGGGGGCAGCAGAAATAAAGGTGGCCTGGCATTAACAAACAGGGAGATAAGCTTAACGATTATGTGCAAATGACGGAGCTATTGATGGTGAAATCGCTGAGCTTCTGAACTACTTTTGAAAACTGGCCTTTTAAGAAGACAAATAAGGATAATTAAACAGTAATGAAGACCTGTTTCGGTGAAGAGAGAGGAGAGAGGAAGAAAGAGGGAGGGAGGGAGGATGAAGGAGACAAACAAAAGAAATAAGCAGGCCAGGTCTGGAGACAGTGGTATTCCGTGTTAGCCAGGGCTAATGCAAGTAGTAATGGATTCATCGGAATAGGGAAGATGTCCTGTGGAAACTGGAAATGATAATGAGAGGTGAGGGGGTGAAAGGGTGTAGACTTAACCCTAAGGTATCTATCACGGGCAACCAAAGCACAGAATCTCTGTATTATCTTATGTTAGCCATCTTGTCCAAATTCCTTACCCAGGGAACCTGTTGAGCGTGGCTGCCCCTAAGAGATCATACAGATTGCTTCCTCTTTCAGCTTGCTGCATCCCAGGATCACTAATGTGTAGCTCGAATATCAGTTTAGCAGACACTCTACTCTGTAATATTTCACAGAACAAGAATCCCTGAATAATTAATTTCCAAGCCAAACCAGTCCTGGGTCTATTCCAAATAACCATACCTACCTTTAATAAGAACTCCATGAGTGTTTGTTGAGTGCATAAATGAATTAGGAGACTACACTGTGCACAAATAATAGAACAATTGGAAAGAAGAAGCCTATAAATGTGTGTAGGGTGTTGCAGCCATGAGCCAAGGAGAACACAATTTATACAGCCTCTTTGATTTCTCTAAATTAATTGATCTTGTGCTTTGAAAAAAAAAAGTCACAAAACAATAGACAAAAAGAGGCCACTGGTTATATTATCATTTTTAAACACACCCAGCCATCAGTGCAAGAACTGGTAGCAGGTCTCAGGGAATGTAGTTCAGAAATGCACTGGGATTGAGTCGAATATGTCAGATTGATTGAAAATTGCCTGGAGGGACGAATGCACCATGATAAATAGCGGCACACTAGGCTTCAAGGAGGTGGGGATCTGTGTTCAGCTGGTCTTTTTCTTTTTACAGTCTTCATTAATTATCTGGGGCAGGATGTAAACAGCACATTCATTATGTTTGTAGAAGCTAAGTAGAGAGGTGTTTTCAAGTGGCCGGGGCACACTGGAATATAATGCTTACCTGCATGGGAGCCGAGTGGTGTTCACAGTCTGACTAAAACCAACATGGCAGTGTTGGCTTTGGGCAGAGCACAGTCTCAGGCACTGTAGGGAGTGAGGTTCAGAAGAGCTTCTTAGTGACCCAAGGCTCGCTTAGCTTATGAGGCTCTGGGTATCCTGATCCCCAACACTGGTTGGTTGGGTAACTCATTCATTCATTAATTAAGACTCTATAGCAGAATTTAAGCTGGAAGGTCATGAAAGCAACTAACTATCGGTTGGGGGAAGATGAAGGCGGTGGGGGGGGGGCACAACACTTGCTGTGAGAGTGGGGATGTGATGGGAGGGATGGAGTTCCAAACATCGGGTCAGGACTGCCAAGTCCTATTGCTATGCTGTAAGGAAAACATTTGGATCAACCTCAAAGGGGACTGGACTAGGGTTCATCCAGTGTGTGCAAGTACTTGAGGCAGCAACTTCTTTTTCCAGGAACATAGTATCACAGGCAGCAGAGTGAGTGAGCCCAGTGGACACTCAGTTGTCAAGGGCACCTGTGCCTTTCATTCTGAATATTGTTACTGTCATAATCTTCATCAGCAATATTATGTGTGGTCTGTGTGTGTGGGTGTGTATGTGTGTGTGATATATGTGTGTGTGGTATATGTATGTGGGGGGATACATGTGTGTGTGTGTGTGGTGTGTGTGTATGTTTGGTATGTGTATGATGTATGTGAGTGTGTAGTATATGTATGTGTTGTGTCTGTGTTATGTGTGGTGTGTGTGTGGTGTGGTATGTGTGTGGTATGTATGGTGTGTATGTAGTGTGTGTGTGGTGTCTGTATGTGTGGTATGTGTGTGTATGTGTGGTGTGTGTGTGAGAGAGAGTACACATGTGTACATTTTTGGCAAAGGTTAAAAGAGGATATCAGATGTCTTCTATCACTTTCTTGGTTTTTTTGTTTTTGTTTTTTGTTTTTTGTTTTTTTTTGTTTTTTTGTTTTGTTTTGTTTTGTTTTTTTGAGACAGGGTTTATCTTCATAGGTCTGGTTGTCCTAGAATTCACTCTGTAGACCAGGCTGGCCTAGAAGTCAGAGATCCACCTGCCTTTGCCTCCTGAATGTTGGGACTAAAGGTGTGCGCCACCATGCTGGGCTCTCTTTGTAGTCTTTTCTGTGCCCCCCTGAGCCTGGGTTCCTCTCTGGACCTGAAAATTTCTTGTGTAAGATTTCTTGTGTAAGGCTAGATACTGTCTTCTGTTTCATTATTTTTGTAATGATCCAAGGACTAATATCCCAGAAACACTCATAATTGCCTAAGAAAGCAGTGCAGGTAGTATGTATTAGTCATCTATTTTATCATATTAAGCAAATAGCAACAACCAATCTCATAATAGAAATAACCAGAAGAGTTTAGTCTTTCCACTTGATAGGATGGTGTCCTACCATTAATAGATATTCATGAAAAACTAGAACAGGAAAACCTCACATTTATGTATTTTTTTTTTAATGTGAATAGATGTTCACCTGCATGTATGACTGTGCACCACATAAGTTCTCATTGCTTGGAGATCTCCAAAGATTCCTGAAGATAGTGTTGGGTCCCCTGGGACTGGAGGTACACTACAGTTGTGAGCAACCGTGTGGGTGCTGGGAACTGACCCTGAGTCCTTGGAAAGAGCAGCCAGTTTGCGTTACCACTGAGCCACCTCTCCAACTGCGAATATTACATTTTAATTCAGATGACAAAAAGCAGGATTTACCATCAATGGTAATTATAAGCGACAAACCAGCTCATCTTTAGAAACAAAAATGGTTGTCCACATAGGAAAGAGGAGAAGACACTAAGAAACTGTAGAATGTGCTCTATGAATTTGTGTGGTAGTTTTTCATACCTCTGAGTGCTTTTATTTGAGTTTTGATAATATGCTTTGTAGAACGTCCCATAAATGTACTTAGGGGACGCGTGATGATTAGCTACGTGGAGGGAAAAAATCCAATTCCTAATGACCACCTATGGCCACCCCACCTTACATGTGTGTGATCTTATCTAATTCCTGATTATTAAAGGGTATTAGTTGTCCTGAAGATGCACACATATAAAGCAGAGGTTGCGCACCAAGAACTGTGGCTTGGCTTTACGGGGCTGTAACTATGAGTGCAAAACCAACGATGATATGCCGTAGAAGAGCTGAGCACGCATGCGTACCTAGAGACCTCCGAGATTGAGCTGATGGCGTGTAAGGATGGGGGACCAACCACATAGAGTAGACGGGGAGCCCCAGAGTCAATGCATTTAGCATCTTCCAAAGAGAGGTTGAAAATACTGAGAAGGGTGGGTGGTTCTAATGGAAGTTAAAAGAAGGGATGGCCAGCTAGAGTGGGCAGTGAATCCTGACAAAATCTCCCCTGAACAAGGTCAGCATTGAGACCGTGGGTCTTTCCCCCCAACCCCGCATTTCCGTGTGCCATGCCTCCCCACCCCCACCCGCTCTCATAGTCCCTGCCTTGGTAGAAGACAGCGGCCTGCTGTTCACCTGACTGTTTCTCTAGTATTTTATTTTCAAACCGCGTTAGCTACCTTGTAGTTCTTTTTATCATGATGAAAATCTTTCTGTGTTGATTATCAAAATATTTTAAAACTCATGAGAAAGTCACGTGTGCAGAAGCTTGCAGTAGACTGTGTCCCCTATGTGCCGCAGCTTGGATTCAGTAGTTACTAAGGCGTTCTCAACTTGCTCCTCCTTGTCTTTATTAAAACAAAAGGACACCGCACCACTTCACCCTGCCCTGGGTACTGCAGATTGCTTCTCTGAACGGTGGTGATTTCTGAGGCTGGCGGGATGGCTTGGGCGTTAAGAGAGCATCCTGCTCTTGAAGAGGACCCAGGCTCAATTCCCAGTAGCCATCCACGCAGCGGCTCACAATTGCCTTGAGTTCCAGGTGATCTGAATTCCTTTCCTGACCTCCACAGGCTCTGGCATTTATACACACCCATCCATACACGTGAAATATATGAATTTTTTGAAGTGGGTATTTTTTTTATATATAACCACATTCTCATTAGCGATAGTATTTTGGCAATATTTCTTCCATAAGACACCCTAAGCTGTCTTTGCTAACTTGTATTTATCAGTCAGACAAAGTCAGGCAAAGTCTGCCTTTTGTTTGTTTGTTTTCGGAGACAGGGGCGGATGTTCACAGCTCCGGGTGACCCTAGTGGGTAACAGGGCTCAGGGGTCTGTTTCTTTCACAAGTCAGGCCTTTCCCCTTTGTTCTCCCTTCCCTGGAGCCCAGAGATCACAACTTCCTTTTTCTTTAATTGCATTATAGAGGCCGTGACTTTCCAAATTACAGCCCTCTGTGTTTTGATGATCATGGTTTCGATGTTTTGGCCCCACCCAGTTGCACAGATGCAGAGAAGGACTCAATTCCCAGCAACTACTTTGTGGCTCACAACCATCCATAATGAAATCAGATGCCCTCTTCTGGTGTGTCTAAAGACAGCCATAGTGTACTCAGATACATAAAATAAATATATAAAAAACAAAATCCAAACAACAAAACACACACACACACACACACACAGAGAGAGAGAGAGAGAGAGAGAGAGAGAGAGAGAGAGAGAGAGAGAGAGAGAAAGAGAGAGAGAGAGAGGAGAGAGAGAGAGAGAGCTTGTAGCTGAGTAAGCCTGAGAAAAGCTTCGTGCACTCTTAAGATACTGAGATCTTTGTGAGGGAAGCCATCTGTTAAACGCACAAGCCACTGTTTGCAGGGCATTTTGATCAACTTGTGTGCTAACATACCTGTACATGGAGATTCTAAGAACACAGGAACAGGTGGAGAGCTCACCATATTCCCATCTTCCTTTCCTGGGTGACCTGAAGAAGTCACTGAACCATTCTGGACTTGAGTATCCTGGAGGATCTGGCCCTGTGGTGGTCATAGGCTACACCAGCTGCATGGCTCTTGTACATCCCTGGCTGGGCCTATAGCATGGGAGCTGGGGTCTGTAGAGTCGCTGTACGGCTTGTCCCCATCTCTAAGCCCATCCCAGAGACAGCTGAGACAATGGGTGCTTTACACACTCACAACTATGCCTTCACGTCCCAGCCGAGCACTCGTGTTCTCAAGACGGCTGGGTCACAAGCAGAGGCAGGGAATGTGCAGCGGGTCCTTAAAACAAGCTTGCGTTTGTTCTTGGGAACATGCTGCCATTCAGACAGGGATTTTTATTTTTTTATTTTTGTATATTTCCACTTAAATATGCAAGCTTAATAAACATTATTCATCCAGAACATAGACATGAAGCAAAGCCTTTTAAATGATTCTTGGGCCACATTCTTAGATATTTTCCCTTGAAATGTCAATTCTGACGTTTCAATTTTAAAAAGTTGATTACAATCTAGAGGATTCTTCCTAATATTAAAAAAAAAAGTGTGTCCTTTATTTAAATGTATAAAACTTTCACTTCTTACATTCCCTTGTATGTTATTTTGCTTTCAAACAGGGATAAAACTAAAGGTTATGGAGTTAAAGCTGGAATTTTTTTCTCATTCTTGTGGTGCCCATTCCAATGGCTCCAACCCCTGCCCCCGCAGAGTAGGACAAACCATGGATCACACATTCTAGTTTTCTAAGTATGCCCCAAAGAAATGCAAGGGCTTCAGTGGAGTTCATTTAGCAGACAAACAAGAATATTAATAAAACAGAAAATCAATAAAAGACCTTACAAGGAACAGTAGATTCACTTAGTTCTTGAGTGGGGACGTTTGTGGAGGCCAGGGTGCCTCTCCTCTCTCCTGATGCTGCCCACTGCACTTCTACAGACTTAGAAAACTGGGGTGGGTGATCCAGGGGTTGTAGCTACCGGAATGGGCATCTGTCCACAATCTTTCCAGTCTCCCGCACTTTGTATTCACTTCAAGGGGAAGTGAAGGAAGATCGCAGCTTATGAACAGCTGATTCCAGACGATTATCCGGTCCACTCCAAGGACCGAGTTCTCAAAGCATGGTGCTCCCATGTTATCCCATTAAAATCCACCTCCGCCTACTCACTAAAAAACTACACATTAGGAAGCAGTGTGTTTCAAATATCACAGAATACATCAGTGTGCTTGTATGCATGTGCAAGCATGTTCCAGGGTCCAAAGAGATCATCCAATGTCCTGCTCTGTCACTCTCTGCCTTAGCACCTCGAGACAGGGTCTCTCCTGTGAACCTGGACTGGACTGGTGGCCAGCAAGCCCCAGCCATCCTTCTGTGTGTCTGTCAGGATTACAGACCTGTCTAGCCACACCTAGCTTTTTATATGGGTGTTGGTGATTCGAACTCTGGTCCCTCTTCTTTCACAGCAAGCTCCTCTAGACACTGAGCCATTTTTTCTACCTTGGGATATATATATATATATATATATATATATATATATATATATATATATACACACACACACACACCATATACGCATATGTGTATGATATGTTAATTTATTTTATGTATTGTGAGTATACTTTACACTGTCATTCTCTTCAGACATACCAGAAGAGGGCATCGGATCCCATTACAGATGGTTGTGAGCCACCATGTGGTTGCTGCGAATTGAACTCAGGATCACCAGAGGCGCAGTCAATGCTCTTAACCTCTGAGCCATCTCTCCAGCCCCCATTTTATATAAATACGCCCCTGAGCAAACGGTGACACCTCTAAATGTTGATGCTAAGAACGTCCAGCCAAGTGTTCTCTCCTCTGCCATCCCCATTTGGTTTCTGTTACTTGATTCATCTGGGCTCATTTCTGAAATGCACACAGTTTAAAACAGCAGGATTGCTTGTCTGAGCTCGTGCATCTCCGGAATAGTTAAATTGGAATCCAAAGCCCATCCTCCCAACCAGCGCAGAGGCAGAAACCCGAAAGCAAGCGGCTCTGCCACCTGAACATCTCGGCTGTACAGGAAACCAGCAGTCCTCAGTTTTCCATGCTGTGCGTTTGCATCTTTGTGTCGTTGCTTGGATTGCTTTAGGAAGGAAAAGGTGACCTCCGCTTTCTCTCTTTGCGGATCTGGAGGAGGCTGCCTGTGTCTGCCTTCATTTTGTTCTGCAGGCAGCTGGCTGAGTTTGGGATTTTAGTCTTGTCACCCCACCCACCGTACCACGCATCAGTTTAGGTAAATTGATTAGAGTGGGTCGTTTGTTTGTTTGTTTTACAGAAAAATCTGACTGGGGGGGGGGGGAAATTCCCCTGTCTTTTAAAAAATTTTTTTTGTATTTTATTTCTTCCACAGCATTGGGCCTCATGACAAGTTTTGCAATTTCATTGTCTAGCAAGCAGTATCTGAGAGGAGCTTTAATGAAGCTCTTGGTCCCTCTTTGTGCCCAAGTTAGTATTGTCAGCGTTCCTGTCTCCTCAGAATAGAATCCCACCCTCTCTTGGCAACATAGGTGTTTCACAAAGGGGTAAAAAAAACCACCAAAAACTAAACAGGTAAACAGGCAAGCCCTGAACAAAGAGTTCCGTGACACAAGTCCCCCATCTCCTCTGTGCGGTAAAAGGATTCCCTATTTCCAAACTCTCAGATTGCTTGAAGTCATGGTGAACAAATCCAAGGCTACGTGCCTTATCGCCCCTCTATTAGACAACACCAGCGCTGATCAAGTGCACAGTCGGCCTCAAATCAAGCTCCATGGTACATTTCTAAACAGCCAAGGCTCCCTTCTCTCTTCCTAGTTGTCAGCTGGTCTTCTCATCCCCCCTAGGAAAAACTGGGGTGTTTACATTAGGATATTGACATAGGCATGTCTTTCCTGGAGAAAGATGGCGGCAGGTTAGAGGACTCAGCCTCGTTAATGCTTAACTCTGAATAAACAGGGCCGGTCATGGCTGTTGTTAATACTTCTCAATGTGAGCGACACACAAGTCCAGAAAGGTCAGAGGGGGAGCTCAGGGCTACTGCTGGCAGTGAAAAGATCCTTTTGAAATGAGAAAAGAAGCCCTAGCCGCATCCTGTGTCTTAAGGTCTCTGTCACCAAAACAGCTGCTTTGCTTAGAGTTGGTATTTGGAGGTGTGCAGTCTCTACATGAAAAAGGAGGAAAGCTGGCAATGGATGTCAGTGATAAGAGGTCCTTGAAGTCTCTAAGGCTTTCCCCCTTTCCTCCGGTAAAAAGCAGGCAGATCAAGCACCTTAAATAGTGTGTGCCAGGCACCCTTACAGACTGGCGGTTACTTTGTGTCTATTCAAGGGAGTTGCAGGACCTGCCAGAATGGATTGTGGTGCATCAAGAGTATCCTTTAAGGTTTTCTGGAAAGATTCTTAGGCTCCTAGATTATACCACAATGAGAAGCTAAAGCTCCAAGTCTAAAATGTATCCAGAGTGTCTGCTGGGCGCTTTCTCATGCGGCTGACCAGTCCAGACCCAGGAATACTCACCTGAATGTACAAGAAGCATATGTCTAGGTATCCACGATTCCTTCCTTCTTTTTCTATCTCTCTTTGGATGTTTACTGATCAGGTCAGTCCCCTTCTTCCATAAATGTCCAGTGGGGGACAACAGTGAAGGCAAGAGGGCATTTGTCTTAGTCAGGGTTTCTATTCCTGCACAAACATCATGACCAAGAAGCAGTTGGGGAGGAAAGGGTTTATTCAGCTTATACTTCCACATTGTTGTTCATCACCAAGGAAGTCAGGACTAGAACTCAAGCAGGTCAGGGAGCAGAAGCTGATGCAGAGGCCATGGAGGGATGTTCTTTAATGGCTTGCCTCCCCTGGCTTGTTCAGCTTGCTCTCTTATAGAACTAAGACTACCAGCGCAGAGATGGCACCACCCACAAGGGGCCTTTCCCCCTTGATCACTAATTGAGAAAATGCCTTACAGCTGGATCTTGTGGAGGCATTTCCTCAACTGAAGCTCCTTTCTCTGTGATAACTCCAGCTTGTGTCAAGTTTTCACAAAATTAGCCAGTACAGCATTGTTATTTGGTGAAATAATTATTTAAATTATTATCTTTAAAGTAAGCTTTCCACAGTTTTCTCGGGAGGGTTACACACACACACACACACACACACACACACACACACACACACACACACACACACAGTGCTTCAAGATCTTTTAGCATGTAGCTGATCAAAGTATTAATTGAGAGGAATTTTCAAGACCAAGGCAAAATACCCAGTCCCTGAGAAAGATACTGGCTGGTGAGGGAAGCTGAGGTCAGTGCAGGAGGTCTAAGGGTGAAATCAGGTCACTCAACAGAAAGCAACATGGACCCAAGTTGGTTAGGAGGTTGAGCTATAAACAAGCTGGAAGAGAAGAAAAGAATTCTCCAGTTGCTAACTTAACATATATTAGTAATTTGAGCAGAGGTTTCACAAGCCTTGACTATTTTTAAAGGATGCTTTTCTGATCTTTTGTCTTTTCCATTCCTAGCTCACTGTTAGTCCTTACTGGGTTACTGATAACCATGAGAGGCCGAGAAAGTGCACAGATGTGCGTGCAGCCTGGAGGAATGGGTTTCTCAATTTGTACAGACTTATAAGCACTATTCTCCACGTGCAGAAAAATGGCGAGAACATTAATTGTGGAACCATTCATTTCTCAGCCTATTTGTTTAAAAATAAACTCCATGGGGCTGGAGACAGTGCTTGCAACTCTTTCAGGGAACTGTGATTCTGTTCCCAGCACATACATCAGATCAGGTATCTCATAATGGCCTCGTGCCATTATGCTCAGCTCCAGGGAACCAGATGTCCTCTTTTGGCAACTTCTCAAACTGGTTACACACACACACACACACACACACACGGGGTGGGGGGAGAAATATAAACAAATAAAATCATTAAAATATAAGCAGCAAAAAACAAGAAAGCAAAACAAAACAGAACATTTCTAGTTCGTCTTCCTGTCACCCTCAATTCCAAGCAGTACCGTATCATAAGCTACCAGCAATTCTCATGGCTTTGTTAATGAATGAGTGGAGAAAAATTAATCCTAGTGAGACAAATTATTCGATAGTCCCTTTCACAGAGAATCATCCGCAAGAAGGGAATGGTAGGACAGTTGACACTGTATTTTCGCTAGTGCCTTATTTAGAATGAGCGATTCAGGCTTAAATAGCTGTCCTGCGTTCTCTTTCCTGTTCCTTCCATGCAGGAACATCAGTATGTTAAGAGAAACAGTCCCCCACTCGCCACCCTCTAGCTTAAATAAACCATTAGTTTACCCCATTACTGCCACAAAATGTATTTTGTTGGGCTCATCCATTACACTCCATGAGTGGATAGATGTGTCCTTTCCTGTACTCACAGAGTCACTGTTGACTTTAGTGTTGATGTAGGAGGATTTTACTGCTCTGTGTGCTATCCACTTGCTTAGCTTTGTCCAGGTTCTGTGTGGTGCACATACCTGAAGACGCTCTACTCTAGTAGAGGAGGCCGTCCTTAGCCTTCCGTTAGAATCAGATGCGGTTCTCAGAGTGTTAGGATTGAAATATCTGTACCCTTACTTGACTACACAAGGCCTCGTCGATTTAAAGGGAGATCATGCGACTTGATGAGCTAGTGCCATTAATATTATCCATTTACTTTTATGATGTATAGATGGTTATATTTCACTGTAGCTGTAGATTCACAGGAGGTGATAAGCCATAGGTAGACATCTTGTTTTCTCCCCTTCTAGCATGAGGGAAACCCTCAGTACAGTCTTAGAACCAGGATTGGAATGTGGATACAGTCAACATAGACCACTGTCATGACCACTGACATTCTTTATGTTATTCCCCTATTTTACATTGTTTCCCACTTTAAAGACTTAAATGAATTGTATTGCCTTTGCAGGTCTGGCTTTTGCTACCCATCACTGTCTCCTGGAGCCGTTGCACGTGTCAGTGGGTGATACCTCATAAATCGTCCCAACTTGGTTTTGGAGGGTCTGATGCCGTTGTATAATGTGTATTGATCAACTCCATCCCCACTCCCCTCCTCCAGCTCCTCCCAGAACTCCCTCACCACACTGCTCTTGAACTTCATGTACTTCTTTAAACCTACTGAGTCCACCAGTGTTACCCGTATGCTCGTGGGTGTATGCTCGTGGGTGTATGGCCATGGGTGTGTGGGCAATTGTGAGAGGCTACACTGACCTTCCCCCAGCGTCCTTCAGCTCCCAGTGACTCCTTAGTCACCCACAGAGCTTGGACTCTGGCTCACTAGACCTTGTGCATGCAGTAGCCGCTGAGTTCATGTCTGAGCTCACACGTGCAACTTGACCGCCATGTCCAGATTTGCTGCAGTCTTGCATTTGAGAGAACAGTATCTGGTAACTTTGAAGCTTGCCATTGTTTGCACACATTACTGTTTATGAAGTCTCTCCATGCTGAGCATTTAGCTGCCTCTTGGTTTTACACAGTGACTCATGTACCTAAATCTTTGCAGACGTCCTGCTTTGATAAACTGGCTTCCTGTAAATTTTGTCTGCATTAGACTTCTGGGCAGCCCTGGTTTTCAATTCATTTATAGGCTCTTCTTATTTTAACTCTCTTCTCTGTAGCTTTGGTTGGATGGTTTTGTCAAGCTGCTTAACAAATGTGCCTGTGGTGTCTCTCCACCATCCTGGAGGGAATAGGGAAGTTGGAGCACCATTAAATGGTGAGCCCTTAGCTCTTCTGTCCTGGACGATATGGGGAAGTCAGAGCACTGTTAGATGGTGAGCCCTTTAGAAAGCCAACTGGGAAAAACTGTAAAGTTGTCGTTCAAATTCGGAAACCCAGCTGGGTGTGGTGGCGCACACCTTTAATCCCAGCACTTGGGAGGCAGAGGCAGGCGGATTTCTGAATTCGAGGCCAGCCTGGTCTGCAGATAAATAAAAATTCGGAAACCCAGTTTGGCAGAACATATGGGAAGACAGTTCCAAAATATATAACTTCTGGAATTTTGCTGGTAAAAATGATTTAGTCCCCACATGTGCAAAAGCCTCATCAAAGCTGGGAAATGCTCCCTGGAAAACCAGAGATTGAACGGTATCTGCACCACACTCCTGTTGGAAGGGACAAGGAAGGTAACTGAGTGTCGTTGATAACAGTGTTAGCCTAGGGTCTTAAAGTCACACAAAGGTCTCTAGATTGAGAAGAGAGGGTAGGAAGAACACAAATACTCAAAGTGTGTTGTTTGCCTTCAAGAACTTAACTGAAGGGTGGGGAAATATGACTCAAGTCCTAAAGCATTATGGGAAGAGGGCAGAACCGCAAGTTGGGTACCCCTGGATTTGAACCCCTTGCCATTCTTCTTGCAGAAGATTCTATGAGCCATGATTTCTCCCCTGTGCATGCACAGTTCCTTAGGAAGGCCTGAGGTTATAGGGCTCTAAGTAAGTTACCTGATTTCATTTAACTTTAGTTTATTATCTGTGAAATTGAAATAGTACCTATAGTTACTTCAAAGAACGCATAAAGCATCTCTCAAGTGATTTGCCACGAGGCAGATGGTTTCGTACGAAAACCAAAATGGTCTCAGATAAGAGGTGGGAGGAATCCACAGGAGATCGGAGGAGCCTCTGGGTTAGTGGGGATGACAAAGATGTTACAGAAGAGCCTTAGGCCTTAAAGGACAGTCAGAATTGCAGATGTCAGTGGAAGAATGTAGGGAAGACATTCCGAAGAAGACATGACATGTGAACAGGGAAGAGAAAGAGTGCCAATGTTTGTGCAGGGGCTCTAGACAGACAACACGGCAAGGGTGAGGGTGACTGACACTCGCCCTTGGCATGGTAAGCATTTAGCTTTTAAAACATTTCATTGATATTTTGTAGAAGGAAAGTACAGTAGAAAAACGATTTTCTGCCCGTAGAGTAGCTATACCTTGCCATATGTTCAAATCAAGTATCTGTTAAGTGCTGCAGTCTCTGCAAGGCCTTTTAACACTTTCGGACTTGGCTTTTATTGTATAGGTGCTTTTCATCACGCTTAGTTGAATGTGGTTAGCCATGTTAATCATGGATGGAGGTAATATTTTGTGGCTAGTGGGACATGTCCCTTCATCGGGCATCAGTTTCCCTTTCACCATGTGAGGAAGGTAGAGACCGAGTTAACTGACACTGTTCCTTGCTTGCTGCTCCTGATGGGATGCTGCCAAGGCACTCCTCTCACTGGGTGTGAGGAGGAAGGAGGGGTTAGAACCTACAGCTAGAAAGGTTAGGCGAGGCTCAGGTCCTGGGAACCTCGCTGTCTGATTCTGTTGGACGTTCTTTGTTAAGCAAAGGCAGCTGCAGGATGCCTCAAATAGCTTTTAGGAGCATTTGTCTGGAGACGAAGTTCAGGAAAGAACTGAAGGCTGGGTCTGTGGAATCTGTGCAAATGTAGCCATGGGGCTCTTGGCTTTGGACAGAGTGAAGATAGAAGGAGAGTGAGGGGGTGATGGGAAGACAGGGCTGATGAGCCGGCAGCTGAGTCAGGACCATCAGCATCTCATGGTTCTCCCAGGTATGGCCCTTGCCACAGCCTGTAACATACAGTATGGCTGGCTGCTTTCCAACAACCTGGGGAATAAGACTTAGATTCTACAAGCAAAATCCTGCTTTTCAATCTAAAGGCCACTAATTCCTTTATCTTCCTTTCTCTCTGAACTATATCCAAAATTTTTTTTTCGGTTGCAAAACTCACAAGAATTGTTTTTCAAAACTTGCTATTTTAAGATCCCTTGCTGGCAAGAAAATTCATCTGATTGAAGAGCTATTAAATAATAGGTAATGGCTTGAAGCATCACTAGGCCTCTTCCCCCTTTGAGATTTAGACAACTTACTTCTCTAATATAGAGTAGAAATTAACAGGCCTGCTAACTCAGAACTTCTAATACTTTAAGTTGGAAGATATTTCCATTATAATTTTTATGGAAATTTTCTTCTCCCTTTTATTTTTCAGAGATGGAATGCTCAAATAGAGTGAATAGCAGAATAAATTGTTAAGTATGCCATCTTCCACCTTATAGTAATTTGCCCATCTATAAACAAGTACAGTTTACACAAAAATAGCCAATCTTAAACCTATAAACCTCAACGGAGCCACTAATTCTGTGGAGGTACGTGTGAATGTGTGCATGTTAAGAAACTTGCAGTAAAACTACTTAATATCGTTTCCACTTCTTTTCTTTGTAAAGTCATCTAAGTTAAGTTTTTGGGTCTTCTATATATTTTCAAGTGGAAACATTATTTTTGTGTGTTTCCTTAATTCAAACTAGAAATACCTTGATATTCTATCAGGTACCTCACCACCCTCCCCTTTCAAAATATTTTGACACTTCAGTTTTATTGATCTGAGGGGTTTTTCCTAACATGATCCGATCTTGTGAAATGATTGTAGATATGTGAACATACTAAACACTTCCAGGAGGATGCCTGAGAACGGCTACATTTATTGACTTCGTTCTGGTCGTGATGTGCTTGAAAACAAACAGTATCTCTTTAAATAATAATATTTTAAAAAAAAAACTTAGTTTTAATTTTCAAGTTGTTCAATGGATCTGCTCCCCAGAAAGAGAATGAATTAAAAAGCAGCTCTCGGAGGTTGGGGAAAAAGCGCACCCATAATTGTGGATTTACCTGGACGGAATGCTAAGATTTGGGAATCACTTCAGGGCTGAGGAGATGGCACAGTTGGTAACACGCCTGCTGTGCAAGCGTGAGGATCCAAGTCCATTTCCACAGAACTCATAACAGAGAGCCAGGCCTGGTGGTCCATACCTATAATGCCAGTGCTGGAGAATCAGGCTGGTCTTTGAGACTTGCTGGCCAGCCAGCATAGCCAAATCTGTGAGTTGTAGGTAATAAAACATCTTGCCTTACAAAATAATAAGGAGAGACAGAACAAGTCAGTGGACATCAATCGCTGAGCTCACACACACATGCTCTCTCTCACACACACATACACACTCACACACACATACACATATTCACACATACTTACATACATATATGCACACACATGCACACACTTACACTCACACATGTGCACACTCACATATACACACATACACATACTCACACATATGCACACACACTCATACACACACTCACACACATATTCACACACACACATACAAATACACACACATGCACATACTCACACATATACACACACTCACACACATATACACACATGCACTGTCACACACATACACACACATACTCATACACTCACACAGGAGAGGAAAACACTTGTGTGACATATGGAAAATATAAATCCTTGCACATCAATATGTCCTTAGTCAGAACATTTGCTTTAAACCTGTCCCTTCTTCAAGTGCCAGGAATGCACTTCAGAGTCACATGAAATGAGAGCCCTTTTTCACCAAGACCTAGAACTACTCAGGGCCTCTTCTCTGCAGCACCAAGGCTTTGCAGGAACAAGTGTAGTGGAGAGAAAAGCCCGAAGCTTCCATCCCTTGGTAAGAAGGTGTGAGCCTTAAAAGGGAAGCAGTAGCTGTCGTCACCCAGTCTTAGTTGAAAATAATTCTCTCCTTACAAGCCTGCTTAGCTTTCTGTATCATCCAGCTTCTTGCTCAAGTGGTGGTGCATCCAGCTTGGAGTATATCACGTGGTACAGTGCAGAGAGACCTGCTGTCCTGGAGCTTACGTTGACGGTATCTTGTGATCTCACACAGCTGCTTGGATCCCTGTGACTCTTCGAAAGCACTGGCTGTCGACTCTCTGGGCTGGGATTGTCGTCGTCGTTCTACTCACTTGCTTACCTTGGAGTCATTGACTAGTTCTGACACAAGTTGTAGATGCTCATTAGATATTGATGGGGAAAAAAAGTTGTGCCTTCATAATTAAGAGTAGTTTACTTGACTTGGGGAGAACCACTTAGTGAAGTGAGATTTGAAATGCACTGTGGCAGGGATAGAGAGGTGGCTCAGTGGTTAAGAATATGCACTGCTCTTCCAGGGGACCTGAGTTCAGTTCCCGGCACCCACCTCAGGTGCCTTACAACTGACGTTGATGACAGCTGCTGGAAGAGCTGATGTTTCTGGCCTCTGAGGGCACCTGCCCTTGTTCACATGCCTCCTTCCTACAGACAGACAGACAGACAGACACATCTCACACACACAATTAAAACTAATAAAAATGTCAAAATCTTTAAAATTCTCTTATAAGCACGTGCCTCAGTTGAATAGGAGAGCAGATGATATGAGGCTTCTTAAGCCTGCAACAGTGTGGTTAATTGAGGACAAGAAAAATTAATAGGGAATAAAGCTCTTGCTAGTGAGAATAAGAGGCCCAGGACAAAGGCTGGGAGAACGTCTTGTGCACTGAACTGTGTGCAGACTAGAGAAAGTGGGTCAGGAGCAGAGAGGAGCAGGATGCGCAGGGAGGGCTGAGGGAAGACTCCTTCTGTGGAGAAGCCAGACACTTGCCTCAGCAGGAGGCCTCTGGGATCCTGGGGCTTGCTGCTTCTAAATGTGACTCCTCCGTGGCTCTCTGGCCATTCTCATTTAGTAACCCAAACTTCTAGTGACCAAAATTGATACAGCAGACACCAGCTGTCTTGCCTTCGTTTCGGCTGTTGTCCGACCCCGGGACACGATGCAAACGCTCGCTGTATGTTGAGTGTCTGTCATGGTATTTGCATTAAGAGCTCCAACTTGAAGCTAATGTTAAGTCGCTGCCTGAAAGGTGTTAGCATTTAGAAAATGAGGAGTCTCTTAGAAATTTGAAGTATTGGAGGGTGGGGAGATGACTCCGTTAATGAAGTACCAAGCTGCCCTGACATCCATGTCACAGATCAGGCATGGTGGCTTGTGTCTATAATTCCAGCACTGGGAGATGGAGACAAGACTATCTTAGAGGCTCGCTGGCTACCTAGCCTGGCTGAATGGGTGACCTCTAGGTCCAGTAAGAGAGCGTGTCTCAAAAAAGACAGTGGAGAGTATTGAAAAAGACACCTGAGTTTGACCTCTGGGTCTCCTCATGTATGTGGATGCATGCACACACAAGCAGGAACACACACACACACACACACACACACACACACACACACACACACACACGTGCCCCAAACAAACAGAAAAAACTCAGTATTAAGTCAGATATGCATACTATAATTTATGGACAAATTCACAGTCCCTTTGCAAAGAGATTTTTCTGTGGGCAAATATGCCGGAAGATTTACATCTTGTGGCGGCTAACAGAATAGGCCTGACAGGAATGTCTGCTTTATCACGGGAGTGCAATGGAGTGCTAGGTTAATGATTGTGGCAGGGGTGGGGGGAAGGAAGGTTGTTTATCGATAGAGCTTCAT